>NW_024426552.1:76031901-76361697 GCF_017311325.1 Ursus maritimus | reverse complement strand
ACACACACACACACACACACACACACACACACACACACACACGAAACTGATCTCTGGCCAAGCCACTAGGCAGCTTGGAAGGAAGGGGAAGAGGGTGATTTCAGAATCCAAATGTGAGCCTCGGGCGAAGCGAGTTGCATCTCTGCAAGTCTAGGGACTGGGACTTAATCACTCACTAACACAGGCACGCTCCTCAAGATCTGGGACCCCCACCCCTCAGCACCGCGGTAGGCTTTCCGTATCCGTCACTGAAAATTAGTTACGCTATACTTTCTAAAATTCCTCCAAAACACCTGGGGAACTGTTCCCAGCTAGCTGACCTGAAACATTAAAATCATGGGTATCTCTTAGTGCTGGTCCTTTCTCTTAGATACTTCAAAGGAGCGGAGATAAACTGGCCTTTGACTTTAAGTCACTGACCTGCAATTCAGAAGGTAAAAATCTGATCCCGGTTAGGGTACTAACTCACCACCAGCAACAGGCCCCCCTCATGAGGCCGCCTGTTTTCTCAGCTGTAAAGAGCTTTATGTCTTAGAGCCTCCATGCATCCCTCCACTACCCACTTCACCCAGGGAGACGGCACAGCGACAGAAAGATAGTGTGTTCAAAACGGGTTATTTCATTAAGGTTCTCTTAGTGGAGGCCGATGCCACTCGCTGAGCGACCGTGGTGGACACGGCAAGCATCTGGAGGCTTCCGAATTTTCATCCGCCTTACCAAGATTTTGGCGGTGAGGTGTCATCCTCATTGGATGTTGCCCTCCTCTGTCAGCCTAGCACCTGGTAGGGCTACTTGGGAAGGTGACAGGGTCGGTCCACCGCCCAAGCTGGGGGGGGGGGACTCGGCTACGATCTACCACTAGGTGGCAGACTCAGTCCGTTTGAAAAATCACCGCGCAGCCACAGCCTTCCACAAACGACTGCCCCCCACTTTTTTTTTTTTTTTTCGGATCTGTTAGCGGGAGGAGGTTGCCTCTAGAAGCAACGCTGCAAAACATTTAATTTACTAGATGTAATTCCGTTCTTCCCGATGCTCACTCCTCTAGCAACCACAACGCGGTCTCTGGAGCTGCGTTCATGTATTACTCGTTGGTTTTTCCAGCCCGAAAGGCTGAATGTATTAGAAGGGAAGGAAAGGGTGCGCTTGTCTTCAAAAAGCAGAATGGAACTCGAAGGTATTAGCAGAGCTTCTTGCCAAACACTGGTCGACCAGCAAAGAAAGTCGGGAATAAACTCCTGATTCCCACGGAGAAAAGGGGTCCTGGAGGCCAAGGGCAGGGTTCCACCCAGGCTTACGGCTCGGTAAAGGCGGAGGGTGAGGGAAGAGGGGCTGACTTTGGCCTTTGGCGGGGGTGCTGGTCACAGACTGGGAGGCGGGGAGGACCGGGAAGAGCCATTCCTGGCTTCCAGCGGGGCGAAGAGAAAGGGGCCGGCTTCGCCACGACAGGGCACCCTCGCTCGGATCACTGCGGCGGCATTGCCACTTGTTGCGCAGTGCAGGAAGCCGGTACGCGCCACACTGTTTCGACTCCCAGAAGGCTAAAACCCAGCTACAGACCAGCCTACCGTTGCCCCACGCCATCCAGAAACCTCCGTCCCCAACCCAGCCCCCACAGACACGACCATCACCGCCAGCAAAACTACAGGACTTTCAATCACTGGTTTGTTTTTACACCAAGACATTTCTCCTTATCTCAGTGTCAGACTGGCAACAGAATTCAGGTGCTCTGAGAAGTCAAGTCCAAGGGGGAAGGAGGCTACTTCCGTCTGGAGAACTCACCTACTTAAAGCCAACTAGGCAACCCTCCCCGCGCGCATACACACACACACACACACACACACACACACACACTCCAACTTCTTTGCCTCTTATGACACTATCCTGGCTAGAAAGCAACGCTTTTCCTCCCCATTTGAGAAATCAACTACAAAGTCCTTTTTTAAAAGTTAGTTTTGTCTCCCCTTTCTAAAGAAAAAAAAAATCCTCATAAGGTCATTTCACAATGTTTTTCAAATATTTGACTTTTGCAAGTAGAGAGTTTCACCTACCAAGGGGTGGCGCTGCCGCACCACCTCCTCTAAATCTCTTCAAGTTTTTCACAATCAAGTGGGTTGTGAGTGTGCCTACCAGGCAGGGGAGAGAGGGAAGGAAGGATTTTGACATCTAGTCCTGGCTACCATTTACTCAACCAATAACTGGAACTCTTCAAGGCTCAGCAAGCGACAGCTTAAGGGTTTAGAGTCCCATCCCCATCCAGCAAACCCAGAATAAACTGGAGAGTCTTTTCAAGAAAGCATGGGGTAAAACCCTTCACAGTTGAGCACAGAAGAAAAGGCCAACTGGAGAATTCCCTCTTCTGGCTTCCTTCTCCTTCAAGCTGCCCAGTTTACCAACAGCTTCTGGCCTTATTGTCACTATCAACAGACCCTTAAAACCAGCCAATGCTTGGGCCTGCAGTATTGGAAAGTCTTCCAAATAGGATATTGGAAACTTCTATTTATAAGTGGGGGGAGGGGGAAATATTTCCCATCTACAGGTTTCTATTTCAGCCTGAGGACCCAACTGGAGTCACTTTAGCAAGGGAATGCCCATCTCCTGGAGCCCTCTTTCCATTTCCTCCTCCCCCAGAGACAATATTCTTTCTTCTTAACCCCCCCCCAAAAGTATATATTTTAAAGCAAGAATGTGATTTCACCTCATTCCTTTGAGCTCATGTTTGCTACCTCCAGGAATAGCGTGTGGACTGGGGCCAGATGAACTTCAACTTGGGCTGCAGATTTACGAGGTTCTGTTCCAGTGCCAAAGGCTCTTGGTAGTAAATAGTGAGCAAAATAGATACCTGTCTCCTGACACATCTTGCTGGCCCCCCTCTTATTTTTTTAAGTTATTTATTAAAACCACACACACCTTGCAAAGAAAAAGGGAAACTGGCAGTCTCTGTAGAGGAAGCCGGTGGCATCGCTCAGAGCCACAAACTGTATTTCTAAACAGCCCTTTCCCTGGTTCCCTCTGTCCTGCCCCAGTTTTTTTTTTTTTTTTTGACAGACCTGGTTCCCTCTGTCCTGCCCCAGTTTTTTTTTTTTTTTTTTGACAGAAAAAAAAAAAGCATCTATTGATACTTTACTTAAAAAAAAAAAGTAAAGAGTTACAAGATTTTCCTCCTGGAAACTATAAACTGAATGGGGAAAAAAAATCCATAAAAGATTAAATCAGTTTCCAGTGGCTGCTGGTGGTGGTGGGGAAGATGACCAGCTCTCTGTAGTGGTCAGGGACCCAGTAACAGCTCTGGACTTTCAGTACCCTATTTGGGGTCTTTCTCTCCGTTCAGCTGCTGGACCCCCACCACCAACTCTTAACCACTGCAAAAGGGGGCACCCCATAAAAGGGGTCTTTTTCATTCTTCTTTTTTTAATCTACTGGGTTGTGTTTTTGTTTTCCATGCGGGAGCTTTAAAACTCAATTATTGTAACGCTAACTCCATTTTTCGCCAGAGTTCCAATAACACGGCATCACAGAGGCAACGCAATCCACAGTTCTCAAGACACTGACCACGGTCACTACCTCTCGCAGCGCGGTGGCCCCTAGCTCCCGCGGCCCTAGAGCGCAGCCCATTTCCGAGGCTCCAACTCCCCACCGGCTCCCGCCCCGGGCCGCCGCCGCCGCCGCCGCCTTCCCCCATTCTTACTCCCTCGAGGAGAGCCACAGGTTGCAAATCCAACCAGCCTCGCAATCCGTTTTTGCAAAATCACTCACAAAGATCTCCCTTTCGCGCCCGCGCCCCCTCCTCCCGCTCCGGGTCCCTCGTCCAGGGCCACAGCGTGCCCTTCTCTCCTCCCGGGTCTTGCGCGTAGGAACGCGGGCTGGGGCTGTTTGTTTTTCCCCTCGCCCAGTGCAAGGACCTCGGGAACCTGAAGCCTGACGTCGGCTACTCTCCCGTCTGCAGTCGTCTTTTTACAAAGCTCGCACCATGGGAAAAAATAAAACAAAATTTAGGAGAGGCGGGGAACAGCCATTGGGAGCTAACACCGAGTCACGCAGCGCCCAAAACACAAACACCGCGACCGCCAGAAATCCCGCCACCTTCCCGCTCGGCTGGGCCGTCCTGTGAAGCTTCCCCGAGTCCCCGCACGCTAAACGGCACCGCAGGTGCAAACGCGCACCCCTTTGCCACCCACCCCCCAAATCCCTGTCCCGCCACCAGCCTCTCTCCTCAGGATGAGGAGAGGGAGCGCGCGGGGGTTCCCGACTCCCTCGACTGCAACCAAGAAAGAATAATTTTCAAAGTATTCAACATCCCCGCCCCCAGGCAAGCTAAACCTCCCCCAAAACACAGGACAAGGGGACACCAAAACACTCGGATCTCGTCTGGAAGATCGCGGCTCTAAAAGGAAACAGTAGAAACGATACTTCAACTGGGCTTATGGGGGGGGGGGGAAACAAAACCCGAGGAGTTCGCTTGCATTTTTCCTCCCAAATCTCGGCTCGGAGGAAGGGAATCTAGAGGAGCGAGGCCGGTGGAAGGGAGCCAGCGGGGCGAGCGAGCGGGCAGCCTCCCTCCTCGCCTCCCGGAGTCACCAAGAAGGACGGGAGAGGAGAAGGAAAGAGAGGCGAGGGAGAGGAGGAGGGAGGGAGGGAAGGGGAGGCAGGAGCGAGGGAGCGAGGAAGGCAGTTTGCAAGCGAGAAGAGGGAAAAAACACAGCCGCCCGAATCCAGCGAGATCACAAGCCGTACGCAAGCAGCAGCAGAAAGAGCGAGAGCGCGAGCGCGCGTCCTCTCCGTCGTCTGGGGCCAGACAGCCCCCAGACTTGCCCGGAGCACCCCCCAAACACTGTCTCGTTCTCTCGGCTCCGGCCGCCCCCTAATTCCCCTCCTTCCTCTCCTCCACCTCCTTTTCCAAAACCAAAACAACACAAGGGAGGGCGGCAAAAGCCTCCTCAAACCGGCCGATTCACTCAAAGACAACAAGAATAAAATAATAAATATATAAAAATCTATATCCTAGAGTGGGAGAGACGTGGGACTAATCTTCGGCATTTATTTTAACACCTGACAGCTAGAATAAATAAATATATACATTTATATCAATAGATACACATAGGAAACTTGGAGCCAAAGCATTTGGCAAGAGCGGAAAAAAAAAAAGAATTAAAAGGTAAAATAATGATCATGAGCAGCGGCGGCGGCAGCGGCACCAGCGGCACCAGCGGCGGCGGCGGCAGCAGCAGCAGCGGCAGCAGCAACAGCAATAATCACCTGGTGTCCGGCCTTTCCTAGAAACTTCTTGCATCACCACTTCTAAGAACCCCAGTTCTAAGAATCAACAGAGCTCAATTCTCGGAATTTGAGCTGCGGACTTTACCACTGCTACGTGGCAGGGGAGGACTCGGTGTCAGCTCTCCGGGACTTTTGCCTCTTTTGTCCCATGGAAAGCCCTCAAAACCACAATGTTTTTCCAGTTTCCGGAAGATTTCGAGGTCCTCAGCGGCCGGACGTCCCGGATTTGGAGGTTCGGGTTCGAGGCTCGAGGGGCCAGACGGCGTCCCTCCCTCCCGGGGCCCCGCACAATGGTACGGCCTGCTCCGCCAGCGTCACGTGGGCGCCCCCTCTGTGACGTCGGCGTCTTCGCTGTAGCAAAGCTCGGCCTCTGGAATTCTGAGAACTAATTTGCTATTCGGTGACATAAGAGGGGGAGTGCGCTTTGCTTTCCCGGGGTCTGGGGCTAATTCCTCCTCTCTTACCCATAAACTCAGCTCCTCGAGCTAAATACACAAAAGGGAGCGAGAGGTTCGACCCGTTGGAAAAAGTCTGTTATATATAGTAGCTTTAGAGGCGAGTAAGAGAAAAAAACAATAAACACCACAGCTCTTTCCAGCTAGAATATTAGGCACCACGAGAAAAATATTTGCCAAGCAGTCTTCGGTGGGTTCATTTGCTTTATTTTATTTGGGTCTTCTTTTTGGTTTGGTTTGGTTTGGTTTTTCCTTGTTAATTGTGGTGGCTTGGGATTTTTTGGTGGTTGTATTTTGATGATTTTTGGATTTTTTTTTCCTTCTGATTTTTGCCTTTTGCAAGTTTGTGGTGTTACGTAAATAGTAGGATCCCGCATCGGTTGGATTTTGTTTTGTGTGTGTGTGTGTGTGTGTGTGTGTGTGTTTTCTTATCTAATCTCTCAAGCATTTTAAAGAAGATGTGTTATTTTAATATTGTGACTATTGAAAGCAGCTTCAGTTTTTGATCGCATGTAACAATCCCAACCCCCACTTTTTTGGGGGGGGCGATGCAATTTTCTTCTTCCCTTGGACTTTTTACTGAGAGGAGGCTCTCCTGCACTTGAGGGACATGTTCAAAGGGTTTGTTTTGGTTTGGTTTGTTTCTTTCCAGGACAGCAAGTGGTGGGTTTACTCTTTCTGTTATTGTTGACTGTTAGGAAATTTCTTGTTGGAAGAAACGTGTGTGTATTTGGGTATGTGTACGCATGTGTTCTACAAAATTATGTGAGCCAAATACATATTTGTGTTTTGCTTTTTCTTAAGGTCTTGATCCCCCGCGCTCCCCCCAACCCCCCGCTCGTTTCAAGGTCGTTGTAAAAAATCTCTCCTGTCTGCGTTGAAGAGATCAGCCGGAGGGAATTCTAAAGGCCTGCCGTGCCAGGATCACAGATACTGCGTGTATTTAGAACAGCCTGTGCTACAACTACAGCGCTCCGCACGCAGCACTGGCTCCTTAGCTTCGGAGCTCACTTGGGAGGAGGAGGAGGAGAAGGGGGGAAATCTTTTCTTTCTTTCTTCTTTCCTTTCTTTTTAAAGGCAAATGCAGTGCAGAATCATTTCACTGTGGGCCTTGGTTTGTTTATTCAGAACTGCCAGTTTCCCTATTTAAATGTTGGTTGGGGTTTTTTCCCCTCCTACTCATCCCCGAATGAGGGAGACTCTTGTTTCTTTTATGTCTCTCTCTTAAAAGAAGGGTGTGAGGGGAAAATAATATTTCAGATTCCTCAAGAATTAACCCAAAATGTTTGGACCAGAAGCAGCTTTCAAAGGTCAGGCTGTTCTGAGCCTTGGCTATGAGAGTCCTTCAGGCGACTCATTAAATTACAGATGAGTTCTTAAAGGTTCCACAAAATTTCTGCACATGTTAATTTCCAAAAAAGATATGGCCCAAAATAATCTACCTCTCCCTACCTCAAATTTGGGTTTATAATGGAGAAATGAGCAGAGCTACGAAAGATTACGGGCTGTTTCCTGGGATATTTGGCATTTCTTTCCGAGGAAAAGTCCCTAAGAAGTTCAGATCTGTTGCTGAAAATGTTATTGTCAGTGCACCCCACCACCACCTTTAAAAGGCTGTGTTGGGAATTTTAGAACCAGAAGAGGTCCAAAGGGGTTGATTATTTTCCACAAGGTCTGGAGCTTAGGAAATATGCGTGTCTGTTCCTATGAAATCTGAATATTTTAATACTTATTGACAGATGGATTACTGCAGCCTCTGCAGAAAAGCCTGCCTTGTAAAGGATTTTTGAAAAATATACATAGGCCTAATCCTGTCACTGTTGTTGAAATGAACATTTTACCCCCAAAGACACATGATATTGTCAAGTGCAGATTCATTCTGCCAGAAGGCGGACTATCTGCTTTTTTATTGTCTCCTTCCCTTTCCTTTTCAGAGTTTTAAATGAATTCCACTGGATTCAAAACGATACCCCGATTTTGCTGAAACGATTTTCTCTGTGCATTTATATGTGTGATATTTTTTTCTATCTTTGAGTGCAGTCTTACTTCAAGATTTCTCAGGTGTATCTGTATATGGTTTGGAATGTGAAATGTATGGCTCTGACCTATTATTGATCCTACGATGGAGATTACTTTTATGATTTTTGGTCACTTTTCTAATCAAAGTTGTCATCCTGCCTCCTTGGTCCCCTGCGGTCGCCCCCCCCCCCAACACAGTTTGTCCCTCCTGCGTTCTCTTTGCCACTCCAATCTTAGCCCCATGGGGGCGCTGCAGAGCAGAGGGAAATCTCCCTCTGGCAGTAGAACTAGCCAGAATGGGGGCTGGGAAGGAATTCACCCTTCTTGTACCTCAGACCTTTTTAATTCTTTGCAGGGAGCCCCTGGAGGGAAAACCCACCAGGCCTAGTTTATAGATAATTAACCCCACCACTAGGGACCTCAAACCTTCCCTGCACATTATTTCTGGGACCAAGTGCCAGAGACCCACATTTCTATGACCGTTGTTTTTTGTTTTTGTTTTTGTTTGGGTTTTTTGCCAAATCACTGTTTACATTGACAGAAATTGATCAGAAGGACACGGTTAAAAGAAAAAAATATTGAAAATATTCTGAAGATAGAGACTCTAGGTAGATCCCTTTCTCTCTACTGAATGAACAGTGAGGAAAATTGTGCACCCACTTCCCAATCTCTTTTCAAATCCTAGGAGCGTAACTGTCAAATTTTATACCAGTTGACTTGCTTCCAAATTGTCCTTCTTTCTCTTAGTCTTGATCTCTCCCCATCAGTAGCCAGTTGGCATCACTGTGTGGGCTCCCTCACTCCCGCAGTGCTATGTTATAGGATTAAAGAAAGGATTGACTTGAATATATTCAAATTCTTTTAAATCATCCTTAAGAAGCTCTAAAGAGAGATTCCGTGTCTGGGGTCTTATGAGTGATTCCTGTAGACTTGGAGGGACTATGTATCAACCGTCCTGTGGTTTAATGGTTACTGGCTATTAATACTCAGAATAGAGGACCAGGCCAGTGGACTGGGCATAGTAATAGGTTCCTGAACGCAGCTGCCGGGTAAATATAAGCTTCGTTACAAATAAAATAGCCTGGTCCTAATATTACAACTATTTAAGGAAGGGAACAGATTTTGCATCCAGTTCCCCACAATTCAGTCATAGCTGAAAAGGAAACTATCCTTCGAATAAATACCGTCTTGTCCTCTTTTTAAGGGGGCTCCAAACAGGAAGTTGGTTTCACCTGTCAGGAACTTCTGGAAGCTTGGTAGATCTTTAAGCTATCTATCACATCTCAGGATGATGGATTTTAGAACGGTAAAGAACCTTACAGATCAGTCACGCAACTCCCCCAGGCTTCTCTCTTTCCAGAGGACAGGCTGGCCCTCACCAGAGGCATGCATGACCCTAGGACACAACTGAAAATGGGTCTCCGTTTGATGGTCCTGTGTCGTTTCAGAGAATGAGGGTGATCTGACTGCCTGGCTTTGGAGGAGGGTGTCCTGTTTTCTGGCAGAAGAGGGGAAAGCAAGGCTGCTTCGGGTTTCTCGTTAACTGTAAATTGGTTCTCAGAACGAACTCCAGGTCACGATGCTACTTCTGAGTTTTGATGGACATTTGTGTTTGGTTGTGTTTGTCACCTGTGCTGCGGTACTTGACACTACTTCTGATGGGTGTGGAAGATGCTGTCCACCTGATGTAGAAAATTTTACCTCTTCTTTTTCTCTCAAATCCTTCATTTAGACTTATTGTAGACAAGCTCCCTACATTATCCTTGGAGAAAGAAGGGAGATTTCTTGGTATATTTTAGAGAAATTGAGCAGAAAGTTTTGAGACAGTAAAAGAAAAAACAGAAGATGATTTCCAGCTACTACCTTCTGAAAAAGAAGTGTCAACGTTTAATTTTGATCCATATGCTGCCTGCTTTCAGCCTGTTTTATTCTGAGACTTTTTTTTTCTTTAGAAACCTTTTCTAGCCTTGCTCAGAGTTTCCCCCCAAAACACTGATTTTCCACACTTTTCTCACTTTTTTAAAATGGAAATAAATATCAGGAGCTTAAAATAGAGAAGTGATTGGGGGGACGCCTAATCATTTGTTTATTGCATTGGATCACTGTTTTGAATAGCAGGGTTTTCACTTCCTATGAAACTCTAGCATGAAGGAAAGCAGCAGCTGGACCAGGAAGGGATGAAGAGAGGAAAGCACTTGAGTGTTTGTAAACTCTGGGTAGCTGGCCCACCCTCCCTGCGGCTGCCTGCCGGTACTTAGCTGTCTTTACTACCTAAGGCTAGAAGTGGAAAAACTTGATTTGCGTGTTGTGCCTGCATTTTTTCCCCTTCTTCTCCACACCGCCCTCTGTACACCTGACCGTGCAGAAGCCTATCTGGAGCCGGCTGGCTGGCAGGCAGGCAGAGTTGGAGAGCGGAAGAATGTGCGGAGGGAGGGAGCGCTTCGGTACTTTTCCATTCACATCTCCACAGTGGCTTTTCTTGTTTATTTCACCCTCCACCCGCAGAAACCTTTCAGCTGCCTGAAATTCAAGTCATTGCACTACTCCCTGAGGTCAGACTACAGATGCTCCGTGCATGTTTCCTACATGTTGGTGTCTTCGTAACATATGTACATACAGAGACACACACACGCACACACACAAACACGTAACTCCTCAGGGGCATGGTGTGAGGTAGGAGAAAAAACAAACAAACAAACCTGGATTTGTTGCCAAAAAAGCCTTGGCTTCTAATTACAGTTCTGCCTGGAACTCCCTTATGGAACCTGGAGCAAAACTACTTGTCAGGACTCAGTTTCTTCAGCCGTGTGAAGAAATAACCCCGATGATTTGTGTGATGCCTATCTGTTCTAAATTCTATACCTTGATATCCAGACACATATTTACATAACTTTAAGATGGGGGGGGGACAGAAAGGAGCTGTATCTATATGTGTACCTGGCATGGGGGAAGGGGTTAAAATTTAAACTTCTAAGTAAAGAAGGCAGTCCCAGAATCCTCACCTCTATCAATTGTTAACCAATTGTAGACCAAAGTCTGGGGTTATGCTGAGTGGGTCTAAAAACTGACTGAAGATTTTTAACGTTGAGTTGGAGGAGACAGTTTCTAAGACCTTGTACCTTTGATCTCTAGCATTCATAATCAGCTGTGACAGTTCCCAAGTGTCTTTTCAGCACTATCCTTTTTTTTTTTTTTTGTTTGCCTTCTGTTTGTTTTTGGAAACTGTCCCAGTCAATGATAGGAAGATGACACTTGTAAACTGGGCAGTCTTTAAGCCACTGGGCCCCAAGTAGATGTGAAAAATATCTCATAACATTCACATACACACACACACACACACACATAAAGGAAGGAAAGAAAAAAAAAAACCTGAAGAGAGATTCCTAGTAAGAAACTTAGAGGTAGTTCAGCCATCACTGCCTTAAAGGTAATTATTTGAAGTTAGAGGAAATAACAGATGAGGAGTTTGCCCTAACAAAAAAAAAAAAAAAAAAAAAAAAAAAAAAAAAAAGCCTTGATCTTCCAGAACAAACTTGAAGGCAATAAAAGAGATACTTTCAATCAGTATCTCCTGTACTTTTTTGATCGCCATTCTTTAAAACAAAAGGTCTGACGTTTCTCAGGCCTGATTGTCTAGATGAAATAAGATCTTTAACGGACGTTGGCATCCTCAGGAAGTAATAAAACAGCCCTGTTTATTGGCAGTGACCTCCCTACCACCACCATGTCTCCTTTGACTTAGACCCTCCGGAATATTTTTGTCCATGTACAAGGAGACGTGGAGTCGATTACACTCTCTCAGTGTAAAACTACTGAGTTATAATATGCTAGAACTGGGAGAGTCCTTAGTAACAATCCAGTCCAATGCTACTGATGGTACAGAATTGGAAACTGAGGCCCAGACAGAAGGCATTTTCCACACCCACTGAATCGCTGACAGAGCCAGATCAGAATTCTGATGCCCCGGTTCTAAATCCATTGTTTTTGTTTTGTTTCGTTTTGTTTTGTTTTTTTCCATAGCTTATCACGGAAAGGAGATATAGGGTGGACAGCCCTGAAGAAGAGCCATTTGCTGTGGCCTTATGTTCAGAGAAGAGCTCAGAGTTGGACTTCTGACATGCTCTCCACTGAGGCTCTGCCTCAATCTTAGTGATACAATGACAGGATGGAAAGAAGACCTTCACACACAAGTTTTGTGTGCAGGTCCCACTGCAGGACCCAGTGTAGGAGCCCTCCCACTCTCCCACAGTGCCGTGATTTCATATTATTCCTGAATCTAGAATGGTCATCAATTGTGTGATTGTATTGTAATTATGTCTATGTTGGTGTTTACAATGTAGATTTTTAAATATTTTTGGGCTAGTAGCAATGAGCACACCTAATGCCCAGATTGTACCATAAAATAAGGATTTGCTAAAAAAAAAAAAAAAAAAGAAAGAAAAAGAAACCAAACAATACACAAAAAAATCTCTACATTGATGGGGGATATTTCAGAGACACTGGAGCCACCTTAAGAGCTCCCAATGGCCAAAGCTGAGAAATTTGAGCAACAAGATAGAATAATATTGTATTATAACCCAAAATATAAAATAAATATCCACACTTTTACACAGATGTAAATTAATTATGGGAAAAATTAATGAATGGAAGAGAAGAGACAAATTTTCCATGCAGAAGAATTCTGAATAATTTATGTAGATACTCACCCCTGAAGAAGGGAGGGTATAATTCCCTCTCCTTAAGTGTGAGCTGGGCATAGCGGGTTGCTTCCAAAGAGTGTGGTATGGTAAGGGGAGCGGGGGAGGTAATTTTATATGGAGAAACCAGACTAACACTATATCAGCCAGGACATCAAGGTCAACATCAACAATGACAAACCACAAAGAAAAAAACAATGATAAACCATATTGATTGTATGTACCTTTGATATAAGGTGGTGAAATGGGTCTTTACCTCTGTGGTCTTCCTCACATACCTCAGTCTATTTATGAGTAAAACATCAGGCACATTCTAGTAGAGGGGCGTCCTATAAAATGCTTGACCAGTACTCCTCGAAACTGTCAAGGTCATCAAAAACAAGGAAAGTCTGACAAGTTGCCACAGCCAGGAGTAGCTTAAGGAGACATGATAACTTCATGTAAAGTGTACTTAACGGAAAAAGACAGAAGGGAAATCTAAACGAATCTGAATACATGATGGACTTTAGTTAATAATTTTGTGTGAATATTGTTTCATCCGTTGTTACGAATGTACCGTACTAAGGTGAAATGTTAATAATGGAAGAAACTGGGTACAGGATCGTTCTCTGTACAATCTTATCATTTTTTATGTCAAAAAACCACTATATATATATATTTGCACACACACACATATAATCTCTCTCTCTTTTTTTCCCCCATACTAGACGCCTCTAAAAAGTGACCCAGGCTTCTCTTGAAATCTGAGAGGTCCTGCCCCCAAAATAGAGTCTGGAAAATGAGGGAACCTGCCTTTATTCTTTTAGTTTACTAAATTGAAAGCAATTTAGCTAATCATCTAGATAGAAAACTGTCTGGAAAACACTAGTGAGGCACCAAAGGCCAAATGTCCTTATAGTGGTAGATGACTGAAGCCACCTCATTGGTCTGCTTATTCAACATTTTTCTGTGGAGATTCTCTATGGAAACAAGGCCCTGAAAAATCTTTGCCATCAGTCCAAATGAGACATACAGAACTTGAGGATTCCTAACTGAGGTTGGGGGAGCCCCGAGAGCTTCCCAGGATGTCTGCTATTTCATTGTACCACGCTGGTAGAACTGTGGATCTCATCGGAGTTGTAACTCTGGGTGTCTAGGGAAAACAGCTGACGGGACCCTGCGACTCTGTGACTTTGTCTTCATCATCTGGATTTGACACTATAATCTAAACTCTCTTCCCTCTTCAACCTATTAGTTCCACAGTTGCGAAAGGCCCAGAGAGGGAAATGGTTTGCAAAGACCACCCCCAAAATTAATGGTAGAGTTGATTCCCGTCAACCAGTCCACCCTCAATCACTTATTTTGCTGCTGTATCTACTTTGGTAAGCTGAAGGCTGCTAGTACATTGATGTACATTACTTCAGGAATGCCTCCTTAATTTCTAACCAGTTGTCAGTTACCAACGGTGTCTAGTCCGCATGCTGTACTTGAATTTTAGGTGTCTCTGCCCTTTTTTCTCTATCTTTTCCCACGTCTATCAACCTCTCTGCCAAGTAGTTATAAAATCTTTGGACCAATACTTATGTTCACTATGGAGGCTGACATTTAAATAATTCTTGGTGAAATGCACTGAGATCAAATCCTGTCCTACTACATTTTGGTTAGCATGACTCTTTCGGTGATGCATTTGGTCATGTGTCTTAAGAATCACAAACAGTCAAGCCCTTTGAGTCAGTAATTCTACTTCTAGGAACCCATCTTTGAGGTGCATATAACATACAGGAAAAAATTCAAACATATAGGGGGAAAGTCTTTGAATGAATATAGGTATGCAACAAAAAATTAGCATAATCTCCATGTCCCATTGTGACTGACTTGAGGGGAAAGGTGTTGGATGGAGAATATGAAGTATAATCTGACTAATTTTTAAAAATTGGAATTGGAGGGGCACCTGGGTGGCTCAGATGGTTAAGCGTCTGCCTTCAGCTCAGGTCATGATCTCGGGTCCTGGGACTGAGACCTGCATCGGGTTCCCTGCTCAGCGGGGAGCCTGCTTCTCCCTCTCCCTCTACTGTTCCCCCTGTTCCCCCTGCTTGTGCTCTCTCGCTCTGTCAAATAAATAAATAAAATCTTTAAAAAAATAAAATAAAATAAAAGCCACACTTCTTTAAAAAAATTGGAATTAGAAAATACTTATGGTAACAGATAAAGTGAAAAGAAGTAAGATATATATATGTAGGTATGTGTGTATATATATATGTATATGGCATATTCATAACTATGTTTAAAGATACTCTTCATAGAGGCGCCTGGGTAGTGCAGTCGTTAAGCGTCTGCCTTCGGCTCAGGGCGTGATCCCAGCGTTCCGGGATCGAGTCCCACATCGGGCTCCTCCGCTGGGAGCCTGCTTCTTCCTCTCCCACTCCCCTGCTGTGTTCCCTCTCTCGCTGGCTGTCTCTCTGTCACATAAATAAATAAAATCTTTTTTTTTTTAAAAAGATACTCTTCATAGAAAATAGACCAGATATAAATAAGAGTACACAAATAAACAAATATTTTGGCTGTCTTAGGGTAGTAGGGTTATGAATGCTTTTCTCCTCCCTTATTTTTTCCTTATCTTCCAAATTATGTAATGTTTATATATTAGTTTGATATCTATCTATCTATCTATCTATCTATTTCACAAGCACACACCTATGACACTGAAAAGCCCTAAGTGGTGTCTTTTAAATGCAATTAGTTGCCTCACTCACAGTTCCGCATGTTTGACCTAAAGTTAATGCTGCCCACATCTTTAGGACCTATAGCAAAAATGAGAGCCGCCCACTCACTCTTGGAGAAGACCTTTCACTCTTGGAGACACTTATCTCCATAACAACAAACAGCGCCCTTGTGGAGCACGTTGACCCAAATGAGATTAGGGAGATCTGCAAATCTTTGATGTACCTCCGCCCCGGGGTCTTAGTGAGCTGCTCTTGTTTGTTGCTGTTTCGTAGCATTTGCAAATGTCAAAGGGTTTCCTTGTTACTTGGCTGTCTCTCTGAGGCCACCCCAGAAGATTTCCTGGTAGATAGACTGCCTTTTGGAGTTCTTTGGGGGCTACTGGACGTTTATTTTTTATTCTTATAACATCTTTGGTTAGTAAATGTGAAGGCAAAAAATTTTTTTAAAATAAACTACTCAAGGTTCTGTTTTGTTTTGCTTTGTTTTCTTCAGAGAATCACAGGCTATTAGGAACTTCGGGGAGTATACTATTATTTGAATCACTGGTTTTTGGAAAAGGGCATGGGGTAGAAATCAGAATCGAGGGGGTGAGGGTGAGGACCGTTCTTCTGATAAGTCCCTCTTCCCTGAAACCACTAAGGTCGTTCCTCACACTCAGCTCACCCTATTCACTCACACATTCACTCGTTCAAACAACTCGCAAGTTCACTGACAGTCTTTTGTGAAGGAGCTGATGCGCTGAATGCTGGGGAAACAAATGAATACAATATGGGATCCCGACCCCAGGGGGGCACACAACCTACTGAGGAAACAGACTCAGAAAGGTGCTAAAATTTGCTTTAGGTCATGCCAAAGATAGTCCCCAAGTCAGGACTGACTCTGAGCCAAACAAAACTCTGTGGCTTCTTAGATGCTGTGTCCTACCTCCCACTCTGCCATCAGTGTGAGGCATTGACAGCCCCCCCCCCCAGCCTTGGGCACGTTCGGTCTCTGAATTTTTCACCCAGCATTGATCAGAACAAGGTATAACCCAGCCATCTCAATGTACCCACCAGTGATACCCAATACCCAATGCAGGAAGAGCCCCATGCGCCTGGGTACACGGGGAGCCTCGGCTATCTTCACCGCCACAATCACCCACTGGGCTGTCTACAGGCCAGAACTTTGCCTGGACCTGATTTCTGTATCTTCTTGTACCTGACTGGTTGCACCATGAACAGTCAGGTCACCTAGCATCATGCTCTCCCAGAGCTCACAGCGTCCAGTAACATCTGCAGCCTGGATATCAGAACGCAACACCATTCCCAGCAGGAACTGCACCCCTAATAGATCTTGATGCCTACTTAACTCTAAGCCCACGTTTGCCTCAACCCTCTGGGCGTCCCAGACCTTTGGGTGATAAACAGGCAGATGATCTCTGCCAGCCCTGCAGCCAGACCACTTTCCATAGCACCGTAGTCACCGAGACCCAGCCCGCCTAGGGTTGGGCCTGTCTGCCAGCAGTTGTAACCATTTCCTCTCTGTGGCCGGGCAAGGATGGACTGGATATCATGACACATGCATAATACACCAGACACAGTTGCGGCGGTCTTACCATTAGTTAGTCCAGCAGCGTTCAATGTGGAAACATCAGGGTGCCAAGAACAACCTTACGCTTTGGAGACACTGGCCCTGCAATGCCAGCCAAATGTTCGAAAGAAAGTGGGACAGAAAAAGATTACTTCTGACATTAATAAAAGCCATACTTGGAGAAAGCAGATTAAGAAGACTTGATGGTGGTGATGGCAAATCGAGAAATTAAGTACTTAAGGCCCTCAAACTTTTCCCCGTCTTATCTCCTACAACCTTCTATGCCAGACTCGGAGGACCCGTGCACTTACCTCCACCCCACACCCCTGCCTTGATCTCTGCCTTCCTTCAATAGGCTAGACACTCCTCAAGGGTAAGAGTACTTCGTTTTTGTTTTCCGAGACTTGCGTCCAACACATTGCTCACTTAGGTAATGTTGGTGAAATTAAAGTTAGGTAGAACTGAAAGAGAATTTGAAGTGAAATCTGATGATCTAGGTTCCAGTTAAAGTTCCATAACTGACTAACTTTTGTGGGTCTCGGTTTCTTGTTCTCTAAAATGGTAATTTCTGTTAAAGGACTACCTCACAGGGTTCTCGTGAGAATCAAGGACAATGGCGGGGTGAGGGGTGGGGTGGGGAGGGAGTACTTTGGATATTATAATGCGCAGGTCAAAGTAGCTGTTGAATGTTGAATGGACGGACAAACTAATGAGTGAACTATCATAGTTAAATAAAGCCTTTAGGTTATTCCCTAACAGATTCTGTGACTCAGATTATGTCTGGGGAACAGTGATTTAAAGTGCTCTGTCTTGACTTTGTAACCATCCTTAAATATATTAATTTCACTTCCCAAAATATTTTAACCTTTTAAGTACAGGAAGACATAAATTAACTGCTAAGGATTCATACTGATCCAAAGAGAATAAGAAAGATCATCAGAAAGTCTTTTTGTTCTTGAAATGCAGAATTGGAAATGAACCTTTTCCCAGTAGTGGGAACTGAAATCCAGTATTAGATCCTCCTTTTCGGTACCTTCTTCCTCTTTCTTCCTCCTCCTTGTACCTTAACCCCTCCCTACCCCTCCCCTGCACCCAAATGGAAAAAATCATTTGTTTTGAGTTAACTTCAGTCTTAGCAAAAGATATAAACAAAGTCCAAATGTATCAGGGCTGTTTTCTAGGATCAACAAGGTGGATTTCTATTCATTTTTCAAGCAATTGAGTTGATGAGCGAGTTACCTCAACGAGATGATCGGATAACTTTCTACCAAAGGGCTGACCTGAGTGATAGGAGGAGCCCTGAGCCAACGCCATCCTCCTAAGAGAATCCCTGCATCTAGCCCTCCCACCTCTGTAACAAATGCCGAGTGGATCCATGAATGATGAGGTGAATATAAAAAGGGATTCAGAGCAAGTTCTTGTTGATAGGGAGGAGGAGAGAAAATAGGAGCACAGGTGCTGGAGAGAAGTAAGGCCTTCTCTCTAATAACAGCACAAAGCAATGATTCAGCAGACAAAGCAACAGACCTTTGTTAAAGTCAAAAACTACTCAAAAGCCCATATCCTGCTTCTTGCGATCTATCACAATAGGGACCTACATGGAACAAAATACCCAGAAGAAATAGTAGAGATAGGTGCTCAACATTCTCAACAGGGGGCCGGGGGCAGCCGAGGGTAGTGGCAAGAGAAAACTTCTAGAACTGAGAGCCTGTCTGCCCATACTTGCCAGTTTTGCCAGCACCGAGCCCTTGATCAACAGCTCATTTATTTTTGGATTCCTAGAGGTGGGAAGAAGAGAATACTGGATGTATATGGCATTAAAAAAAACTCCAACGTGGGTGAGCTGGGACGATGTCCAAGCTGTGCAAGGGCCGCCACCTCCCCCATACGGTTCCTTTTTTTTCCCTTTCCACCCCTCCTGTTCCCAACACCTCTCACCCAACCATACCTGTAGAAGCCACGTTCCTGCATAAAGCTAAATGTGTCTGGGGAGGGGAGGGAGGCAAAGCAAAGGAACGTAACACCAAGATACTTCCCTTCTCAACTCCAAAAACTGAGAAGTTTTACTAGAAAATTGAAGAGTGCTGGGGGGCGCCTGGGTGGCACAGCGGTTAAGCAGCTGCCTTCCGCTCAGGGCGTGATCCCGGTGTTTTGGGATCGAGCCCCACATCAGGCTCCTCTGCTATGAGCCTGCTTCTTCCTCTCCCACTCCCCCTGCTTGTGTTCCCTCTCTCACTGGCTGTCTCTATCTCTGTCAAATAAATAAATAAAATTAAAAAAAAAAAAAAGAAAATTGAAGAGTGCTGGAAGGTTCTAGAGGTTAGAAACTAAAAAGTTTGGAGAAACAGGGCATGATTGAATATATTTCATTATCTCCTCCCCCATTTGGCTGGACTTTTTTAGCATGGGAGAAGCATTGTTGATATTTTCAGGTCTGATCAATATGCAACCACAGACATTACGAATTTAGCACCTACTGTGTGCTAAGCCCTGGGCTAGACTTTGCATATACAAAGAACCATTACAGACTTGTCGCTGGAGGAGCCCATAGTCTAGGTGAGGAGACAAGCTCTACACAAGTAAATCCACAGAGGAGTATTTATTATAAATTATGATAACTGAGATGCAGGAAATACATAAGGTACTATAACGTGGGGGAAAGTCATCATTTACTCAGGGTACAGGCCTCTCTATTGAAGTAAGCTTTAAGCCAAAAAAGGAGGATGGGGTAGCCCCGCCAAGAGTGGGGGTAAAGTGTACGGGGCAGAGTGAACAGAGGTCAAACAACCCTGTAAACCCCTGGCATGGTCAGAAACCTGAAAGAGGCCAGCATGGCACAAGCAGAGAGACTGGTAGGAGATGAATTTGGAGGGAGAATCAGGAGCTAGACCCCGGGGGCCTTTGTAGACCACAGACAGGAATTGAGAGTTTAATCTAAGTATATTGAAAAATCATTTCAGATTTTCAGGCAGGGTGATGACATGATCTAATTTATATTTTGAGAAAAGCACCCCAGCTAGCATGTGGAAGGTGCATTAGAAAGAGGCAGGAACAGGTTCTTTAAGAGGCTACGATAGGAGTCATGGTGAGAGAGGAAGGGAGAGGGCAGTGTAGGTGGGGACGTGGGCAAAGATTTGAGGCATACGTTGAAGGTAGAATTGACAAGATTGAAAGAAAGATTGGATTGCTCGGGAGTGGGTGGTAAAGGAGAGAGGGCTATTAAGAACGAATCCCAAGTTTCTGATTTGGGCGATTGGGTGGATGTATTTCCATTGACTGAGTTCGAAACACTGCAAAGTAGAAGTTTGTGGGAGGCAGTTGCTGGGAATCCAGAACTTGGTTTTGAACATCGTATGTCTGAGCTATCTCTGATGTCCAAGTAGGGGGTTGGATATGCAAGACCTGAACCCCAAAGATAGGTCTGGTTTGGAGATATAAATTCGGGATTTATCAAGATAGACATAGTATTTGAAGCTAGGAGAAAGGATTGGTGTTCATATCAGGCCAGGCATTAAAAAATAGAATAAAAAAACAGTAAAGGTAGAATGATCCTTAGAGATACTCCAGCCCAAACTCATTTCTCAACTGATAGCAAACTGGGAGCTAAAAAAATGGAGCTGTTGGTGGAAGTAGAGTTGGTGAGAGATTAGGTCTTCCTTCAGGACCAGTACTTTTGTTTGTTTGTTTGTTTGTTTTACGTTGTTGTGTCGACATTTGACATCAAAAAGGTTGAGACTAAGAAATCTATGTGACTGTACAGATGTGACTCATGGTATCACATCCCCTAGTTTGTAGTCGCACCTGCTGCATGTAATCCACCCCACCCTCATTACTAATTTGCTCCCCTCTTCCTGTAGTCAATCTAGAACCTTTTCTCCTGGTTCCCTACTTATTGAAAAAGAAGGTGCTGTCATCCCAAATGGAGGTATCTTTGCAATTTAATATTGAGGAAGTCTAAGGCTTAGAGCGGTGACTAAGGGGCAGAAGGCATGCTCCTGTAAAGCTCCGTCCTACTCAGCTTAGCACCTACAGCCCCTGTAATTATTTAGCAACTGGACTGTCTCTCCTCTTGAATATGAGTGCCTGAGGATCGGGAGGTACTTTTCTTCTCCTTGGTATCTTAATCCAGCCCTGGCTCCTAAGATAAATGTCTTACCCATTAATACATGTCTTCGATGAGAGGGACCCAATAAAATGAAGCCTTTCATTAGACTCAACATGCCTTTAGTAATCTTTCCATCCTTCTAAGGAAGTACATTCACGGAGCATGTACTATGTGTCAGGTATGGTGCTAAAAGACCGCAGTCAGTGTTCAGTCTTTAAAATACGATTATGGAGGGGCGCCTGGGTGGCGCAGTCGTTAAGCGTCTGCCTTCGGCTCAGGGCGTGATCCCAGCGTTCTGGGATCGAGCCCCACATCAGGCTCCTCCGCTAGGAGCCTGCTTCTCCCTCTTCCACTCCCCCTGCTTGTGTTCCTTCTCTCGCTGGCTGTCTCTGTCAAATAAATAAATAAAATCTTTAAAAAAAATACGATTATGGAGGGGTTGTTATTAGCTATTGTCCAAAATATTTAGGTATATATTGCATACCTTCCCTCCAATTCAGTAAATATTTAATGTGCATCGACCATATATACAGAGGTACAAGAGGAAGCCTCTGTCACTCAGGGCTCTAAGACCAGTGCAGGAGAGCGATATCAACAAACACACAAGCAATGACAAGGGCTATCACTGAGCTTTAACTGATATATTTTGGTTGAATATGGAAACATAATTGTTTCAAACCAAGAGATCTAGGAAAGTTTCTTGGAGGGGTAGAACGTGAACATCATAATAAAATAACGTAGCGGTGCTTGAGTGGTTCAGTTGGTTAAGCATCTGACTCTTGATTTCGGCTCAGGTCATGATCTCAGGGTCGTGGGATTGAGCCCTACATCAGATTCCACGCTCAGTGGGGCATCTGCTTGAGATTCGCTCCCCCTGCCCCTACTCCCGTTCTCCCTCTCTCTCTAAAATAAATAAATAAATCTTTAAAAAAATGAAATTTAAGAATTGGGGCGCCTGGGCGGCACAGCGGTTAAGCATCTGCCTTTGGCTCAGGGCGTGATCCCGGTGTTATGGGATCGAGCCCCACATCAGGCTCCTCCACTATGAGCCTGCTTCTTTCTCTCCCACTCCCCCTGCTTGTGTTCCCTCTCTCGCTGGCTGTCTCTCTCTCTGTCGAATAAATAAATAAAGTCTTTAAAAAATAAATAAATAAAAGAAAATTTAAGAATGAACATATTCTTGAAATAAATATCAGAATTATAAGCATAGCTTTGAAATAAAGAAAGCTAACATATATATGGTCCTTAGTATGTACTGTTTTAAGTACTTTACATGTGTGAATTTACTTAATCCAACCTTGTAAAAGGGGGGGTATTGTCATCCTCACTTTACAGACAGGAAGCTGAAGCACAGAAAGTTTAAGTAACTTACTTAAGATCAAACAACTAACAAACAGCAGAGTTGGGATTTTAACCCTAGTGATTTAAGTCTTTACCCTTAGCCATTATGCTCTACTGCCTTATGAATGAAGGGTAGAACTTCCACACGGCTTATGTTAGGAGGAGGTTACAGCAGGTTAAGGAGAGAGAGGTGTGGGGAAGGAGGGTATTCTAGACAGAGAAGAATTGAAAGAATAGCACAGAGATTAGGTGTACCCCTAACAGTACTTTATTTTGTCTAGAAAGCTGTCTAGTATGCAAAGAACTTTTTCAGCCATTCCTTAATGTGCTTCTCCTTATGACCCTGTGAAGCCATGATTATTATTCTAATTAGAAGGACGTGTATAGGGGGACCCAGAATGGGAAGGCACCAGCTGGGCTGCTTCGAGGTTCAAAAACCTGGTCATTTAACTGCAGACAAGTGCCTTTTCCCAGATTGAAGTATTAGCAAGTAAATACATTCATTGCTCCTACTCTGAGCAAGGCCCTGTGCTAGCCTGTTCATATATGTTCTAATTTCACCCGCACAACAGCCCTAAGAGGTAGGTGTTGTTACATTTCAAAAGAGGAAACAGTTTAAGTCTGCCTCTACCTAATTTTTTTTTTTTTCTTGAGAACGATTTCCTATGAGGCGTGCTGGTTTTCAGTTTCATGCTTTGCCTACTCTTTGGTCCCTGGGAACCCCTGAGGACAGAGTATTACCTATGGGTTAGCACATGCAGCTTTACTGAGAATGGAAAATCCCAATTAATCTCTTTGCCAAAATCTTCAGTCACTCCTGCTTTTGGCCAACCTTTCCTGTGTGCTGAAAGTCAACATTTAAATATGAAACTCAGCTTTGGTTTCCAAAAATTTAATTGCATTATTAGGAATTACTTGAAACTGGGCTTTGTGAATCTAGGAGGGGAAGGTTGGGAAGAAGGCTGACCAGACACTGCGGGCTGGCCAGCAATTCAGTGCAATCATGGAAAGGCTCAATGGAATCTGCGACTGACCTGGCTCAGGGCACACCCGCTGTGTAGGGCATAACTCTAGTCCCTCTGGGGGGAATATAAATCAGTGCCTAGAGAAAGAGATCGGCTTTACCAGGGATCCAGTGACAAGCATGTCAAACGACAAAGAAAGACAATCAGGCAAAAGCCAGTTAAAATTCACAGCCCGGGCCACAGCCTCGGGCACCAGGACTGGGTTCCGGGGCATCCTCTTTGTTTGTGCATCTTTAGTCTGAGAACCAGGTATGGGAGACTCTGTGTTCAGTCCTGTTGCCTTCTGGGTTGGATTAAGCCTCTTAGGAGGGTCATGATCTTAGCCTAGAATGACAACATTTAAAAGGGACAGCACAAAAGAGAGATAAGATGACTAAAGCTTTCATCGTAAGAGGAAGGAGAATGGATGGAGTGAAAATTGGGAAGTTTCCACTTGATTTTCAAGGACGGGGTTATAATAAAGGGCTTTGTTTTGTAATGCGGTCGTCAACCCTTTCTAAAGAGTCTCTCTGCAAGCCCAGTGCCAAACCGGAGGTCTAGTATGATTTCTCTCTATGCCTCTTGCCTTGGTTTGTCCGTCTGTACAAAGGGAAAGCTACCGCAAGGTGTTCTTTTGAGGATTAAATGCCTTAAAGCACAGTCAATGGCTCATTAGTATAAACTGTGTAGAAAGTAGGCTGTTTGATGCACTGTCCAGCTAGCCCAGCCATGTGGTAAAACATAGAACTAGACAGTTAGTATCGCTGAACAGAAACTTAGAGATCATCTGGCCAACCCCTGAATGCAGTAGATGAGGGGAAGGGAGAAGGCAGGAAGTGACTTTGCCCAAGGGTGTTAAGGAAATTTGAGGCTGATGGAGTGTTTTCCAGTACGGGAAGGAAAGAGATACTGAGAACTTTGTGAGCCAGCTACTCTGCTGAGCCCCTTACAATGTAACCTTATTTTGTACTGATGGGAGACATAGGCAGGTGTGTTCATCTCCTAAGTCAAGGGCCAGAGGTTCTGAATAGAAATAGCCTCCTGAGATCAAAGAGCTAATAAGTAGATGAGGGGGATTCAAATCCTGGTTGAGTTCAATCCAAAGCCCATGCTCTTGGCCTTGCACCATCCCACCAAGTTTGGTGCCTCCTTGCAAAGACCTATTTTTCAGGGTTTCCGAAGCACCTACAGAGAACAGAGGTGGCTAGGAAAGGATTTTTATATTTTTATTTTTTTAAAAGTATGTCTATGAATCACTGTGTAACCCTCCTTTATGCAGTTCAATCTTGCAATCTAAAAAGGTTAAGTGCACAAGATGACCTAGGCCTCTTTCACCCCTCACACTGTAATTGGTACTTTACAACAAAGGGGAAATGGCTCTCCTTTGCCTCCAAATCCAAGTAGTTCTTACCTACAAAAATCACTTATTTAAAATTGTCTATATATTGTCTATATATTGTTCTTATGGCTATCTGAGGCCCGTGCAAAGAGCTATGCCTCCTATTTCCTTCCACCAGTGCCCAGTAGGTGCGCAATTAACTTTCTGGTACATAAATGTTGAAAGCAAGTATTCTGCCACATGTTATAGGCTTTTTTTTTTTTTTGCATTTATCCAACTTGTGGGCCCAGTATCCATCCATCTGTATATTTACAATTGACACAAATAAACTTATATACATAATTACCAAAACCATACCTGTTACCATGCATGTTATACATACATAGAGAGATACTTGCATATATTCAGTGAACACCAATTAAATCTCATTATGTGGTAGACAACAGATGAGTTGCTGCGTAACTGTCACCAGTTAAAATCTAGACTGGGAGAAATAAACCTACACCTATACAGTCTACCACAAAGGAGGCAAGACTACACCATGGGGAAGAGTCTCTTTAACAAAGGGTGCTGGGAACACTGGACAGCTCCATGTAAAAGCATGAAACTGGACTCTTTCTTACACCATAACCAAAAATAAACTCAAAATGGATTGAAGACCTAAATGGGAGAAGGAAACCATAAAACTCCTAGAAAAAAAGAAGTGGCAGTAATTTCTTTGACATCAGCCTTAGCAACATTTTTCTAGATGTTTCCTCAGGCAGGAGGAACAAAAGCAAAAATAAACTATTGAGACTAGAACAAAATAAAAAGCCTTTGAACATGAAGGAAACCATCAACAAAATGAAAAGACAACCTACTGAATGGGAGAAGATATTTGCGAATGACGTATCTGATATGGGATTAATATCCAAAATATATAAAGAACTTATACAACTCAACACAAAAAACCCCGAACAATCCAGTTAAATAAATGGGCAGAGGATCTGAATAGACATCTTTCCAAAGAAGATATGCCGATGACCCCAGACACATGAAAAGATGCTCAACATTACTCATCATCAGGGAAACGCAACTTAAAACTACAATGAAATCATACCTGTCAGAATGGCTAGAATCAAAAAGACAAAAAAATAGCAGGTATTAGCAAGGGTGTGGAGAAAAAGGAACCCTCTTGCACTATTGGTGAGAATGCCAAGTGGTGCAGCCACTGTGGAAAACTGAATGGAGTCCCCCCCACCCAAATTAGTAATCTAGGTAGATAGGTAGGTAGGTGATAGATAGATGATAGATAGATAGATAGATAGATAGATAGATAGAAGATAGAATATTACTCAGCCATAAAAAGAATTAAATCTTGCCATTTGCAATAACATGCATGGATCCAGAGGATATTATGCTAAGTGAAATAAGTCAGAGAAAGACAAATACCATATGATCTCATGCATATGTGGAATTTGAGAAACAAAACCAATAAACAACAATACAAAGAGACTAACAGAAAAACAGACTCTAAAACATAGAGAACAAACTGATGGTCATCAGAGGGGAGGTAGGTGAGAGGATGGGGGAATAGGGCAAAGGGATTAAGAGTACACTTACCGTAATGAGCACTGAGTAATGTAGAGAATTGTTGAATCATTCTATTGTACACTTGAAATTAATATAACACTGTATGTTAATTATTTTTTTTAAAAAATGAAAAAAAAATAGAACTACCATATGATGCAGTAATTCCACTACTGGATATTTGCCCAAAGAAAATGAAAACACTAATTCAAAAAGATATAGGCACTCCTATGTTTATTGCAGCTTTATTTACAATAGTCAAGATATGGAAGCAGTCCAAGTATCCACTGATAGATGAATGGATAAAAAAGATGTCTCACACACACACACACACACACACACACACACACACACACAGGATTATTACTCAGCCATGAAAATGAATGAGGTCTTACTATTTGCAAGAACATGGATGGACCTAGAGGGTATTATGCTAAGTGAAATAAGTCAGACAGAAAAAATCAAATACCATATGATTTCACTTACATGTGAAATCTAAAGTCAAAACAAATGAACAAGCAAACAAACAAAAAGCAGAAACAGACCTATTAATATGGAGAACAAATGGGTGGTTGCTGGAAGGGAGCGGGTTGAGGAGATGGGCAAAATGAGTGCGGTGGAGTGGGAAGTATAGACTTCCAGTTATGAAATGAATGCATCGTGAGGATGAAAAGTACAGCATAAAGAATATAGTAAAAGGTACAGTGATAGCCTTGTATGGTGACAGGTGTGTGAGCTACACTTGTGGTGAGCATAGCATGACATGTAGATTTGTCTAATCACCATGCCTTATACCTGAAACTGATGTAAAATTGTGTGTCAGCTCAATAAATCAACAAGCAAACAAATAAATAAAATGTAGACTGGGATGCTAGTCATGTCATTTCTTATGCCACTGCTTTTAGAAAAAAAAAATCTGATGTTTAGGAAGACCTGTGGGCATTGTTCCCCAGATATTTTATTCTTCTGCTCTTACTGAAAGTTTAGCTCAAAATCCTCGTTTCTTCTAAATGGTTACCATGTACTGCCATGAGAAACCATTCACAGCACAAGACAGTGGCCTAGAAGAGAGTTTGGATTCACACTTGGCACATGGGCTTTCCTTTTCACTTTTTGAATTGTTTAATAGCTTCGAGTCTATTATCTGTGTGGGCCTCTGATGTTTTAGGCTTGTGTATTATTTACTTGCCCAAATTCAGGCCACTGAGACGGTACAGTTAGCTGCTCAATTCATTGCATCAAGGTCTTTGTAAAGGCAGTTTATGGAAAGAACAAAGAAACTCTTACAACAAAGCTGGTTTCTTTGGACTCTGACATCAAATACCTGTGTGACCCTGGGCAAGTTACTTAACTTCTCTGAACCTCAGCTTTCTTATCTCTAAAGAAGGTGGTAATAACACCCAACTCACAAATGTATGTAAGGATGAAAGGAGATGTAATCACCAGAGCCTGGTGCACAGGGAACAAATAGCATTTCATTTGGGCATGAGCCATGAGCTCAGGAAGGCACATCATCCAATCCCTCCTCCCATGTCCCTCCCATATTCAAAAACCCTGATGAAGTGTTTCTTGAATTAGTCACCAATTTGGAACTCCCTCTCCTCCTTTCCTTGTCACTGAGGTAGATAATCTCTATATGAGTCTGAGTGACTATTTCAGTGACACACTCATGCATTTCACTAATCCCTACTACGTGGTCCAGCTTCCAAAGTGTGAAGCACTTTCCATCCGTTACCTCATTTGATCTTTCCAATGGCCCCCTTCCCCGCCATGAGAACGCAAGTCAGTGTTGTTTTCCTTCTTTGACAGAAGAGCAAGCAGAGGTTTAGAGAAGTCAAGTGGCTAGTCCAAGGTCACACTTCTAGATTTAGGTCTGTGACTCTGAATTCCATCCATGTGCTTTCTATTATACCAAAGAGCCATGGGATTTTTGCTACATACTTAAAGATAGACACTAGGTGCTCTGGAAGAAATAAAACCAGATAGGTAAGGGGCTGATAAAGAATGAGTCCATTAATGTAGCCCTGTCCATCCCACGGGACCCCACTCAGCCTCTGCCCAGTGCCCCTATCTTCTGAGCACCCCTTTCTCAGCCTCTGGTCACTCATATCCTCCTGTGATTCAGAGGGTCACTCAAACTCAAGTTCCTCCGTAAAGCCTTTGGCCAGCCTCCCCACCCATTTCTTCAACTAATATATCTGAATGCCAGGCACTGTGCTCCCCTGTCCTTTGGCGTTTCCTCCAAAATAGGAGGGAGAAACAGACAATACCCTTGATAGTAAAGATGAAATAGTTTTGACAATAGTAAATGCTAGAAAGGGAAAAGGGAGGGAAGAGTGGCAGGGCATGTGTTGGAGCAGGGTGCAGCGTGAGATAGGGTGCTGGGGAAGGCACCACTAGGCGGGTGACACGAAAAACTGAGAAAAGATGAAGAAGAGAACCATTTGGATATCTGGGGTAAGAGGGAACTGTGAGCACCAAAGCCCCGAGCCAGAACATGCCCGTTGTGTGAAGAACAGCTAGGGGGCTGTACACCTGGAGGCTGGCATTCCTGCAGGTTCCCCTAGAGCAGAGGGAAAGAGGGCAGAGCAGTGAGAGAGGAGGACAGGGAGGAAAAGAGGGTACGTTATATAAACCCCATTGGGTACTGGAAGCACCTTCTATTCCTCTGGATGCTATGGGAACCATTGATGGCCTGGACAGGATCCAAAGTTCATTTTCACACAATCCCTCTAGCCACTCTGCTCAGATAGGCAAGGTAGGAGCACAGAGAGCATTGAGGGAGTTATTACAATAATCTTGGAGGGAGCTGATGGTGGCTTGGATTAGGAAATGGGGAGGAGTTATTCTGTATATAATTCTTAAGGCAGAGCCAATATCATTACTGGTAGTCTGGATGTGGGCTGTGGAGAAACAGGAATCAGACCCGGCTTCATTTTCTTTGGTCTGAACAACTATAACTTTGTTATTTACCCAAAAAGGAAAGACTGCAGGTGGAGCAGATTTGCAGGAGTTCGGGGCACATCAGGAGCTCTAATTTGGATGGCTTCGTTAGAGCAGCCGAACAGACAGTCAGAAGGTGGTGCCTAAGTGGGAGCTAGAATTCTGAGGCTGGTGTCCCGGAGAGAAGTCTAAGCTCGAGATAGAAATCCAGGAGTTGTCAGTGTTAAGATTTTATTAAAGCTGTGAAACTGAAGAAGATCCCCAGGGAAGTGAGCACAGAGCAAGAAGTCCAATAGCTGAGCCTTGGGACACTCCTCAGTTAGAGGTTTGGGAGAAGAGGAGGCAGCTGCCAAGGTGAATGAGACATGGTCAGAGAAATAGGGAAAAAAAAAAACAACCCTTAATTATCCTTTCTGTGGGATCCTAACAAAACATGTCTATGCTCTTCAGGTCTTGGTTGACGTTTCCTTGATGGAGGCAGACGAGAGGCATCTTTAGAGACTCCTATCAGTTCACCACTCCCCTCTGGGCTTAGCTTCTAGCAGCCCTTCAGTTAAAACTCAAGTGGTTGTCTTCCAACTGAATCATAAAATGATCGAGTGCAAGAGACCCAAAGACTCATCTGGCTTTGCGATTTCCCAACAGTATTCTTTGGAGCAAGTTATTTTCTCTCATTATGGAGTTATTTTCTCTCATTATGGAAAGAACTATAAAACCGTGACCCTCCTTCCCTAAAAGGGTTAATACAGCCCACAGTCACAACCTCACCCCTTCTTTCTAGGAAGTATTTGTGATTTTCATCAGACTTTAGACGTTTCAGAAGACTCCAAGTGCATGGCTCTAGTCAAGAACATGCACAGGGCAGGGGGGCCAACGGGAAACACGTTGTACTCGGAGAATCTTGGCCTTGTTTCAGATTGATAGGAGAACGAAAGACACCATCTGCCACATTCCTTCTCTAAAGACCAACTGAAGGCCCAGCTCCTAGACAGGGTCATAGAAATCATCTAGTCCAACCACCTCTTAGAAAGATGAGGAACTTGGGCCTAGAAAGGCCCCAGGATCTTTGTTCAAAATCACACACCAAGTGTGTTTGATCCAAGACTAAAAACCAGGTCTCAACTTGAAACTTTCTGCTCAGATTCAACTAAATTCTATGAGAATTTATTCTGTGCCTGGAAATATGCCAGGTGCTTTTAGATGTTGTCATTCTTAGTCCTCACCACAACCTTTACAACTGATATTATTATCTCCCTTTTATAGAGGAGAACACTGATGCTCAGACAGGACAGTGACATATCCAGGGTCCATTGGCTGGTATGTTGGAAGAGTAGGCTTGGAGCCCAGGGCTGTTTGACTCTTAATCCAGTGCTCACTCCAGCACATCTGCTGCCTTCGTCAGCAGGGCTCATCTCACAAGGTCATGTAGACCCACAGTCCAAGTGATTGCCCCAAGACCCTGCCCTCCTACCAACAGGTGAGGCATCTCCAGCTTGGTGTGTTAGTGAGTAACTTAACTTCGAGCCCAGAGCGTGGACTCTAGGACCAAACTCCCTGGGTTTGAAGCATGACTCTACCATTTATTAGTTCTGCAACTTTGGGCTGTTTGGCTTTCCTAAGCCCCATTGTCCTCATCTATAAGATGGAAACAGGATCTACTTTCCCTCCGGGAGTTAGGATTAAGTAATGTAATACATGTAAACTATTTACTATAATATTGGACATGTAGAGCAGATATTCAATAAATGTTAAATGTAATAGTCAATGGGTGACTTTTATGTTTTATTTTTTATAATAATTTTTTATTATATTATGTTAGTCACCATACAGTACATCCCTAGTTTTGGATGTAAAGTTCCATGATTCATTACTTGCATATAACACCCAGTGCACCATGCAATACGTGCCCTCCTTAATACCATCCCCAGTCTATCCCATTCCCCCATCCCCCTCCCCTCTGAAGCCCTCAGTTTGTTTCCCAGAGTCCATAGTCTATGGATGACTTTTAAAAAAACCTGGAGCTCTTTTGGAACATACTGTCCAATGCCTCAAAATTCCTACGTGGAGTATGTCCGGGGCGCAGGGAAGCCAGTTCTAAAATTCAGACCTGACATGTTTTAGGAGTTTCAGTGACATATTCTGTATCAAACAGGGTTCAACTAGGAAGGAGAGCCACCACAATGATATGGATTATAGGAATTAGATCTTACACAACTGATAAAAGACCAAAGGTATGTAGTGACAGTAAGTCCTAAAACCCATTTGAAATACCAATGACAAAATATTGATAGTAAATATGCATGCATGTGTATAAAAAAAAAAAGGACTGGAAAGAAACTTGCTACCATGTCCACAGTGGATATTTCTCAGTGATGGGATCACAAGAGGTTTTATTTTTACTTTCATTTATTTGCTTTCTCATTTTGTACACTACACTGATATTCAAATCCGAAATTATTTAATGTTAATATTTATTGCTCATTTTTTTCTCACTTTGCCTAACAGCTTTTTTTCCACTAAAAAAACTTTACTATTATAAAGCTAATTGTGGGAAAGAGAGAGGCAGAAGAAAGCGTTAGAATGGACATAGAATAGGAACGCAGGGTAGATAATCACTGGATTTAAGTTAGTAAATTTAATCCTCTGGACTCTGAGAGTCCTAAAAGAAGATATTATTCAAGTGAGAACTTAAAAAAAAATGTGTGTGTACCACACACACACACACACACACACACACACAGAGTCCAGGCTCATCTCAGGTGCTGACTGGATCTTACACTCCCATCTCCCTTTCCTCCTCTCTAAAATAAAAACCCTCCACAGCAGGGGTTTCCTATTGTGTCTGTGTGTTTCATTTGTCATAGCTTGAGGTCATTGGCAGATGGCAGGACTGGAGTTGGGGGGATGCTGGGTGATCACAGTGAGACCTCTAACTACTTATGAGCAGGAAGGGCAACTCCCTTGCTCATGTCATCCTGGCAATTCTGGTCAAAGAAAATCAAAGGAAGATCAAAGACAAGAAGCTTAGGCATATTCGGGCATTCTTGGTCAAGCAGGTTTAGACCAGAATCTGATATTCTAGAGAGAATAGAACAACGTCGGGCCTGGAAATATCAAAGACCATGCAGTTCAACTCTCCATTTGATTAATGGAGATGCTAAAACCCACAAAGTCAAATCATTCTGAAACCACCCAAAGCCTGGAGAGAAGCAGGGTCTTCACAATTCCAGCTGAGTACGCCTTCCACCATACCTTGATCTCTCCGAGGTCTCACCCATGATTGATTTTATGGTGCTGATAATGAGTGAAAGAGGAGGAGAGAGGGGAGGAAGGGCCCTAATCGTTACATTTTCTCCCAGTATTCCAGAGGTGATCCAGGGAGGTGGCGATCAGTCTAGACTCTGTTAGACAAAGCTTTTGGGCAGAGCCAGTTGGCTTGATGTGTGTTCTATCTCTCACCCTCTCACTGGTAACAGATAGGCACTTGCCTAAAGTGGCTACCTGGAACTCAACAGAAACCTCATAACCAGTCATTGCTCCCGGAAAACTTTCCTACCGGTAAACTCACACATAGCTGGCCACTCAGGTAAGACAGTAACGAGCCAAGAAAAGCCAAAAACAGTGTGGTTTTGATATACAGGATTTTGCTCTTGGCATTAGTCAAGTACTCATGGGCCAGCGAATCTTCAAAGCGGTCTTAACAAATAATCCTTTTCCTTGATAGGCACTGTGCAGAGAAAAAGAATGAGAATATAATCTTTTCAAAGCTTCATTTTCTTAGTCCTTTTAGTAACTCCATGGACCTAACTCTCAAGCCTAAAAACTTAATCTTAAAGATTATTGTGTGGCACGAGGCAGCAAGGTGTAGGAAAAAACATGCCGAGCCTCAAGTCAGCAAAGTGGCTCTGTTTTGGAGCTTCCGTCTAGCAGGTGTATGACCCTAGGCAAGGCATTGCTCTTTCTGGCCCTGCTTTTCTCCAGGAAAAACTGGGGATATTGTCCATCCCTGTCCTCTCAAACCATGCTGTGTCATTCATAGCATCAACACAGTAGCTATGAAAATGTCTGGGTGTTATTATTTGCATTCCTTATTGTTTTAGTGGGAGTTACCAATAGCGTTAGCCTTCCCCACAAAATGAAGTTGGTCTTCAGGTACCAGATGCTTCTATTTCTGAGTGGATTGGATAAAGAAGTTAGAAGAAGCAAAAATAAGTAAGTTAGTAAGTGAAGTCACTCTTTTCCTGGAAAGCTCTATTATTTAATCCTCTTCTTGGAGTGAAAAATCCCAGCCACACTGTAAGGAACAGAACACAGGCTTCAGTGATGTCACCCAAGGGCTGGTATCACTTCCCTTCTTTCACTAACAGATTCAAAACCCTTGTGTGCGGGCTTGTCTGGCAAAATGTTCGTAAAACATGTAAGTCCCCTGCTTGAAAATGTACCATATTCTAAACAACCAAAAGGAAGACAGAGCTGAAGGGAGAGGAGAGAGGGCAGAAAGAGAGAGAGAGGACAGTACTCTTTGGAAGGAGCCTGATTACGGAGACTTATATTTTAGTGTAGAGCCAAATAGTTTTCTTCAAAGAAGGTCACAGCAATCCCAGACAGGAGCAGACAGGAGCAGAAACATGAGCCCTACTTTCTAACTCATGGTGTTACCACCCATTTGTGGTTCTTCAGGGAGAACGCTGGAGTGAGCCAGGCCTTCACACCCTGCCCTACAACAGCAAGCATGAACCTGGCCTTTCAGGTATAATCCTTCTAGGGATAGGCCTATCTCCCTGGCCTTGGGTTCTTCTGCCTGGAGCCAGGGTGATTGCTGAAAAGATTCTGAACCCTTTGGATCCACACAGACCAAGCTGCTGTGCCTACCAATGTTGCATGGTATTACTCCTTAATCCAACCGGGCCAATCAACTCAGACCTACAGTGAGTGGCAGGAACCAGTAAAAGGAGGGGGTGGGGGGTACAGGACCTTCGAAAGAGACTGAGAAGAGAGTTAGGGCAGGAAACCTCTTCAGTAGCTCCTTTACTATGCCACTCTTTAAATCCCGAGTCACTCTTCACATCCTGCAGTTCAAACCGAGACTCCACCAACTTACCAGATCAGGACAGATGCGGCAAAGGCTGCCCCTCCTACGACTATGACAGTTTGACACGGTGTTCTCCCAGTTGCATTTCAGATCTTCCCATGAACCTCCTTTCCAGTGGTCAGTTCTCAGCTGGATCAAGAAAGACCAGTCTGGAATAAGACAAAGCCAGCGATCATTAGCCAGTGTTTAGCCTTGAGCAGTGCCTGTGTAATTATACTAATCGGTTGATTGATGCAGGTTCGGTTGGGAAATACTGCATTTTAAGGAAGTGCAACCTTTTAACTTCTGAGTTGGAGCAGGCAGCAGGCCAAAAGGAGAAGGACTGGATTATTATAGAACAATCCTTTGAGCCATGGGCACTGAGCTGGGTACAAACCAAGTCGGGTCTAGAAATTCTCAGAGGATCCAGGGAGAAGTGAGCAGGCAGGTAATTGTCAGGTACTGTAACAAATACGGGCAAGGTTATCTTGCCCCCTCCTGTTTGCCAGGTCCAGGTTTGGGCATGTCAGTCACCTTTACTGAACTTTATTTTCACAGTGTTGCCATTCACATTTAACCAAAATTTACTACCCAGATCCCCATGGCTCCCAATCCTGGAATATTGGTGTCATTACCATTAAAACACTCAACTAGCCTGTGTATAGTGTTGGCTTTTTTCTCTTCCTCAACAGGGTAAACAACTCATTTCTTTCTTTCTTTTTTTTTTTTTTTAATATAAATATGAAGGTAAAACCCATCACACACATTCCCAGAATTAGCCTGGTAAGAGTCAAGAGAACCAGAAGAATCATAAAATTTTGGAGTTCAGAAGGTCTTTAGAGATCACGCCATATCGGAGTCACTGACGTAACACACCTAACAAAGTGCTCATTGAACTCCTTCCTAGACAGCTCCAGGCTGGGAACTCTCTTCCTTCCAATGTGGCCCATTCCATGGTTGGTTAGATTTAGAAGTTGGACCATTTAAACTTGGATTTATTTAATGGTTTAATTATAGGAAGGGATTCACCACAGCGAAATAGCATTTACTGAAGATCTTTGGGGCTGTGTGTGATTGGTGCCCTCAGTGGATCTATGACCACAGACTATACCCCAAATCCCAATGCATATGTAAGGCCTTGGTTAGGACTGTAAACAGACAAAATTGTGTGCTGCATGTAGTGTAGACCTATCGCTAGGGTTAGAGAAGCATTTGCAACCTTGCCCTATCATCCTTGGTCACAAGGAAAGGAGCTTGATGTGATCTACTTTAATCTTAGCTTTTAAGAGAACGTGTTAAAATCACGTCAATATCACACTTTTTCAGACATGAGATAACAGTCAGTCTCTCCCACCACCTTAGTCATCTCTACCGGTTTTCTTCCTCTTGAACCTCTGCTTGAGTCAGAAAGTCAGACAGTCAGGTACCTCATACCGTTTTAGAACTAGAAGATTTCCAAGTGATTTCCTCATCTTCAAACTAGGAAACTGAGGCCCGGAGAGAGGAGGCAACTGACCTGAGGTCACAGAGCTCTTTTGAGATGGAGCCAGGACTAAATCCCACGTCTCCCTACTTCTAGTCGAGTGCTCTGCTCTTAATTATCGATGATAATATGTTGAGTATGCAGGGAGTGATGGTCTCTCCAGTGTGCTTTGGAACCACAGAAAGTTTTATGGAACAGGAGAACGTGCCAGCCTTTCTGCAATCCATGTGGCAACCTCGTGGAGTAAGGATTGCTTACTGTACCTTTTAAAATATCCATGCACTACACATAAATACACTGCAAACACTACCTAATTATATCTGCACGTGAATATACCAACATTATCCACCTCATAAGAACTGCCATTTGCGAGCATCTCCTATATTCTAATGTTCCCAGTGACTCCCTGAGGTTGGGGTGTTAATATGATGGTTTTTCAGGTGAATAAACTGCGTCTCAGAAGGCACAGGGCCGGTGAGGTAGAGTCAAGATTTGGGGCCCCATCTTCCTGGCTCCAAAGCCAATGCCATGTTCACCATAGTCGCCACCTTCCTACAGCATATTTCCGACCCGCTCCTGTGCCCCACCCACCGACAAGCCCCAAACATTTCAGATGACTGCCGATGGTGTGCAATGAACTTGAGATACTGGTGTGGAATTCCTTGACTATTCAACTTAGTTATCTCATCAGTTAACTTGGGAAGTATCTCCCCCATTTACTGGTATGTTTTCCCTACCTAATGCACCTTATAGACAACATGGCAAAGGAAGACCCTAGCATTTGCTGGTAAGTTACAATGTTTGATCTGTAAACATAAATAAACAAATAGAAATAATAACATTCGGAAAATATTTATTCATTAGTCATAATTTTTAAAACCGTTGTACCAAAACATGTTTATATTAAGAGACTGTCTGAAAATCTTTTCAGTGATAACGTCTGAATTATCCAGTATATGATTCTCATTCCTTGCAGTAGAAGTATTAAATTAACTAAAAAAAGGGAAACATACTTTATTATGAATGTAAAAAAACATACAGGATGAAAATCTTGTGTTTTCTTCGACAGCACTTCCAAGAAATCAAAACAGTTGTCTTACTACTTTTGAATTTATGTCTCTGAAATTTATCTTGGTTATTTAAGAGTTGCCAGTAGGAGAGCCATTGCTTTCCTCATCAAAACCTATGGAAAATGAGAGATCCTTTTTTTGCGTATGATAGGACCAATCACGGAAAAAAAAAAAAAAAGACTAGCTGCGAAATTTAAAATGAGAACTTTTTGCAGTAAAGCTAGATCCAGCACTTGCTTATAAATTCTTTGCATAAGTAAACAATTTTTAATGCATATATTTTTAAAATGTATTTTTTGATTTTTTAAATAGGAAAGAAATACATGGATTAAGTCAACATTTGCCTTAATAAAGAAATATCTATTTTCTAAGTTAGAGTAGCATTTATATACCAAAAATGTCTCTGGCAGTACCTTGCAGAGCCTGGGATATCCGACCGCAATGCTGCCTGTCTGTCCAGCCCCGGCTGGTGAACAGGTAGGTCCTCTACTCCACACACAGTAGCCCAAGAAACAAGGGTGAAGCTGTGGTAAGTGAGCGAGAGCTTCGTGGTTTCTGCCACCTCGATGCCACCTTCTTCCTCACCAGACAGAGCTTCCTATTTTGATGGGTGAGTCATCCAGTTATTCTTCATGATCTTTAGCCGAATTTCCTCTTTAAGGGAAGGCTTCTTCATGGTTGGCACCAGACCTACCCTTAGCAGTCATCTCTGAATGCTATGTTGGTCATTCCCTGAGCTTCGGTTATCTTTACTCTGCCAATGTCTGCTCTTAGATGTGAAAAACACCAGTAGATTCTCATGGTATCAAAATGTAAGCACCCAAAGACCAGGACTCATGGCTGATTCACTCTTTATTCCTATGCCATTTGCCCTTTTTATAGCAGCCTTTTAATAAATGTTGAAAGAATGAATGAATGATGAGTAAGTGTTGAAAGAATGAGTGAATGACTCCCCTTTGAGAGCTTTCTGGACTCAGCAGACATCTGTTCTAGGACCAATTCCTTTAGTCATTAATTCAACAAATGTTCACTGAGTGGCTCTACTTGAAAGAAAAGGTGAAATCCTGTGCATGGAATGGGAATGTTTATGCTGGAAGACTCATGCTTTCTTTTCCTTCCTTCCTCCCTCCCTCCCTTCCTTCCTTTTTTCTTTTCTTTTCTTTTCTTTTCTTTTCTTTTCTTTTCTTTTCTTTTCTTTTCTTTTCTTTTCTTTTCTTTTCTATTCTCTTTTCCTTTCCTTTCCTTTTCTCTTTTTTTTCTTTCTTTCTTTCTTTCTTTCTTTCTTTCTTTCTTTCTTTCTTTCTTTCTCTTTTTCTTTCTCCCTTTCTCCCTCTCTTTCTCTCTCTTTTTCTTTGTTCATTTACTCCATTAATTATTTATTGGGTACTCTCTATGCTAAGAACATGCAATAATTGAAGGCATAGATATGAAAAATGGATTTAGACTGGAAATCCCCATTTTCCAACCTGACTTGACCACCTAATAGCTGTGTATTTACGCAGCTTTCATAACCTCTCTGATCCCCTGTTTCTCATTTGCAAAACAAGGAAAATACAAGTATCAACATCCTCGTTTAGCTGTAAGGATAAAGAAGGTCACACATGTTAAGTGCTCAATAAATCTTAGCCACTGGCTAGCATCATTTCCTTGGTAGGTGAAACAAAGTAGAATTAGACATAATCCTTCTCAAGGAAACTGACAAATCACAAGCATATACATTAGTAGAACGTGAGGCACAAATAAAAATGCTAGGGTTGCTCAGATTAAGTATACCTGACTTACAACAGAGGAATCACAGGTAACTTATTTTCTGAAGAAGGCTGCATTTAAGCAGGTTTGGATGTATAGCCATATAGAGGAAATGCATTCTAGGAGATAGAAATAACATAACTAATAAATGGAAGTATTAAAGAACAAGCCCATAATCTGGGCTCTTGAGTCACTGGGTGATTAATCTGACAGGACTATAAGAGACATAAAGGGTACATAGAGAGACAATTCTAGAGAGAAGGGTTGGGAATATCTTGGGGAGGACTTTGGAAACCAGTCAAGGGGTTTGTGTTCCATTCTATGTAGACGGGTATGTATCTGTGAATTTGTATGCTTAATTCATTAGCTTCATTTTTGTTTTCAACTGTGGGTAGGTATGGACATCTGTATTCAAACCTTTTACATTCTAACTTATTCCTTCATGCTTCCAAATTTGATCACCTCCCAATGTGCTTTAGCATTTGTCATGTCGCCTGAGTGACTCCGTAGCCTGTGAAGTAGGCCACAGAGGGAGATGAGAAAACTCACATGAACAGGCAGGATGACGTGTCTGTGCCAAGAGCTGCTTGGGTGGACTGGGATGTCAATGTCAAGGCTTCTAATTCCAAGACTTTCTGTTTTCTGAGGTGGTAGAATGCGAAGATACTACAAGAGGGGAGCCAAGGGCATGTTGCCTGCGTGGTGGAGGAGAGAAATTTTGATGACAGGGCCCTCCAGCCAGGGGACACTTCTGCCACCACTGGCTGCTTTCTTTTGCTGTGATACAGCGGTAAGTGCTATGCAAAGTGAAATCAGCTCTCTCTCCTGGCTTGGCTCAGTGGGTACCTCTCTGCTGGCCTCATCCCAGGTTCCTTAAAAGGCTTCAAAAGAAATTGCTATTGACTGAACTCTGGGGTTATTTATAATGGAAACCCAGTCTCTCATTCCTCCCGTCCTCCACGGAAGAGTTGGGCTCTTAATCTGAACCTTGGGGAATCAGAGGCCCAGTTTGCTTTATTTAGCTTTCAGGACATTGGATTTTTTTTTTTTCCCTGCAAAGAGCTCGACGTTCTACTGAAAATAAAAGTGTCTGTGTCCCAATGTCTTGACCAATTGAAGTAACTCCCCTTCTTCTCCAAATCCCATTCTTTTATTTCCCAATGTTGGACATTCTCCCTTATTCCTTTCCTTAAGCAGTTGTATAAAAGAGCAGTTCAGATTAAGAACCAACTTTTGAGCACACCCCAGAGGCAATTTACTTAAGTGGCACACACACACACACACACACGCACACACGCACACACGCACGCACACGCGCACACACACACACACACACACTAATTCAAGTGCATTTATCTGACAATTTAGGAGTTCATGAGGCCCAAGGAGGAGGTTCTGTGACTTTGTGTGCTTACTCTGTAGACTTGAACACTTGTCCTTGTACATAATAGTAAGTGCTCAATCACTTGTTGGTCAATGAATCAGTTAGTAGTGTGCAATGTCTCTCTATGTGAAAAAGCGCAGACCTACACTTTGTGGTCAATGACAGTGGTTTTCTTTAGCTTAAGTTTTTACATGTGTTTTTGTCTGTTTCCCGTCCCTTCTCTGTGTCTCATACACACACACACACACGCGCACGCACACACACACACACACACACATTACTAGTCAGTTTTTAACATGGTGCTTATGTTCTAGTTTGCTAGATAACTTGATGACCAGCCGCTCAAGTTTTTGACAAGTTTTATTTTGACAAAGGTGGCATAAAGTAATGTCAAATATGCTGTGTATATCTCTAAAAACTTGTCATTTTCACTTAACAGTAGTGTGACCTTAGTCAAGTCACTTAACTGCTTTGAGCTTCAGTTTCCCCATCTATAAAATGGAGATAGTAATGGTACCTACCTCTTTATAATTAAATGAGGTAATGAGGAATACAGTATTTAGCTCAGTCTTGGGACACAGAGCATGTGTTCAGTGAATGTTTGTTAAGATGACAACAGTAATTTTTTTTTGTCTAGGAAAAAGATATGACACCATGATATGTATGCATTTATAAACTATAAGCCAACTTCTTTTTTGGTAAGAGGTGAGACAAAAAAAATCCAATAAACTATCTTAATTATTCATGCACTTATTATCTTAGACTACCCACTTAATCAAAGTATTTGAGAAGGCTCACAATAAAATAGTGTAAACAATATCATCATTAACATTTGGATTAAGAAAATCACAAGTCATTTATTGAAACCAAATATATAGTCTTTTACAGACTACCTGATGTCTTCCCAAACATTATCCATTCTAATCCTTAATTTTCACAACTCTTGCTAGGAAGGCATTATTACTTATCCTGTCTGAGGGGGAGTAAAGTGACTCACTCTAGTTCTTATTGCTTAGTACGTAGTTAAGAGATCCAGTCCAGGATCATTGTGCCATCTTCCCCCACTAGCAGAAGAGCTAGGAGTCAATTACCCCTTGGTATTTAAACCACTGGGTTCCCTTTTCCCAGGTCAGAGCTGTGCCAAAGGGGCAATAAGGCAATAATCAGTTCTGGCATTAGATCTGATGTAAATCCTGGCCCTACTACTTTCTAGCTGTGGAACCTGGGGCAAGTAAGACAGTTCTCTGAGCCTCAGTTGGCTAGTCTGTAAGGTCAGAATAATGACATCTTGCCAATTTTTGTGAATATTAAATGAAACAGTGCTTACTCTGGACAGAAATGTGGAGTACAGGGCACATGACACCTGGCTATCCACAAGCCCAACTTTGAGACTTGAGAGTCTTTTTTTTTTTTAAAAGATTTTATTTATTTATTCGACAGAGATAGAGACAGCCAGCGAGAGAGGGAACACAAGCAGGGGGAGTGGGAGAGGAAGAAGCAGGCTCATAGCGGAGGAGCCTGATGTGGGGCTTGATCCCGTAATGCTGGGATCACGCCCTGAGCCGAAGGCAGACGCTCAACCGCTGTGCCACCCAGGCGCCCCGAGACTTGAGAGTCTTAGCTGTCAGAAGGTGTGACTCAAAAAGAAGATGTATGTGGGGAGAGAGAGGGTGGAGAAGGTGGGAGGAATGTCTAAACATAGGTAAAAGGGAGGGTGGGGGGAATTTATAGAAAGAATACAAGCCTGTGGCTACCCATCCCATTGGACCTGGAGGCTAGCCCAAGGGGTAGGGAAAACAAATGGAATGAGAATCAGGAGACCTGTGTTCTAGACTTTTTGTTGCTAATTCAATTGTATGACTTTGATCAGATTGCTCCCCTTTCTGGGCCACAGTTTACCATTGAAAAACAAAAGGATATCAAATAATCTGACCTCTAAGATTTCTTTCTACTTTGATATTCTGTCATAAATTCTAAGGAATTGGGGCTTCGCTGGAGGAAAAGAACAAACATGAAAGGGTTGAACCCAGAAGTTGTCGATGTGTCTGTTTTGTTCTTAAATGCTAGTCAATTTGAAATGTTGAGCACTTTACATTTTGTGTCTAAATACTTCCCCCACCTCTAGTTATATTCAAACCCTTAGGAAATAAAGATCATTATTTACCTTCATTCAGTTCTATATCCTATGTATAGCAACAGACTGGGAAAAAAAAATGTCATCTAAGTCAGGCCAGGGTTATATCCATGACCAGCTCTTTGTTATTATGTGATACAATAAGGAAATATGTTGGATCAAAGATATCCAACTGGACTGTCACTTTAATGATCAAACTAGATCCAGCTAATTGTGAGACTGTCTCAGTGATGCACAGTGGGGCTCCTACCAAAGCAAAGAGGGAACAGAGAAAAGGAGAAAGAGCAAGTGGGAGAGAAGTAGAGGGGGTGGAAGGAAGAAAAAGAACGAGGAAGAGGAGGAGGAAGAGCTACAGAAGAACTGACTCCTGGATTGCAATTCACAGTTCACGAAACACCTAAACAAAATAATATCCCATCTTGATCGTCATAATCAACCCATGATTATTATACATTTGCTGAAGATGAAACTAAAGCCAACAGAACGGATGTGACTGCCAAGGCCATGTGAATTGATTTCATTCCAGGGGTCTTTCTTTTGACAAATCTCTTTCTATGTCATATGACAGGTTTGGGGGTATGTGTGTGTGGTCTTCCCCACTATTCTGTGTGAGCTTCTCAGGGACAAGACTGGATTATGTTCAAGTCTATTATCCCTACAAAATCTGAGGTTCAACACCTCCCACATTGTAGGTGCTCCGTAGATGTGTTGTGAGTGAATGAACAAATCCCCAAGTAGAGCACCTAAAATCTGATGCCGTAAGACTGGCCTTCCCCTTTCTCTAGTTTCATTTTCTTGGTGATGGGCAGGACAAGGTGGGGCCGTTTACTTAGACATGCCTATCCATCTTTTCAGGAATCAGCCCAAGGACTCAAGTAATGGCGTTTGGTCATTTATGGAGCAGTGATCATGGAGTCCTATATACCTAGAGAAATTCTCACACTGCTTATTTCATGCCGTGAGGTGGCAAAGCAGGAATTGTTTGTGACTCATATTTTGCTGAAGAGAAGACTGAGGTCTGGGGAAGTTAAGTGGCTTGCCTGGGCTCATACATGGCGTGGCTGAGCTCAGATTTGAAATCTTCTATGGAATCTCTGGGCCCTCAGTGTTCTTTCTCTGTGTATCCTCCTGACACCTCACGACGCCTCAGCCAGCTGAATACGGATAACGCCTGCCCATGCCCAAGCCATCTGATAATGTGAGCACTCACAGAATCAAGATAATATGACACCCTTCCTACCTAAAAAAGATGTTCACATCAGTATAATCACTTTCATGGACGACATAGTTAACGCTTCTGTCTGTAAAATTACTTAGTTTTCCCAGGAGGACAGGTAAACATCGGTTACTTGTGCGTGCTCTACGGCTTGGTGGAAATGGCCCCATGATGGGTGATGGGACAGGACTTCTGGCTCTTCACGTTTCCTGAACTTCATCCAGTTGACTGCTCACTTGGCCCTTCCACGGTGCCCTGAATTTTGCCATTCTTGGTAATGATCTCAGAGGGATGCTTTTGTGGTCATTGTTTCTATATCTGAGAAAAAATAAATTTTTAACTCAAATTATTGTGTCAGAGAGAAGGTACATTGTCCAATAAAATAGTCAATATATGAAGAAAAATAGTTCACTCTGAATATTTTAAAAGAAATATTTATTGAATGCCTGCTGTATGCCACACACTTCTAAGCACTAGAGATACAAGAAAGGATGAATCCAGTAGACAAAATCTCTGAGCCCATAAAGCTTATATTCTAGTGGGATGAAATGGACAGGAAAGACACAGTTAGGAAATATAATGGGGTGCTGAGTGCTATGCAAAAGAATACATCAGGGGAAGGGAGATAAAAAAGCCATGGGTTCAGAAGGTTACTATTCAGTAGAGCTGAGATTTAAACCAAGGTCCATGGGAAGGAGCACACCTTATTCCTTATTGCCATCTGGAAGGGACGTGATTTGAAAAGATCTTGTTGTGGGAGTGTGCTTGAGTGTCCTGGGAACAGCAGGGAAGCCAGTGTAACTGGAGCAGGCTCCGTGAAGGGAAAGTGGTTAGGAGATGAGGTCTGAGAGGCAGCAGGGGAGCCTACTGGGCATGTCAGGGCCTGAACAGGATTATGGCTCTGACTGAGTGAGACAGGAAGTCACTGGAGCACTTTAAGCAGAGATGTCACATGACCTGACTTAGGTTTGTAAATGGCTCACCTAGTTACTATGTGGGGAATAGACGTGATGGGGTGGGCAGCGAAGGGAGGTGGGTATGGGAAGGAGAAAGGAGATGGCTAAATAGTCTACTCCACAAGTTTAAGCTTGAAATGATTGTGGCTTGGACCATAATAGTCTATGCCGTTGGCCCAAAATTGAGAGAAATCTCTAAGCCAAATTTAGGGATAATTTATCTTTATAGGCTTGAACTATGGATGAGAGTTCAGGAAAATGTAAACTCAATTTAAAATTATGTGACTATTTCTACCTCTCCAGAGTAATGCAAATAAATATTATCTTTGCTAAGTATATAGGCAATTTTTCCTTCCAACTGTGAAAAATAAAGTACCATTGTATATCATTTTTCTTGGTTCTTGTATGACTTGAATCATTAAATGGGTTGTGAACTGAATAATTTAGTCAATCGTTAAGTTGATAAAGAAGCAAAAGAAAATAACTCTCAGGACTCTGCAGAAGTTAATGATAAAGCTGAGTAACTGAAGTCAGAGAAGTTGAATATCTCTCAGGAATGTAAATATTGTTTTCTTAAACGTACGAAAGAGGCTCAGTTCACTAGCTGTGGAAGAGAAGCCATTTTGTTGATAAAGACGCTGAGGCTCAAAGAAGAGAAACTGTCCAAGTGTTACTAAAGTTGGCCCAGAACCTCACCCAAACATGTCTCACATGTTACCTCCTCCATAAAAAGTTTTCCTTATAAACATGTCCTGTTGCTAATATGTTAGTGGGGTTCAAGGAGATTGCTTACGGCTGCTCCGATTAAAAACCCAGGCTTGTCCATTTCTACAGCACCTAACAAGAACTGGCTCTCATCTGTGTTGTCCTGACCGCACCGTCTTGGTTCCTTGATCTCCTCTTTCTCTGACTCACACACTCGTAGCCTCGCATAGCCCCACGGGAATTTGAGTTTTTCAGCTCTGTCTGCTTTTCCTTGGGGAATCTGTCTGCCTGGCTTGTCTCTGCTCACTCCACAGAGAGGGAGAAGCTAAGGAGATAACACCTGGATTTTCTGATGAGTTGGGAGAACCCCCCCAGACTTTATTCTTTTTGTTCCCTCACGAAAAGGATTTACATCTTCAAGCCTTGGAATTTCACTAGGTGGTTTTGTTCCCACTACTATATATTTATTTGTGCATTAATTTTCTGAGGAAAGAACACAGTGTGAATTTGCATGTCAAAAACTACATAGGATTTTTTTAAATTATGTTTCTGGGTACCACAACTTTGAAAAACAAATTGAGAAGAAGGATCAGTTAACTCGGACAGGCACTAAAAAGCTAGCCGGCTCTATGACGCAGTGGCCTTGACACTTCCATCAATGCCATTTTCCCCCAGGGCCTCTGTGCTTTCTGACCTGTGCAGCAAGGGGAAGAGGAGACAGGGGCTTTGCTGGCAGGATCTGCGGGGAAATCTCGAAGCTCATTCCTAAGACAACCATGTACCTGCCTGACTAGGTCTTCCCATCTCCAGGCCCTTTATGAAGTCCCATCCTCACCCGCAATCCCAGCATCCTCCCTCACAGTCTCAGATTCTATGACTCCTGTTCACACTGATAAATACCTATGGAGACCTTCTCTTGTGCTCCCTGCTGTATTAGGCACCATGAAGCAACGGAAAAGAAACATATCATTTCTTCCCCTAAGAAAAACTAACTGGAAAGGAGGCCTGTGTGCATTACTGAAAAGTTTGCATTATAGATATTTTTTAAAAGGAATGAAGCTTTAGTATCTTTATGCACCTTTAGTCATTCAAAATAAGCCTAGAAAGTGCTGCCTAAGAAGCCACTTAGAGGAATGCTTTAATTAATCCACCGAAATGCTTTGAAATGAACAAATCAAGGGCTTCTTTGTAAATGGGGGGGGGGTCAGAAACTCAGAAAACAATTGATTCTCTTCACTATTTTAAACATTTTTGTCATAGTTTTACAATATTAATTTGTTCTGTTACAAGGGGAAAAATAACAGTCTAGAGATTTTTCGAGGGATCACATTTTCAGAATGATTGGAATCTAAAATCTGAAGGAGAAGTACAATCCGTCTGCCTGGAATGCTCTGCTGCTCCTTTCTACTTGTCAAAATTCTAACAACCTTTGATGGCTGAGTTCAAATATTGTCTCATTCAGAAAAACAGCAATTCCGTGCGGTTGCCTCTCCGTACTGCCTTCGAGCACCCGTGACCTGCCCCTTGCTTCGCAGCAACTTGAGTCCATGCCGTCTCTCATCCCGGGGCCAGGCACCCTGGAGCAGGGGCAATGTCTGTTTCACCTGCTCATCCTGTGTCTTGTGAATAGCAGGTTTTTGGATGATGTTAGAGCAGCGGTCTGGTTGCCATTCTGTGATGGATGACTCTGTCAGTTCAGATACACGTTCAGCTGTTTCCAACAGAGACCCCAAATGATAATGGCTGAAACAAGCTAGGAATTTCGTACTTGTTTACATAAAAAAATCACCCACAAAGAAACTGGGTCTAGACAGGTAGCACTAAAATATTTGGAAGCCAGGCTCCTCTGATCTTGTTGCTCTGTTATCTCTAGTATGTTGCCCTTCTCTATGGGGTATAAACTGGATTATCTACCTTGTTTGTATCCCAGACCACTGGAAAAAGAAGAGGGGGAAGTAGAGTTCCCTGACTTCCATTGAAGGCACAACTAGGCAGTGGTACACATTGCTTCAACTCATATCCCATTGAGAACTTCATCGTATGGTCCCACTTAGCAAATGCTGTCCTAGAGCCCACTCCTATGGCACGTGAGGGCCTGGCGTGTACATTTCCTCCCAGCTCCGTGTTCCGTGAGTCACGTTGAGTTGCTTAAAACTGGCTACGGGAGAATTAACACTACAGATAATAATCAGGGCTTTTCTTTTTTTCTTCCAGAAGAGCTGATTAAAATTTACCAGTAATCCACTGGACCTAGCTGCAAGAGAAGCTAGAACATGTATTTTTTTTTTTTTTGACAGCCGTGTTTCCAGCTAACAATTCTGTATACGGGAATAAGGAGTTGTATTTCTATAGAAGCTACATATGGATATTTGGAAACCATTAGAAGTCTCTATAAACATGACATCATCCAGAAACAGGAAAAGGAAAATTGGAAAACCTGTTTTTAACTGTGAGAGAACATCTCCAGTCGTGGAGCACCGTGCGAGACGGAAGTTCAGCTTACCTGCGTGGACTCAAGCATAGACGTCTGGGCGGGGGTTGCATGAGTCAAACTCTGCCCTGACTGTTGGCGCTGTGCGAAAATGCAGCCCTGGCTTCCACCACTGCAAGTGTCCAGGCAGGAGCCGCACGATCCCTGACAATGTCTCCAAAGAGGAGAATCCATTCGGAATGGAGGTTACCCTGCCCATCTCCAAGTTCATCCTCCAGCCTCAAGCACACTTCTCCTGATCCCTCAGTTTCTTAGGGCTTCCAGTGCTCTCCTTTCCTGCACTCGTCACAGTTGTAATTATGAGCACAATCACTTGGTTCATGTCTGTCTTCTCCACTGGATTGTAGAAGTGGCGACTGCCTTGCTCCCCTCACATTGGGTCTGCTGTGGTGAGCAGAGGGCACGGCCACAGTGGGCACTCAGGAAAACAGGAGGGGAGTGGGGGACCGATGCTGCACTTGTGAGCTTGTAAACTGCTCATGACAATTATTCTTTAAAAACAAGGTATTGAGATATAAAACAGAACAGAAAGCAAGTGAAGGAAGTGGTACAGAATACTACCAGACATCGAGGGGAACTGAACTCGATTCCAAGCTTCCTGGAAACGAAGTATAAAAAGAGAACACCCTGGGTTACCGAATTTGCTTTTTCTAATAGGACGAAACATGAGGAGCCCTCTGCAGAAGCCAAGTTTTCCCAGTGATTGATTAAAAGGAGACTATTGTTTGCTCCCAGTTAATGTGTAAGCATGATCGAACCTCTCCGAACTCCAAACAAGGCAGGGAAAGAAAAGCAAGCTCCCTCCACCCCTCTCCGCAGCTGTCCCACCCGCCCCAGTTCTTCCCCACTGGGGCTGCGCCGCTTGGCCTCTTCATTTCCCGTTCACGGATGGCTTACCATCCCTTGCTCCAGCTCTCCCCAATCTACCCCAGCTGCCATCATGTCACCAAAGGCAACAGCAAAACTGTCCAGGCTCTGTCTAAGCTCCCATTTTCACTGCAGTCGACATTTCTTAGTTATTTGAAGCTCTGGTCCTCGCTAGATCATGTCCTTGGTTCTGCGACACCAAACTTCTCTGATTTTCTTCCTGTCGTCCTAAATGTTCTTCCTCAGTCCCTGTGAAGGACTGCTTGGGCTCTGTTCCTCTATTCATGTTGGCATTCCTCAGGTTTTAAAAGCTTTTTTTCTTTGACCCTTTCATTTCTCACTCCGCATAGTCTCCCAGGCAAATGTTATCTGCTCTAATGGCTTTAACTGCTGTCTAGATTCTAATGACTCCCAATTTCAGATCATCAGACTGGATCGCCCACGCGAGCTTCAGACCCACGGATTTAACTTCCTTGTGGATACCTTGCATGCTCCTCAAACCCTCGTGCCCCAAATCGAGCCACTATTTTCCCTTCTTTGTAATCTGTTACTCTTCATGGGTTCCCCATCTCAGTGAAGGGCCCTGCCTTCTACCCCGCTTCTCACGATAGAAACCGTGTCATCATCTTTAACTCCTCCCTCTCTCTGACTCCTCATCCCCTCACATTCAACCACCCAGTCCTGTCAGCACCACTCCACTGATCGCTATCATCCATGTCACCACCGTCGTGCAGGCCCCTGGGTTTTTGCCACAAATCTTACTTAACCAGCTGTGCCCTGGACCTGCCCTCCAGAGTGGGCTTTCTGAGGCAACACTTGGAACTTGTACCTGCCCTGCCCCAAACTTATCAGTGGCCCTCCATGGCCTTCAGGATAAAGTCCTAACTCCATAATGAGGCTTAAACAGCCCTGCCTGGTCTGGCTTCTTCTTACCTTCCAGCCTTACCTCCTCCTTATTTCCAAACCCCACTCCGACAGTCCGCACTCCCACCAGCCGTACCACATCTGCTCTCCCATGGCACTTGGCGCTCTCTTGCCTCAGGGCCATTGCATGTGCTGCTCCGTTCTCTTCCCAGCCCTCTACACATGTCCTAGATTGCTCCAATCCCTCTTCTACTCTCACCTTTGAAGTGACTTTACGCTTTCATGCGTTCAGGAAATATTTCCTCAGCAACCTAGTGTGCGCCAGGCACAGCACAGGTACTTATAAATACAACAGTAGGCAAGGGACATGTGGCTTCTGTCCCTACGGTCCTAGTCCAAGAGGCTTTCCTTGATTTTCCAAGGCTGTGTGGGTCTCCCATGGAACCCTGTCCTCACCCCACGTGACACTATCTCCAGTGTATTTTAATAACTTTTAACCTAGGGTATAAACTAGATCAACAAACTTTCTGTAGAGGGACAGATGACAAACAACAAATATATTTGGCTTCGCGGGATATAAGTCTCTGTCCCAACTACTCAGCTACTCAAGTGGTGGAGGGAAAGCAGCCACAGATAATACATAGATGAAGAGACACTGCTGTGTTCCATGACTCTATTCACAAAAGCAGATGGTGAGCCAGCTTTGGCCCATTGGGCAGAGTTTATTGACCCCCGGTCTAAAGAGCTAAACTACGATGTTCTTATTCAGCTTTGTATCCACAGTGCAAACGTGGTGCTCAACATAAAGGCTTCCCTATGAAAGTGTGTTGAATGAATAAGTAAATGGTAAGTGAGCAAATTAGGACAGACCTGTTTACTCTTTCTCCTGCGGCCATATCTCCTTGGTCACAATATGCTCCATATTCACTCTGTGTAGTCACGGAACCCTCAGTGGGGTAGTTTTTCATCTGTTTTGCTTAGCAAAACTCTTGTGTTGAGCAAATACCGTGCCAGAAGTTTTGGTTCCTTTGGCGGTCGTGGTCAATTTTTGAGACCTTTGTCACCCACTACCCCCCAACCATTGTTTACGACACGGTGTTGTTGTTGTTGTTGTTGTTTTTTTCCTAGATATGATAGTTAAATGTTGGAATATCCAGATATACTTCATCTAATTCATTACAGACTTAGTCATTTTATCCATGTGTATTTAAACCTACTTTAAGACTTTTCTGGAGCAGGTAGAATATTAGGAAAAATTCAATTAAATCTATGCATAGAGCATCTAAATGCACGGGGCGCTAGCAGAAACTTCAGCATGCAGTGGGGACAAAGATAACTCAGATAAGCTACAGTCACTAAGGCGCTTATAGTGCAGAGAGGAAATAGGAAATAAGTAGGTGAATAAGTAATTCTGATTCAGTGTAGGAAGTGCTAAGTTTCTTGAGGAAGGGATCAGCAAAGTGCTCTGGGACTTTCATAGGGAGTAAAATTTATTTTCAGCCAGAGATCAAAGAAGGCTTGGAGGGAGAAGTGTGTAATCTGGACGTGGAACGGTAGGTATTTGGATACTGATAGGGCACTAAAGGGCCTTCAAGACAGAGGAAAGTATAGGCATACCCGCAAGTTACTAGAAAGCAAGTTTTAATGAAGCTATGTCCAGGGACTGGCTGATAAAAGTGCAGCCAAACCCCTTCAAGAAGGTGCCAAGTCCATTCTGGTCTGGAATGCATTGATAATTGGGACATTATGCTCAGAGACTGCAAATTGACATTCTGTCGTCATCTCTCTTGGAATAGAAACCCTGATCCTTTAAAGTAATTAGCACCAATTTGGAGCATGGGTGCAAAAATAAATCACAAGTGTCCAAAAACAGATACACTAAGTTCAATGGTTAAGAAGCAAACGTTCTTATTAGCTCCGCCTATGTAAACAAAATCAGAAGCAATTAGCATTTAAAAATAGAAGAGAAAAGAAGAGTTCAAGTTCCCACTGGAAAATTATTATTTATATAAATGTCCACAATGATGACTTCCACTCGCCCTTTCTGATCTCAGTCATGTTATTTCAATGGCTAAAGGATCAGTGTTCTTTTCTGGAAGTGAGGAGAGAGAGCGGTGATTCTATGCATGTTTTCCTGGTTGGAACCGAGAGATGTGTGCCTGCTGACAAAAAAACAGGTAGGGCTTCATCTCCTCTCTCCTACCTCTTCATTGCGCCTCACCCTGTCCTCTGGGTGGATGAGAAGAGGATTTGCTGTGTCTCGAGATTGTCAGCAGATCTGCCCCCAGAAGCCCACTTGCACAAAGCAGAGTTGGCCTTTGCTAATGGAATGCCTGCCTGTGGGAGAGAGCCCCAGTGTCCCATCCTGAAGAAGGGTAGTGGCTCCCATGGACTGACCAGTGCATATTCCAGAGATGCCCTTGCAGTGCTCTCTGTAACATGGCAGGCCTCAGTCCAAGATGGAGTCTCACTGTGGATCCCGGTTGTGAGGATGGGGAGGGAAAATAGCCATGGAGTAGTTGAGGCACTGAGGCGGAGATGTGGGGATATTTAGTGAAATCAAGAACACCGCAGCTGGCTCAACAGGACCCTGAGGTGAACTAGCTAAGTCACTAACCGTGTATGGAAGCCTGGCCGAGCCAATTGCTCTTCTCGGCCAAATTTTCCTCATCCTTAACATTAGGGGCTGAACTGGGTTATCTTCTTGCTTATTCCATATAGTTTTGTGGTGGCTGTTTTTTCCCTTTTAAAGACATAATTCAAGTCTTTCATCTGCCTCTTTTCATCCATGTGCTTAGAAAGATGTGGTGAATGGAAGGTTGGGGGGGTGGGGTATAGGACTCAAGTATTTTTGTATTCCTCATATAAAATGTGTGAAAATCATCCCCATTCTTTGTTCCCTGAAAGACTGTGGCTTTAGGAACACAAGACTGACCTGGAGAACGCAGATTTCCACTTGGCAGGGGCATAGCAGAACCCACCTGACTGCCATCAGTCTGAGAAATAACCATCACATTTAAAGTTGGTGGGACTTTGGAATAATTAAGCACTAAAGGAGAAAGCATTTGCTCAGAGTGTTATGGTAAAGACAGCTATAGTTCAACCTCTTGGTTCTAAATCTTCTTTCCACCATGTCTTTCTTCCTCTAACTTTGCAATGTCTGATCAGGAATTGGGGTTGAGGAACTGACGAACATATGTCCACTTCAAATAAAAATATCAGTAGAGTTTTGTGGTGGCTGGGAGGCAGGAAGTGGATTAAATCTTGGACCATTAGTTTTTGTTAAGGCTTCCCTCATTTTTTCATACTTCCTTTTCCCCAAGTTTCTTCTTTCCCCTTGGATTAATATCAGTCACCCTGGCCAACCTTGCACATACAATTTTTTTTTTTTTGCTAAATTTAAGAGCCCCGATATCTCCTTCTTGTGTATCTTTCCATCTACCAGTCAGTGTCTATTCTAACACCTCATCCACACTTTCTTCAGCAATTACATCAAGCTTTTCTAAGTTCCTTGTGTACAGGTCCATCTCCTCTGTTAAGCTGTAGCTATTTGAGAACTGGAAACATCTTTGTATCCCTATTTCCTAGCCCAGAAATTCTGCTCAGTTGTTTATTGAATAAATTAATGGAAGAAAGAGGCCCTTCATCTGTATCCAGACTGTGCCCTAGAAGCCCCCCGGAGTGATGATAAGCTTAGTAGTAGCCTCCATTTTATCCTTTAAAAGGAATCAAGCACAGTCAGAGAATGGGAAGATCTGTCTTAGAGGCATCAGATCCCCTCCCTTATGTCTCTATGGCTGTAAACTCAGGGCTCATCCATGACCGCTCAAGTGTGATCAGAGTACACAGAGGAATTCTGTCCCGGCTTATGAGATGGGGGGAAAGAGCAAGAAGCCAACTCCTAAACTTTGGGTTGCCAGTCTCAGCATGAGAGCATACCAGAGCCAACCCCCCACTGGCTTTGGCCAGGGGCCTGAGTCTGTTTTCTGTGCATCAGCGTTGGTCAACCTGGCCACTGGGAGGGGATCCTGGCATGGGTCCATCACAGGCATGGTACCTAATACAATTTTGGGTAGAGTGGGAGACTGTATGGCCTCTTTGCTCAGAGCTTGGAGGAAGAGAAGGAGGGGGAGATGATACAAAAAATTATCTGACTTCTGTCCAACAGGGCAGGCAGGAGAGCAAAGGGGAACCTTCTCAAATGTTGGTGAAAGAAGAGTTGGCATAGTATGGGGAGGGAGAGGAAGTCCTTGTGGACAGGAGAGAGAGAAAGTGTCTGGACTGAGGGTGGAGGAATGAAGAGAGAACAAACCAACATGGAAAGAAGGGAAGGAGGGAGGAAAGGAGTGAGAGAGGGATGGAGGAAGGGAGGAAGGAAGGAAGAGAGGAAGGAAGGAAGGAAAAATGAGAAAAAGAGAAAGGCGCAGACATCCAGAGAGAGCATCAGAACTAGATGGGGAATGAGAGAAAAATTGGAGGACAGGAAAGACAAGTGGAGAAACAATGAAGGAGTGTGGGTGCACGCACAGGACATGGACAACTTAACGCCAGCCTGACCTGCTTAGCTCAGGAGACTTTCCTTTGTGAGTCTGGCACAGGGAAGATCTGTACATAGAGGAAAATGTGCTGACTCCTGCCCAAGGCCTGTTGGAGGAGAGAACAGATCAATTAACCTGGGTGGGGCTCTCCTATGCCAGGCCTGGCACTGCCAGTTCTCGGTGCCTGGCCAGCTCAGGCCAGGCCAACGACTCTCACATGACCGCTAAGCCGTTAAAGGGCCATCAGCTGCAGGGAAGAATCAGCTCTTTGCTCTGAGAAAGACCCTCTTCCTGTGCTGAAAGACCCTCCACTGGCCTGGCCACCACCAATCTGCCAGGCCCAATCCTGCACCCAGTTAGACCATTCCCCTTGGCCTGGGGAAACTGGCCATTGGGAATCTGAATAGACTTTGAGGACCCTCTGGGGGTCAGCAGAGCCTGGTACATCCAGCTGATGGAATGATCCTGGGGCATATTTGTGGGTGGGGCAGAAGCTTCTGGAACAGAATATTCCCATAGATCTTGAGGGTGAGGGGCATGACTGATTCCATTTCAAGGACAAGCAGGTTTTCCAGGAAGGGCACATTTGAGCACAGCCTTAAAGATTGAGTAGGACCCACCGGGCAGGCAGAGAAAACTGAGGGATCCTACAGCATGGGCAGCTCGGGTCAAAGTGGAAAGGTGCTCATCTGGAAGCTGAATGGTAGCAGACCGGCAGGCCTGGCAACAAATAAGGCTGGGGTGGTGGTGGGTCCAGATCAGTACAAATATAAAGGCACAGAGACACTCAACATTTTAGTCAAAAGGGAGCTTGGAGATGATACAGATCATTCTTCTCATTGTATTTTTATTTTTAATTTTGTATGTGTGAAGCAGACTTTATTGAACAGTGCCTGAGGTTGGACACGGAGGAAGGGACATGATAACAGCTCAAATTGTTTTGCACTCAGATGTTGTTCCTCTTAAGAGACTGACTGCTTTACCTCGTGTGGTGGCCAGCCTCTGTCTCCTTGGTGGCTTTTCTCTCTTAGGGGCCTTTGCTCCCATCTCAAGTCCTCATCCATCCCTCCAGACAGCCCCTGGCCTCGTCAGCTGTCTCTGCTGGGCCTCCCCGAGGTACCCATGGGTATCAGGGAAGACCAGAGCCTCCTATCCTCCTGCCTCGGAAGGCAGGTGTTCGCTTGTGTTTGAAAAGTTCAAAAAGTAATAAAAAGTTAAAATTCCCCTTACGCAGTTTTTTAAATATTACACAATGGAGTGAAAGTTTCCTCGTTTAGTCTGTTAACATTTATCAGTCAAGATATTTTCCTAAGTTAAGTCAAATGTATCTCCTTCTCCACATGTATGTGTATGTGTGTATCTGTGTCTACATATATATATGTATGTATTTATAGAAAAGGAATTACGCCTCACATATTGATCTGTTTTTTATTTAAAACTCTATTGTGAAAAAATGTCCTACTCCATGCCTCTAATGCAGTCTAGTCCGTAGACTAGATATATCATAAGTTTTCAACTGTTTTTTTGTTAATTGACATTTATGATGATGATTCACCCCCTTTGCCTTTACATGTGAGGCCTCTGCAAACAACCTTGCATATGAAGCCTTATGTACTCTTGCTAATATCTTTATAGGATGGATTCCTAGAGGCTAGTTTGCTAAATCAAAGAATACGCACACTTTCCATCTTACTAGGAATTCCGTCGCTCCTTTGAAAAAGGCTGTACTGGTTGATACTCCAATGGACAGTGGAAAGTGCTTCCTCCACGCTCAGCCTCCTGCCCAGGAACTGCCTCATCACTTGATGGATGAAGAGATGCCGCAGAGGGAACTGGCAGCTGTCTAATCATACCCACGTAGGTATTGGCCACGCTGGCATCAAGCTTTCAGATCTGCGGTCACTATGCGAGATAATGCATGTAAAGTACTAAGGATAGTGGCCGGCACAGTGTAAGTCCTCACTAAATAGTGGTTGTTGCTCTTATGAAAGCACGATGCCATGGTAGGGACCTACCAGAAGCTTCCATAGCTGGTTCTGTGTGGAAGATGAACTGGAAAGGAGAGAGAAGAGAGGTCGGGAGGCTCCAGCAGCTCCTTCCAGACTGAGTGAAATGCCCCTTCTTCTGTGCTCCTAGCACCGCCCTTACCTCTTCCCGTTCAGTGTAATTAGTTGATTCCTCGTCCACCATAATACTGTCCCTGGAGGACAAGAGGTATGTTCTCTGCCATCAGAGAGTGATGACCATGGGCTAGGATGCTGTAGTCTCCCTCAAATACCCAGAGGGAATTTGAAGCCATAAACTTCTGAGTTTGAGACTCTCTCACTCTATTAGTGTTTTAATGCCTGAAAATTACCAAGGAGAGAGAGACAGTCATTACACCGTAAATTATCATGTGAGTCTCCTCCTCTCAATGAGGACGCAGCCTCTTTAATGGAGGAATCATATCTCAACCTTCTTTTATCGTGTTTTCCACCATGACAACTAGTGTGCTGAGGAAGGCACGGAGGAGGCCCTGGATACATACAAAGTGGGGAAAAGTAACGGAACCAGTGTTTGGTGCGATTTAAGGAAACCCGTCCCTTTGCTTTAGAGTCATGTGTGCTTTGTGTTGATTGATGAAATCACCATGTGGCTATTTAGCTAAAAGGCCAGTTCACCTTTGCAGAGCGTTGACCACAGTCAGGACTGCCCTGAGAACGGTGCTGCCCTCTGCGTCATGCTCACCAGGCCGTGCCCCACACGCTTCAGCGGCAAGCTGTGCCCCTGGGTGGGCCAGAAAGGAATGTCTGGGGAAATGGGATTGTAGAAGGTAACAGCCACTGGGAGAATTTGGCCCCAACGCTGAGGACTCTTCAATCAATATGCATGACTTTCAGAATTCCTATTTTAATCAGCGAAACGGAAATGAAATTCCAATGTAGCTTTTAGTTTAAAAAAAATTACAAGTGGTATATGATATTCATGCATACCATTTCCTCTGAAATTCTTTTTAAGAATTGAAGAAAATAACCATATAACATACTGGAAAGAACACTAGCCTAGGCGTCCAGAGATTTAATTTCATGCCCTAAATTTATCACCTAGTAGCTATGTGATCAAAAGCAGTCACTTCCCCCCATCTTACCTCATTTCACTTATATATAGAATGAGAGGTTTGATGCTATGTAAGCTCCCCTTCAACCCCTGGCAATAAATGAGTCCATAATTCCCTAATTCGGGTTGAAGACCCATCCATCCATCCATCCATCCATCCATCCATCCATCCATCCATCCTTTCCACAAATATTTATTGAATTTCTACTTGTCCTATGTCCATGCAATTCGAGGCTTCTCCTTGAGTTGGTGGATTGATGGCATCCTCCTCCTTCCAAGCACCAGATTCAACATCTTGTGTAAATTCCGACCCTCTTACTCTCTCACCCGCTTCACCTTCAACTAGTCTGCAGCGTTTATTCTTTCTCTGTGTTTCTCTGGTCCATCCCATTCTTTCCATGCCTACTCCACTGCTCTCCTTCCAGTCTCCCCAGCTCTCACTTGAGCTGCTACAAAACTTCCGAAGTGAACTCCCAGCCTCAATAATCTTCCTTCCTGATTCACTCTACATGCCATGCCTAGAGTTATCCCTAGTCTTTCATTTTAATCAACATCTTTTGAAGGCTTGTTGAATGTAGACGCTGTGCCTGGACCCTTAAGGAGCTCACAATCCAGAGAGGAAAGCAGACAAGATCAAAGGATAAGGACAATGTGATGCTGGGCTGCCATGATGGAGAAGGGCTCAGAGGGTTGGGTTTCTTCCTTTCCCTGGGTAAGAGCTTCCTCCTCAGTTTTCCCCTCTTCTATGCATCTCACAGCACTCTTATGCGTGTCTTCTAGCATCTCACTCAGCACATCCTTTCACCATTCATTCTCCACTTTCTCTCCTCAACCAGACTGTGAGCTCCTTGATGGCAGGGATCTTAATCAACTCAAGCGCTCCTTCTAAGTCATAAACCTTGGGTGGCTCCTTTTTGCCCTCAGGGGGGAGTCTAAACCTTTATATTGGCCGCTTAAGGCCCTTACGTGTTTGGATCTATCTTTCCAATTAACTGTGCTAATCAGCCCATATTCCGTCCTATCCCAGTCCCAAACCCGCTTCCTCCCACCCTGACATAACCTCTCTTAGGTACACAGCAGTTTGACCATACCCAGTACTTGCACATTCACTGCCTTTGGGTAAGCCGTTCTGTTCTTTCCCTCTTCTGCGAATACCCAATACACTTTGTCCCCCCCTCCCCTTTCTCCTCCACCTGCAGGGATTTGCCTGGAGGGTCCTATCCTCTTTTAAGGTCTAGTCAAAATTCTACTTTTTTCAAGAACTTGCAGAGAATCAGATCTACCCACTCAATTAATTTTTACCTGCTTTCAAATATTCCTTATGGCAAATGTTCTAACACATGGGTAGTCTGTCATCTGCAGAGGTTTTTGTGAACCTTTCTGTATATTTCCTCTATTATGAGCTCCTGGGAAGAAGCGCCTATGTCACTTGGTTGTTGGGATGCTTTGTAGCACGGATCCTAGAGCCCAACACAGGCTCACTCTGTGCCGAGCAGTTACCATATGCCACGTACCGCACAGGCTTTATGACATTTCATCCGCACAGCAGACTAGGAAATTGGGCTCAGACAGAGGCTAAGTAACCTGCCCAAGGCTCCAGCAAGTATATGACACAATTTAGATGTGAGCACAGGTACTTCATAACAAGCAGCCTACACTGCTTCTCTACAAGCAGGCACGATGAACGCTGATGGTTTTATAGCCATTTAAAGGAGAGGTTGAAGATATACTTAACAAGCAGATCCTGATTCCCCAGGGGGAGATCTCTCTCTCTCTCTCTCTTTATTTAAATCCAACTTAATTAACATATAGTGTAGTATTAGTTTCAGAGGTAGAGGTCAGTGATTCATAATTTGCATCTAACACCCAGTGCTCATTCCATCCTGTGCCCTTCTTAATGCCCATCCCCCAGTTACCCCATCCCTCCACCCCCTCCCATCCAGCAACCCTCAGTTTGTTTCCTAGAGTTAAGAGTCTCTTATGGTTTGTCTCCCTCCCTGTTTTCACCTTATTTTTCCTTCCCTTCCCCTATGTTCATCTTCTAAGAGGGTTTCTTTTTTTTTTTTAATGAGTTGGCATCTGATGTCGCCCTTGAAGACCGAGTAGAAATTTGACAAAGAAAAAAAGGTAAGCATATTAAAATTTGAGAATAAAATTTGAGCTATGCCCCTGATAAAGTGAATGAAGAGTGTTTGGGGGGAAAAGATGGGAGTGATTTACTGACTTACTTCACCAGCCAGACTGTAAGTAACTGAGGGAAGGACATGTCCTGGTCTAGCTTGGGGCTATACCTCTAAGTCTAATACAGAACACATGTTGAATCAATATTTTGTAGAAACTAACCTACTCGATAAGTACTATCCAAGCATTCTCCGTGTTCATATAATTTTAAATTCACTCTTGGCTAGAATGCTACACCCCCTCCCTGCCTTTGGGAAGGCTTTAAAAGCCCAAACCTAAACTTTCAGACCCTGAAAGTGAAACCTCCAGGCGCTAGAAATTTCACTGACCGACCCAGTTTCACTGACTGCCTGAGTAAAAAACAAACATAAAACCAACAGAACGAGCTATGAAAAATCAAATATGAAAAAAAAATTTCAGTTCCAAGAAACTTACGTATTTTCAGTAATGTGCCTCCTGCAGGGAAACCTGAGTGCTTGGGTGGCATGTCAGTTTCATTTCCAGCTTTGACCTTCTGTCTCCTACCGAGAGAGGAAAAGCCCCTCCACCCAGCAGCTGTGCAAGGGCCTGGGTCTGAAGACACAGAGGGAACTGAAGCAGAATCTATGAGGTTCTTCTCACACTGTACTGTTCTGTGTTAGAATAAGCTGTAAGCAGGCCTGGGTCGGTGAGCATATTCAGATCGCAACATTTGTTGAATCAGTGAGTCAGAAAATGGCTTAAAGCAGAGCTAGTGAGCAGGGAATTTAGCATGATCAAGTAGAAAATGGGTTCAACTTGGGGCCGAACGAGCCTGTTTCTTCTCCACCATATATTAGCTGGGCGGTCCTGAGCGGTCCCCTCCCTCCTCTGGGCCTCAGTTTCCTCTTGCAGTGCTGACATACTGGGCAGATCTTCCTTATGGTAGGAGAGAAAAAAAATGCATGCAAAACATCTAGAGTTGTTTTTAAAAAGGAAATATTTCTGAAAAGCTCTCCATGTGCATGGGAATCTGGGAATGGGAAGGTTTTCCCCTTTACTTTAACCCAAGGGTTCCCAGCCGTGGCACAGTTAACATTTTGGGCTAAATGCTTCTTTGCTATAGAGGGTGTCCTGTGCATCGGGAGATGTTTTGCTTCGCCTTTGATCTCTTCCCACTGATGCCAGTAGCATCCACTTCCGTCTCCCTAGCTGCAGCAATCCAAAGTGTCTACAGACATTGCCAACTGTTCCCTGGAGGCAAAAACATCCTCTGTTGGGAACCATAGCCCCGGAGCCACATTCCCAACCCAAACTGACAGACTCCTTAGAATAATGTAGCTGATGATGGACTTGGGAGTGTGTGGAAACCAGGCACCATGGCTCCCTCCACTCCTAAGGACCTGGGGTTGGGGCGTCCCTGGGAATTCAGGAAAATTGGAAGTGCACGCAGTCTGGAAGCAGCAAGCTGGCATCTGTGTCCCTGCATTATCACTCGCTGGCTGTGTGACCTTCATTCTACTGCTTAACCTCTCTGAGCCTCAGAGTCCTAATGGATTCAAAGGAAGTGACACCTCTCCTCCATGAATCTTCCTGCTATCCTCCCCACCTCCCCCCCCCCAAAAAGGTTGTTAGGAGGACTAAAAGTAATGTATGTGAAAGCACTGTGGGCTAAAACAGCACAAGACAAATATGTAAAACACTCTAAAGATTTTTTTTTTCCCCTGAGAAAACACAGAAAAAGAACTTTATTCCTGGATAATTTTTCCGTCAAGAGCAGCGAGAGTGACATTGCAGGTCCCCACCACAGCAGTGAGGAAAATAAATAAGGGAGGACATTCTCAAGGAATACTGGAGTACAGTACCAGCTTTAAGGCTGAATATCTACTGGGCCATGAGTTAGCATTTTTTCCAGTGAAAATGCAAGACCTCCTCAAAAAAGGCATTATGCTATCAGGCCGAGGTGAGAATGTGCCATCTGGCTGTTCACACACCCAGAAGTAACTGAGCCTATGCTAGCTCCTTCTCCAACCAGGCTGTCAACCTGGAAGATGCCCAGGTGACTCACGTCTGCAGCAACGGAGAACTTCAGAACCATGAGGGGGCTTTTGAATGGTGGCTGGTTCCGCAGAGCGGGCGTCAGGGAGCTCTGGTCCCTCCTAGTCAGGCTAGAGTGGGCATCCCTCCCAGCGTGTCACACCAAGCCAGATCCCTCCGGGGACAGGGTTTGAAAGGTACTCTGCAGTTGTGGGGAAGTTCACACCTAGAGTAACATCCCCACAAGCAGACGAAGTACCAGGTCGACAGGCTGATGACTGTCCAGGATTCTTAATAAGCTCAAAAACAACCTAGAATCTCAGATCAGAAACCTCTAGGATCCAAGGGACAGGTACCAGTGAGAAGGAATAATTTAACTCACACTGGTAAATGCTTTGGTTTGTGGACTGCTTCTTCGTCCTTTGAGGGTAGTACACCATAGTGGCTTGGAGAGTTCACTCCTGAGCCCGGAGTGTGTGTCCTGGCTCTGCTCCCGGCTAGCTGCGTGTCTGCGGGCACCCAGGGGGGACTGTGCAAATGCTAGCCGGACCTTCCACATGCTGCCTGGCGGACCTCTGAGGTCGGTGATGTAGTCGCCATCCCTTTGCAGATGTGGAATCTGAAGTTCGGAGAAGTGCACCCCAACACATCACCCCCACACCCCTTGGCCCTACTCTTTCTGTGAAGTTACTCTCCCTTCTGTCTCTGCTCCCTAAATGCCACCGGTCCCTCGAGTGGGCTCCAAGGCTAGCTGGTCTACAAACTCTGCCTCCAGAGCGGAATGAACCTCGGCTGCGCCCCAGCTCCACAGCCCTTGGTTCGGATCTCTCCGGAGCTGCGGCGCTCAACGGGCCACAGCAGGCAAGAAAAAGCACCGAGAGAACGACATGACCCACGCGCCACTGCAGACTGTGGCGAAGACCAGAGACAGACCCAGGCGACAAAGGCAGGTTTCCTCCCTGAAGCACGCGTGGTGGCTTCCCTCGTCGCACCGTCTAACACAGCGTGGGACCTTGCAGAGCCACGCCCCCCCTCCCTGTTCTGGTTCCAATCAAAGCTACCTCCACATATGCTCCCCCGTCCCTGTCCCCGACGGAGTGTCTCAGGGGGCGGAACAGCTCCGAGTCGCCTCCGCCCCCGCCGCACCCCAGGGCCACAGGCCGCAAGTGCTCAAGCGTGTGGGGGGCACGCCGCGGAGGAGAGCCGGCGGCCCGCAGTCACCGTGCTGAGTGACGGCAGAGCGGAGCACGGTGACACCCAGGTTACCTGAACCGAAACCCGGCCGCCACGGAGGGTAGTGTGCACCGTGTTTCACTATGACTGAGTGAACAACTAGAGATCCACGAATCAAACCTAGAAACGTGGCCCACTGGCTGGCACACTGGAAAGAAACGAGGAATGGAAAAGGCCTGTGGGCGGGGCCTATCTTATCAGCTCTAGCACGATCTATAGATTACTGCAGCCTGGGCATGTGGAAATGCTGTTCTCCCTGCTGGTTAAAAATTGTCTTTTTTTTTTTTTTTAAGATTGTATGTATTTATTTGAGGGAGAGAGAGGGAGGGAGAGCACGGGCACGTAGAGGGAGAGGGAGAGGGAGAAGCGGACTCCCCGCTGAGCAGGGAGCCCGACGTGAGACTCCATCCCAGGACCCTGGGATCAGGACCTGAGCTCAAGGCAGAGGGTCGACTGACTGAGCCACCCAGGCGCCCCCCAAAATGTAACTTTTTAAATCATTGAAAAGCTCTATTGTTATTGTTCATTGAGGAAGATACAGAAAAGGTCCAAAGGTACAGATAAGAGAGACCATCTCATCCTGGGGAGTTAAGTACTCTCACATTTCGTTACTGTTCCCTTGTCCTACTTGACTGATCTTATGCAGTTGAGCTCAGTCCGATCCCGTGTATCTCACATGTTTTACTTATTTTTGAATAAATAACACATGCAGAAAGTACAAAGCTCGAAAGGCACAAAGGAGCAAGGAGTGAAGTCTCTCTCCCACTCCTGCCTTCCACCGCTCAGCTCTCCCCCAGATCCCTCATACCTCCTTCCAGAGGAGTCCTGTGCCTACCTCTGGGCAGTTTTCTGAGTGAGTGAGCAGCCCTAATCATTCAAGGTTCTCAGGAACCAAACATGGTCCCTCCTGGAGCGTCCCAGTGCTGATAAAAGACAACATTTTACTACTTCCGTCAGTACATCACCAGAATTAGGTAGTGCAACTCTTTAAAAAGAGCATTCTTCGTTGACAAAGGTGGTTGGAGGTACTCAACCAAGATACAATCCTTTAACAGGTTCCTGTCCCAAAGATTTCCTGAGATGGTCCCCGTGGCCTCTAGTGGTTTACAAGAATGTAGACTTGACATCAGAGTCTGTGTGTGCCTGGCTTGTCGTAGCTAAGAAAGATACGAAGAGCAGAGGCCACATCCCTCAAGGCAGGCCTCTCCTCCTCCCCAGACCCAACCTGGCAAGGACTTTGTTCTGCCCCAGGGGACTAGGCTGCGAGGTGTGGGAAGAGTGGGTGGGGGAATTCTAGTTCCAATGAAGCAGTTTAAAGAAAGTCATTTTCACAAAATCTAGCTCAAAATAGAGAGAACCATTCTATGCTTACCCAAACTTCGTCCTCTCCAAACTCACCTCCCCACTCCACATACAAGGGAGTGGAGGAGCTGTTCCCAGGATTTTCCTTGCGATCTGGTGCGCTGTGCTGCCCCACGGGCTTTCATTGCCACAAGTCGTCCTACTCTGAGCAAGCACCACCCACCATCTCATTGTGGATCTTCTTCGCTGCAGGCAGTTTCCAGAGTTTTTCAGGAATCAGGCTACAGTTTGGAAGTTTATTTACCAGTGAAGTGAATTTCTATCTGCTCTCCTTCCTCTCCTCCCAGTACCCATCTGAGAAAGTTACAGAAGGCATCTCGGATTCACAACACCCCCCGCCAACCCCCCACTGAATAACACGTCGTCTGGCAACAGGAGGCGTTTGATTACATTTGGATGGAACGCCTGCATCAACTCCAGTTGTCCCCGAATTGGAACTGATGGGCCTCACGTGCCGCAGCCAACAGTTTGCCTTCACCCACTCCCCTCTCTGAAATGAACCTTTCTCTGGGAAAACAAGAAACCTACGTGCCATCCTGGGTGAGAGACGAGCAAGAGCTGTGTCCCAGCGTCGCATCCCAAGCATGGCAGGCAAGAGCACACTGAGGGGTTTCCAACAGGGAGCTGTGGTTCTGGCATCTCTGGAGAGACCCTCCGAACCAGAGGACGCAAATATTCTCCCTGGGGCGCTGCAGTCTCCGTGTTTAATTCAGTGCATGGGCATTGAGTCCTCACCGTGTGCAGTATAAGGCAGCAGGCTACTATCCCCTTGAGCAAGCCTCCATAATCGGCCTCCCCATGCTCTGTCTTGGCTCAGTCACTGCAGCAGGCCGAGTAATGGCTCCCCCAAGATAGCCACATACTAATACCCAGGACCTGTGAATGTGTTATATTACACAGCAAGGGGGGGGATTACAGTTGCAGATGGAATGAAGCTGGCAGACTTAAAACATAGAGACTCTCCAGGACGATCCATGCAGCCACAATGGAATCACCAAGGTCCCCAACTGGCAAGAGGGAGGCCGAAGCATCAGGACCAGAGTGGTGGCATCAAGAGAAAGACTCGACCTGCCATTGCTGGTTATGAAGATGTAGGACAGGGCTATGAACCAAGGAACATGGGCCGGGAAGTCTGAAAAAGGCAAGAAAATGGATGCTTCCCTAGAGCTTCCTTGATATTAGCTCCGTGAGGCCGCTTCAGACTTCTGACCTCTAGAATGATAATATCTGTGTTAGTACACAGCAGTAGGAAACCGAGACAGTCACTGTGGACTTGCCATGTGCCAGGCCTGGTGCCGGATGCCAAGGGAACATTCCCACAGCATGTGGTTTGTACGGCGTATCAATCATGGGGGTCCCACCAGGGAGACAAGCCCTGAGTCTAAACACAGGGAACCGAATGCAGGTCACCGGCTATAGAGGTGATCGAAGAAGTTGAAAAGTCAGTCTATCTATCAGCAACAGCAGGGGGTTGCTACTAGGCTGGGCCGGAGGGACACAGAGAGGAGGCCATATTACCGGAGTGCGGAGGTCAGGGCCACCCAGCGGAAGCTGGACCACGGTGGGCCAATCCAGCAGGAGCTGGGGTCATGGGCGGACAGACACCTGGTGTAGATGCTTCTGAGGCAGAAAGGGGGAGAGAGATATCCTGTATCCCCCTTTCTCCTGACTTCGAATCTCCTGCCAAGGCCTCCACTGGCTGTTCCCAGACAGAAGCTAGCTGCCCGGGGAGCTTGGGCTATGCAAGGGTCAGCCCTCCCGCAGCACAGAGCAGAGCTGGGAGAGAACAGTCAGTAGGTGACTGCATTTGCAGATGAATATATTAGCCCAAGACATCCCCTTTCCGCATCGGTCCCCATGAACCTTGAAACACAGTTTATTGTTTAAAATCCAAATTCTTTCCCTGGCGTCTGAGATCTTACGTGATCTGGCCCATCCCTAACTTCTCTGTCTGCGTTCTCCAAAGTTCTCCCCTTCTTCACAACACCCCCACCACACTGGCCTTTGCTCTGTTCTCCACATGCCAGAAAGCCTCACCTTGGGACCTTGCACTGTTTGCCGTAGCCTCTGCTGGAGAACAAGAAATTAATGTGTTTGGTGTGGAATCATTACATTAGCCTACCCGAACTAAAACAGTGCCCAACGACAAAGAATTCTCCATGCCTGGTCCACAAGTGGCCCTTAATAGTTACGGAAGCAACTGAATGTGAGACACGCAATAATTATGCATTCAGTGACGCAGGGTCTTTTTCTTACCCTGCCTCCTGCCCCACCAAGCTGTCGGAGGAAAGGGAGGCATTACGTTCATCTACATACTTTCGATGACTTTCACTGGACCTGGACCTTAGTAGATGCTCAAGGGGTGTGTGTTGCTCTGAGTTTCTAGGCGACGTGAGGAAGCCAAGAGGGGCATAGCCCCATCTAGAAGTGCAACTTCTAGGAGTAGTTCAACATCGCCACAGGTCCCGACATTTGTGCGGCTCTTCTGAGTTTACCAAGGGCTCTCCACTTGGTCCTTACACTGACTCTAAAAAAATAAATGACTCTTACGAGTCCCACTTTCCAGAAGATGAATCTGAGCTCACAGCGGTTAATTATCTTGCTCCAGATCTTACTTTTTCAAGCAAGGAAGCTGAAATTAATTCATTGTTCCAAAAATATTTATGGAATGCTGGCAACGTGCTAGCCCCTGGCTCAATCTTCTGCACGTAGTAGGGGCTGGGGAAACACAGGAACTGGCAGTTCCAAAGAAATTGGCATGAGCTCCCAGAGGATAAAAGGGAGGCCCCCAGTTCCAGCCGCGGACCCGAGGAGCAAGACGGTTACCTGTGTTCTCCAGCTGGGGTTGGCAGGGACCGCCGTGCTGCTGGTTGTGCCTCAGAGCAAGGTTCTGGGTGGTCGGCCCGACGTGCCTGGAGGCAACATTGCAGCAAGCCCTCAGCAGCTCTCCCACTTGCCCAGGCTAACAGCTCTGGCGTTCTGAGTCGGCCCTTTTCCATATATTCTTTCCTCCTTCCTGTGCCAAGATTTCAGGAGACGATTTACAGTGGGTTCCAGGCCATTTAGCTCAGTCAAAAATTTGGGTGAAAGTTTCCTCCCAGCCATCCCAGGCCACAGATAACCCATCAGGGTGTGACAGCCAGGGGGAAGGAGGGGGAAGAAACACCAGGGAGATTTTGAGTTGCAGGATTGGACCAGAAGTTTCTGCAGCTGCTGCATGTGACCGCTGTCCTCTGGCTGTACAAAATGTGTCCGCAATGGGTTGGTTGGGAAACTTAGGACAAGATACCAAAGAGACAAATCTTGTCTCACTAGAGATGGCAGAGGCCCCAGGAAGGTGGCCTGCAGGCCGGGCTCTCGGCCAACATGAAGAGGGCCAGCGCGGGGGTAGGAAGGGGCAGGTGGACGAACAGGACGAGAAGGCTAGGTGGCCAGATCTTCGCAGGGGCTGGGCCTTGCCCAGCCTGCCGGCACTCCTCCCGTGCTTGAGCGCCTCTCTCTGTAAGTAAATCCCGGCAGCTCTTACAGTGCAGGATGTCCCACATACCGTCCGTCTGAGGTGGGGTAAAATACAAATATGCCTTTTCATAATAGCTTTACACCTGGAGCACCAGAGGACCGGTTTATTACCTTGGTAAACAAAAGTTCAAATTCAAGCAGAGTACAAACTTTGCCCAAGGCACTTCTGACGGTGCACCTTGTGTTTGTGAAGTGAACTCGATATATATACGATGTGAAGCAATGGAAGGCTGGGCTTTTTCTTTTTCGTTTTTTCCCCCTCTCTCTCTTGTCTGATTTCCAAGGTTTAAAAGTTCATGGGCGTGTGGGGTGAGTGGGGGAGGAGGTGCAGAGAGAGAATTTACTTTGGCTCTGGTTTTTTTGAGCATTTTGAAATCATGCTGTCTGGTGTGAAAAAAATATGTGAGCCAATTTGTACTGTTTTCCAGCGAGAGAGTGTGCTTCTTTCTGCTCTCATGGTGACAATTAGGGTTTGTGGGTGGGAGACAGGGTAAACCAGTTTGGGGAACACATAAAGGAAACAGAATTTGCATTGAACTTAAACATTAAAAAGCAATAAATATTTATTCAGTGCCTCTTTTGTGCCAAGCCCAGCCCCATAAACTTTGATAAACACAACCACAGGGAATAGGAATTATTGATCCAAATGTCCACTTTACAGGTGAGAAAACTAAGGCTAGAGCTGTGGAAGACATTCCAGCCCCAGCCTTCTAATTTCCGATAACGGGGTTTCTGTACTGCCCTCCTCTCTCTATACGAGGTCCCAGACTATGTCCTATCCTGTCGCTTGTTTGTTTGTCCTTCCTGTGCTCCCTACTTTCATGCCTCATTCTCTGCCTGTACTTGGGGAAGCGACTGATCTCCACTGTTGGCTGCATTTCTACTTGGAGGATTTCCCTACCCTTTAGCAGCCACCTGCCCGTCTGTACCACTCTCTTACCAACCCGCACCTCCGTGTGTTCACGTGCAAAGGATGCAAAACACGTGGACTAGATTTCTCCTCCAAGCACACAGAAGCTTAAAAGCAAAGGTAACCACGGCAAAGCAAGAACACAGGTCATGTTTGGTCGGCTCCATGAATGCGTCTGCGTTCTCCCATCCTCAGCCTGAATCATCAGATAACATGCAGCAAAACCACCTGAACTTTTGCAGTTCTTTTCCAAAACAAGCTTCGGAGCCTGCAGAACTTTGCCCACCTTTGTTTGTGTGTTCGCTTCGCAAAAGTTCCGCTGGGGCTTGCCTGTTGCAAAGCCTCAGGCCAGTGAAATGTTAACTCTTTTGTGCACAGATTAATTCCCCAGGCTTCTAAACTTAGAGTGAACTCATCAGGCTTATTTTTAAAAGAAGTCCATATGAATATATCAACTTGTGCCCGTCTTCACAGATGAAAGACTGCTTGCGGAACATATTAAAAGGAGGTTACAGAGAGATGTCATTAAGGGCATTATCAACTCAGCAGTTCCAGGGTATCAGTTATGGCTGCTTGTGGCTTCCAGGATTTCAAGGGAAAGCCCAGTCCTCTTCTTCCAGCTCCCCTCTACCCCTGCCCCCTACCGTTAATACATTTTTAATGGCAGCCAGTTGAGGAAGGCTTTTGACTTTACTTAGTGTACGTTTTTAAAAAATTATTGGAACACAAATACTCTTTGCGAGGAAACAGATTTCAGTTACAAATGGACTAAGTGTTATCCCTGTGCTGGAACCCTGGAGGGAAAAGACTTGGGGGTCTGCCGGCTGTGAGACAAAACCTGGCCAAGGATGCCTGCTTCCAGGACCCTGCTCGGAAACCCCAAGTAAGCCAAGTCGTAGAACATTAGCCCTTACATGTCCTTTAACAAGCATCTGACCTAACCCCTCTCTCTTGCAGAGGAGAAAACGGAGGCTCAAAGTGTTAGCAAGGCCAAGGCTAAGAAGCCAGCCAGTGCCAGGCCCCCCAGCTCCCCGCCAGAGCTCACAGCTCTCCGCCATACTGCCTTTCATCCTGGAAGAAAGAGTGGATAAAGACAAACACGTGGTCTTAATCCTGGCCTGGATCCACTTACCCTGGCTTTTCCTCACTGCTTGTCAATAGTCAACACATGTCCATAGATCGAGTCTGTGGAAAGAGGATTACCGTGAGGAAACCCGGAATACTTCTGGAACGTTGGTTGGAAATCTTTTACCAGGTTAAGAGAACTTAGTTATCCTTAGATAGTTATGATTATAGACCAGAAAAGCGATGCCTAAAAGAAAATCTATATTCCTTTACTACTTTAGTTTCATTGTCCTTAGCTTTTTGGACTTTCTAGCTAGTGATTCTAAGTTGGTGTGGGTCCCTGTCATTGGGACGTGTGGTTAGTCAGCCTATGACTGGGTCTTACGTTGAAGTAACTGATGGAACGTCACACTGTTAGAGCATAAGGGAAGCTTAGTGACACTCTGGACCATATCCCTCGGTTTACAGATGAGTATGCTAGGGCTGAGAGAGGGCAACCGACTTATCTGAGATCACTCAGCACCTTAACGGACTACGACCATTGATTCTCCCAGCCCCGTGAAGGAGGGTCCCTCCATCTGACTAGTACAAAGCAGCTTCCTCTCTAACACTCGGGTATCTTTTATGAATAATGATGGTCTGTGCCCAACTCCAGAGAGCTGAACGCTCATTGCAGCCTGGGTCTGACTCATCCACAGGCACCTCCATGAGGTATGGATTGTGAGTTATCCCTGCCATCTTCACGGAAAAACCGGTACACAGAAAACAAGGGACTTTTCCAAGATTACATGATAAATCAGCGAAGGCTCTGAGGCAACATGCTGTTACAGGATGAGGAATCAGAAGACATAAATTCCAGTCCTTACACTGTCTCTACCCACGTGAGAGATCTTGGGCAACTCATTTCCCTTTCTGCGTCTCATTTTCCCCATTCATGGAAGGGCTTTGCTGGACGACCTCTAAGAACATTTAGCTCTGATGGTCTGTGGGTCTAGCAAACATGACTGTGTGAAGTCAGAAACTGATGGTTACAATTGCATATCCCCAGCATTCGCAAACGACAGGGATGAATGGGTTCTGCCTCCAAAACAGAAATACAGTGTCTTTTTGCAATTTTTGCAATTTGCAAAAATACGAAGTTCATTTTTCTTTTTTTCTATGACTTTTTTTTTTTCAAGCTCTTCACTTACCTGCTTTCAAGGGCAAGTGTATAACATAACAAAGAGACTAATAACAGACAAATAACAATAGGAGAACTTAGGAATATGTCTTTATCATGTTTGTTTTATGAGGTATAGTAAGGAAAATAAATGCTATTGAATGTATGCCATCTTATTTAAGATTTTTAAACAATCGGTATTATCATGCCCCTTTTACAGAAGGCCCTGAGGCTCAGATATGAAATAACTTGTCTGGCATACACCTAACTATTAAGAAGTAAAGCCCACATTCGAAGATTCCAAAGCCCTCATTTTCCAAATTCCCAAGTCGTGAACATAAATCACAGCCATATTATTTATTACCAAAATTACTTGTCCATAAGAGAGGGAGATTAAATCTATCAAGATTTTATTGTGTTTCACGAAGAACCATTCTATGGCTTCTCTGGGCTCCAACATCTGAACATCTTTGACAAATGTAAGGCAAGAAATGCAAGGCATGAGTCTGACTTTCCCCAATAATTTTGGAGAGAGGGTGTAACTACATCTAGAAATGGTCCAGTCAGAAATATTTATTAATATATCCATAGAATTAAAGATTGGGTGGCTGTTCTTAGTTTAGAATTCACGTTACCTCAAACAGGCAGTGTCCTGACATCCTCCCTCATGATTCAACCCTGTAATCCTCCCAGGATAGAGGACAAGATTCAAGGGGATTTGAGGACCCTGTTTCTGATTCAGAGTCTCCCCTACAAGTCTATATAGTGTCTCCCTAGAGTGGCCCAAACACCAATGCCAAACCTATGGAGCATTCAGGACCAGATCTCACAAGTTCATTCATCCGATCTTATCGAGCGTCCATAGGCTCGAATGCTCCTGATACAGTGCAAGGCGAGTGCTACCAAGACAAACACAACCGAGCCTTAACTTGGCCTGGAACACCTCACTCAGCCCAGGCCTACACCCCAGGAACAACCACGGGAGGCTGCATGGTCCAGCGCCTGCCTCCAGGACTGAGAGATCGAGGTCAGATGATATGGCAAGGGGCCCTGCGTTTTCTGTTTTGCTTTCACTGGAATGAAAATTCCTGTGGCCCTTTCATCTCCTGGTGATTGCTAGAAAATGTTAAGTTCTGATATAACTCTCGAGATTGGGCTATGACTTCAGTTCACATCTCTCCTTTTAGAGGGGAGCTTCCAGAAGGTAAAAGTGTTATCCAAGGCCCCCACTGAGAGTGGGGAGCAGGGGGGTACTAACAGGCAGTCTCCTGGCTCCAGGTTCAATGACCCCTTCGGTGCCACTGTCTAAGTGCCTTGGTGGTGGGAAAGACATTAGTCTGGATGCAAAAAAGTGAGTCTTTGTTTCAAGAAAAATTATGGCCCAGTGGATAGATAGATCTTCACTTCCTCGAGCTACCATGGCTTGTGGTTATATTGGGCTGATTGATTCCGTGGCCTCATAAGAAGAACAGTATCCTGCAGCCACTATGAACACCCTAAATACCCCAGACCTATTCATGATCTGCACACCAGTCCCTGGACCTGGAACATCCTTCTCCTTTCTCTTCGTTGCAAGTGCTACCACTTTCAGACCCAATTCCATCGCTTTCTCTGCGGAGCTGCCATGGATTTGCTCCTGGTCAATTTGGGTAAGCTGGGACTATGGTTCCCGGACTCCCCCTCCCTGCCTAGCTCCGCAGCAGCAGTGGCCACAAACGACATTTTGCACAGCATTTGGAATAGAGAAGTGTAGCTACCAGGTTTTAATATTCGGTGGGTTGGTGCGGGGCACCGTGCCCTGCACTGTCACACGTGTTGTCCCTGATCTGCCAGCTCACCTGTTGCGATGGGGCAGCAGCTGAGCCCTCAGCGTCTCCAGGTCACACCAGACCTCCTCTCGCAGCTCCTCCGAACCGTGGACGAAGCTGCGGAGCATCATGGGAAGGTCGGTGTGCCTTGCAGCTCATTCACATCATCGCCTGGAGGCAGCGAGAGGCAGGAACGGGCTCTGCTTTGTCCTCTGCTTTGTCCTCGCCGGTAGCAGTCTGTCACTGCTTTCCCCACGTTGTGCGCTTTCCTCCTTCCCTAGTGCCTGCCCTGCTGACTCCACGTCCAGCAACCAAGGGGACGCAACAGCCAGTCCCTGCACTTGTGAGCCTTGAGCCCTGGTGCTAACTCTCTGATTCTGTATCACAGGTGGTGCTGCCCCTCTCCCGGAGCCCTAACTGATGAGGCGTCTTCTGTGAATCCCCAGAATCAATCATTCCCCAGCTGTGCCCTTCTAGTAAAGCACAGAGTGCACTTTGCTGTGCTTTAATGATTGACAGGTCTCTCGCTCTCATTAACGGAGAGCTGACATGGGTCGCATGCTTACCTCGTGCCAGGCACTACTTTGAGCACTCACTTAATCCTTACAACAACCTGAGGAGGTTTGGATTGTTATCATTATTTCCATTTTAGGGACAAGGCGAGCAGACACAGAATAGTGACGTGATGTGCCCATGCTGTCCCAGCTAGGAAGAGAAAGCTCCAGGACTCATACAGCCAGGCAGCCTGGTCCAGGGCTAGCTCTCTTCCCCGCTGCGTGGTGAGCTCTTCAACGAGCAAATCCCCACCTTCTCCCAAACCCTGGTGCCAGAATGAATGAATGAATGAACGACCCGCCTACTTCATCTGAGGAGAAAATGACTTTCCTACAAAGTTGCTGGAAGGATGACGAAAATGGAAGCTTTGGAGTCTAGGATCCTTGCATGCCATCCTTCGCAGACTGGAAGGGAAGACTATGAAGGGTCCACAGTCAAGGTCTTGTTAGTGGACAAGAGACCTAATTACTTACCAAATTATGTGTCACCCGAAAGCCATTGGCATGCTCTCTGGGAGCAGTAAATACTGGCAACGCAGTTCACCACCAGAAGAGCCTGCTTTTCTCCCCAGCCCAGGCTGATGCCTCACCCGGGGTGGAGCCGTCTCTACCCGAGGACTGGAGGGCTGAGCCTGGCCAGAGGGAAGAAGTCCCACACAGGTGCCAGGCATACAATTAGTGTTTAACACTTCACTCTTTATATGTAACGATAAAATGTGACCTCAAAACTTTCCTTTGTCCATGTAGTAAACATGGACTGGGACCCACATTTAATTTTCAGTGTGATTGTCAATGTCTAGATGTCAAACTAGAATAAAAATTCAAGTTTGGATTTCAAATCAGAGTATCTCGGGCAGTAGAGGCTATTGTTCAATATGACATTGGGTGTTGCCTGGTCCCCTATCCAGAAGAGACACAGGGAAATTTACGACCTGTATCGTATGTATGACACACCAAAAATTAAAGAAGAAGAAGAAGAAATAAAGAAAGTAGGAAAGAAAGGGAGAGAAAATAGAAATATGTGGGGAAAATGGTAAGGAGCAGAAATGAATTACTACACTAGTTACATCAAATGCCTCTATTACTCTTCTAGGACACAGAAGGAAGGGAGTTGAAGCTCTGGAAGCTTTCTGCAACTTGGAGGGTTCCGGCATTCACATAAGAAGAGTGAACCCTCAGACCGGTCAATGCATCGTTCATGTCTGGTGTCCGTACTCTGCCGATTCTGCATAAGCCAAACCACGAGAGGGTTTATCATGGTCAAATGCAAGGCTTTTATTCAGCACCAGACTTGGGGGGAGGACTTCCGAATTGGTCTAGTCCAAACTTTCATTTCACAGATGAGGGACCTGAGGCTCTAGAAAGGGAGATCCTTCCCATTCTCATGGCATACTAGGGACTTGAGATGAGGCCCAGAGCCAAGCCGGCCAGCGTGGAAGCAGGGGAGTCAGCCGAGAGCCAGCGCCCCAGCCCCAGCACAGCAACCCCCCTCCTTGCACAGACTTTACTGAGCCCCACGGCACCCGGCCTCACGGGTCCAGAGTGTGCCCACCTGGGGCCCTGCTGGAAGTAAGATCCTGTCGCCCAGCCCACGGCATGTCCTAACCTTCCTGACGCTTTAGCCCGTGCTTATAAACCCTTTTCATTCTTCCCATTTCTTCTGAGAGCTAGCTTTCCAAAACAGTCCCTGTCACATCCCCAAGTCTGCAAACTCGGGCTTCACGAGCTCCTTTTCCATGTCAAATCCAAAGAGGAAAAGAGGACAGAATCGCTAAGGAGATTTCTTTTCCTTCCCCTTAGAAATCTTCCTCTGATCTAGGTTTTTCCCTGGAATAAAATACCACCGGCACAGAGGGCCGCTGGAGACATTCTAGTCCAGTTCACTTCTTTATTGGATGACATTGAGGCGCAGAGAAGGGGCATACCCTGCCTAAGGGCCCACAGAGAGTAAGGCCGGCTGGAGCTGGAGGAGGCCTCCTGGGGGCCTGGGCACTGCTCCTCCTGCCAAGTGCAACCGGCCCCGCGTGGGTGTGCACGCGTGCATGTGTGTGCATGCCTGTGCGTGTGGGCATGCATGCGTGCACGTGCATTTAGTGCCAGGAACCAGGATCGCACTGAGAAATGTGTCTATACATCATGGCTGGCGGGGGGCAGTGGAAGAGGAGTGAGTATGTTTGCAGATGTGGTCAAAACAACTTGCCTATGGCGGAGGCAAATTCTATCTTCAACTGAACCCAAAGTGAAGAGTGCCTCACAATGTTGCCTGCCATGTATTTTGAATAGTCGTTAACTTCAAAGTAATATATGTTAATTATCAAAACTTTAGATGTTAAAAGAAATGTACAGGAATTAAGACTACCCATAATTCCATGACCTAGAAACAACCTTTGTCAAGGTTTTGGTTTGCACTCTTCAAGGTCTTTTTAGATAAATGTAATTCTAGGCACGTTCTTTTTGGTAATCTAGTAATCGTACGTTCCAACGAAACTTTTTTCCCCTCACACTAAATACAATTCCGTAGGATTTTTTTTAAAGATTTATTTATTTATTTGAGAGAGAGAGAGCAAGCAGGGGGAAGGGCAGAGGGAGAGGGAGAGAGAAACTCAAGCAGACTTCTCACTCAGAGGTAGCCCAAGCTGGGCTCGATCTCAGGACCCTGAGATGCGTCCTGAGCCGAGTCCAAGAGTCGATTGCTTCACCGACTGTGCCACCCAAACGCCCCTCCGTGGGATGTTTGGAATGCTTGCCTGATTATTCTGTTCTCCTGGTATATCCCTTCAACTCATTTCTTCCTGTTGGACAATTTTGTAACTCCTTTTAATTTTTTTTCACATCACCAATGATAGTGAGATACATGTCTCTGGATCTCTGGTTCTTTCTGGAAGAAATTCTTAAAATAGACTTGGTAGAACTAAGACAATGACACTTTTAAAATTGGACATATGTATTTCCAAGTCATGCTTCAGGAACTTTGGGTCTATTTACGTTCCTAACAACAGCATAGTATATGAGCATGTGTTTCTTTATTATCTTTTGCTTATCATTTTCTGGAATCCCAAGGAAATTTAGAAATTATTTTAATTACTGGTGGACCATCATTCACTACTTCCACTTTTTTTTTTCCAAAATCATAAAACGAAGCAATGCTTTAAAATAAGGGACTTAGTTCTGTGTTTACATTGTCTGAATTTGGTCTTTCTTTAAAAAATGAGTTTTCACAGAAATATAACTAAGCAAATGTAGAAACTTAGCGTTCTTTCATACAAACATTTCTATAAAATGTTATAATGTGCCCTTGACATTTTAAAACTGTAAAAGATCTTTAAGGCGCTGTAATGATCCAAAGTGTATATGTCCTGAGGTTTGGTGAGCAGGACTCTATTTTTAGTGTTTGAGTTCTTTTCAGCTTGATCCAAAGTAGCAGGTAGAGAGCATGAAGACTTTCCTAATTCCTGCTGTGTGTTAGGGTCGCAGGTTGAACTGTGCTCTGTGAGTGCCTGGGAACCAAACCAGCCTCCATTATTGTTTCGAGAAGCCAGTTTTTGCAAAATTTTTATTTTTATATGAAATTACATTTTATTTCCCTCATCTCTCTTTTACAGTTTTCTGTGATCATCCAAAGGGAAATTAAAAAAACAAGCATAACGAGGTATTGAAAATATAGTTATGTATTTATATGTACATTTTGAACTTTAAAATTATACAAGTAATGTGTGTTACATGTAGAAATTTACAGAGTAGAAATAAAAAAGGAAAAAAATTAAAGTAACTTGCAATGACATCATGCAAAGATAAGACTGTTAAATATAACAATGTTAATACCTTTCCAGCTTTTTTTCTATGGAAATATATACATATTGTTCATACTGCTTGCTTTTGTAACCCACAATGATGTATTGTGGATGTATTGTGGTGCCAATATGCCAACAAATACATACTTTTAAACGGCTTCGTAGTCTGTGCCAGGCCAGTGACACGCAATTCTAAGCAAAAGATGCTTGGGTCCTCAGGGAGCTTACAGGCCAGACTATAAACACAAGAGCGGCAAAAACACGGGCATCCTGAGCCCGGAGCCTAGCAGCCTTTCTTCTGGTTTATTCTCATTACTAGGTTAAGCTTACCTCCTTAGCATTCTTTTATTTTTTTATAGTCCTACCAATTTTAAATCACAGTTTTCTTTACATTGTCTTTAGGCCGCAGCGTCCTACTTATTCACTTTTGATCCACAAACAATTAAGAGTCCTGGTCACATTGCCTTTTATATTCAGTGAGTCCCAGTACGACACGGCAAGCACAGTCCCCAGAAGCTGTGGAAGCAAACCTTTTGTGGCAGGTGCCGCCAGCAGAAATGGATCCTTCTTCTTACAGCATCCCTGCAGCAAGACAGGGACTCTCCTGCTCTCACAGATGGCTTTCTGCTCCTTACCACCAGCTGTGACGTGCACAGCCTTCAGTGAGGCGGCTCTAGCTCTCCAGGAAGGGAAACTGAGGCTCAGAGGGGGGAGTGATGTGACTGAGGCCCAGCCCTGCAGAGACAGAGCAGGTCCCAGAACAGCGCTCCCACTACTTACTCTTCCCTACTTCCATCGAAAGCTGGCTGAGTTGGCTGGAGACTCTGAGCAGGTCAAAGACAGGCTGCTACTGTCTGCTCGTCTCAAGCGCGCACACACGCACGCACACACGCGCACACACACACCACTCAAACACGCGCATGAAACACACTCACGGAAAAACAGCCAATCCCACCCAAAATGCTCCTGGGCATTCGGTAAGGGATCCCACCCTGGAAGGACCTGCCTTGTCTTTTTGGTCCTTGCACCATTGCCGGAGCCTGATTCATACTTAACTATTGTTTTGACCAGACCACCCACAGCAAAAGGCCATCTCCAGACAAGCCAGGATCACTTCCATGGGGAGTTTCCAGCCCTGCATCACGCACACACCCCAGGGGCATGCTTTCCCCAGCAGGTGAGGAAGTCCCAGACAGCAGACTCCCAGTGAGCACCTCTGAAGAGCAAGATGCAGGGCTAGGCTGTGAAAAGAACCCTGGGATGATACAACGCTCTAGAAAGCACTCCATATGCACTAGAATAATATTGTCACACCATGTATGTGCATGCTTTACGATTCCTAGGCATTGTCTCACCTGCATGAGCCCTGCGTGAAGGATGTTACATTCAATAGATGAAGATACTGAGGTTCAGAGAGCTTAGTGTCTGGGCCCAGATCTGACAGTGATTAGCATAGCTTGGACTTAAATCCTGTTTCTTCTGACTCCAAAACCAATGTCTTCCCTAGCTCCCTCACACATTGACTTCAATATGTTACGTGATTTTTAATTCTCACTGTGACCCAGGAGGTCAGTTTGGTGAGGCTCCTTATCCTTATTTACCAGGTGAGGAAATAAGGGGTGAAGGGGGTCAGCTGTGGTGCTAGGGGCCTTCTGGCTTCATGTCTGGTGCTCTTTCCTCCTCACCTGGTTCCTGCTGTGGAGTAGCTCCCCAGAAAGCAGGAGATTGTGGACAGAGTGGTAAAAACACAGATTGAGAGCAGACTGTGTGTTCCCTTGGAAGGTGGCAGGCAAATGTTTGGGGTTCATTTGCAGACAGCTGCCCTGGGGGAGCTCCATCCCTGCCCAGCAGGCAGTGTAATGTGTTTTGAGTCATGTCTGCCTCCTCCGAGGTGCTGTCGCCGGTGATCTTGCCCCTGATGGAGCCAGAATGCCACTTTCTACTGACGGGGCAGAGTCTTACTTTAGAATGGCCAACTGTTTTTCATCAGTGTGGTTTCTTTGAAGAAAAATGTGAACAGAGCAAGGTGGGGAGGAAGTTGGCAAGGGAAGAGAACCACACATTGGCATTGTCCACTGTCTGTTCTTGGAAAGAGTTGTAGAGCATTCGACATTGGCCCATCCTTTCACAATATACAGAGCAGAGGCAGACATCACCCTCTTCATTTCATAGAGATGCCGGTGGAGGGAACAGTTGGGACACTATTGCAGAAACCCAGTGGGACATGATGGGGACTTAAAAGTGGCATTAGGGTCAGAAAGGAGACACAGACTGAAGAAAGATTTCAGAGGAAGAATCAACCCATCTTAGGGACTGGAGGGTGACTCAGTAGGGAAAGTGAGGGAGATGAGCTTAGGATGACTTCTGGGTTACCGATATAGGCATCTAGGAAGGTGGGCATGCCATGACCAGGGCTGAGGACCACAGAAGAAGGAGAAAGTTTGGGGGGAATATGATGAACTTATTTTTTTATATGCTGACGGTACATGTCTGGAGAACGTTCTCATAAAGGTGACAGGAAGGGAAGATACTCAGAAGCGAAGTCCTGTGACTCTACCCTAGGAATTCACAGACCTTGCTACCACCAACCCTCATCACTGCAGACCTAATAAGGAGGACTGGGGAAGGGGGACTGGGATAGAGTAGGCTATGTTTTTAGAATCCATCATGAATATGGGAAATATCCTGAGTAGGAGCAAGTAGGTGTCCCTGATTCCTTCCAGCCCATGATTTTCATGGATTGCTTGGTAGACAGTACCAGTGTCACAGTGGGAGTGTCATAATGGAATGACTTGAGCCTATTGAGTTAGAAGGCCTGAATCTGGTGTTATAAATTATTGGTTGTGTGATCTGGGGCAAAACACTTAGCTCTACTGATCTTCCTTCCTTCCTTCTCTATAAAATGCTTGTCTTGTGAAAATGCTGTGTAAATTATAATAGGTTGTTCATTAGCAGATTACCAGTTTAATATGTCATACCAATAAGCCACTAATTTTGTAACTGAAATTAAATGCTTACCAATTTGAGAAGCTAAAGCTTTAACGAGGAAGTACCACGAGGCCGGAAAAACCCAGTGAATTTTTCAGACCAAATTATAGGAAACCCTCAGAGCTCCAGTATCCTATCGTGATGTTGTTAGGGAAAGGAAGACCCAAGAATGGAAGCCGGGGGATGTCCCGCCAGTCTCCCCATCCCAACCCCCACATCACGGGCAGTGGTGATGTCTGTATGAGATAGAAATCTCTCCACTCTGGTGGGTGCTGTGTTCGCTGTTGTAGCACAGCTGTGTGTAACTCTGTATATCCTTGGTGTCATATAGGGTTTAGTTTGTCACCTTCTTGGGCACCGGCTGCTTAGTATCACTCAACCAGTAATCCCTTCAGCATTAACTCTTGAGTCTATAAAAGGGGTAAAGGACATGGACCTCAATTTAATTAAAAAAATTATTTATTGAACTCCTTGGACTTCCCCGCCTCTGCGCTAAGTGATGGAGATTGAAAGTTGAACCACACAGGCAAGATCTCACCCTCATAAAGCTTTTATTCTCCCAAATGTCAGAGCTGGAGGAGATCTCAGAGCTTGCCTGGGTGGATATAATGAGAGAAGAAATCTAGGCTGATAAAAAGAGGCCAGGATTTGGAGTGATCTTTTAATCGGTCACACACAACCTACACAATCTTGGACAAGTTTATGTCACTGCAAAGTGAAAATGATGATAAAAATAAGAACTACCTTCCTTATGGTATAGTGTGGAGCAAAAGAAATGGTGATGCACATTATAATTGGCAAGTACTGCACAGATAGAAATTGTCAGTGAGATGTTTTATTGAAAAAAGTAAAGAGGGAAGGAAGGAAGGAAGAAGGAAGGAAGAAAGGAAAGGAGGAAGGGAGGGAGGGCAGGAGGAAGGAATACACTCAGTGCTGATGTGCATATCTTGGAAAAATACTGAATGCCTATCAAATTCTTTCTTGGTTTTTCTACCTCCTCTTGTCTCTATTCACACTGGTATCCTGTTACCAGACAATGAATCAGTCAAGACGGTAACATTATTTTGCGCAATATAAGCCAAAATTGCTTTGAGAAGAGGGGATTTTCTTTATGAATAGAAATATTTTTATTTTCATTACATGATTATTGATAAGACTTGAGAGACTGTTTTCTCTAAAAATTCCATTAACCAATTAAATTGGTTAATTAATTTAAGAAAAGAAAGGAAAAGAGAGGGGATGTATTTTCCACGGGCACATACATTACAAAAAAAATTTCCAAGAAAAAGAAAACCACATATGCATTAGAGCTTTCTCGGAGGTTTTGGCTCTCATTCCTTTTTTTTTTTTTTTTAATTTCAAGTTTTTATTTAAATTCTAGTTAGTTAACACATATGGTAAAATTGGTTTCAGGTGTAGAATTTAATGATTCATCCCTTACATATAACACCCAGTGCTCATCATAACGAGTGGCCTCCTTAATGCCCAACCCCCACCCACCTCCCCATCACTCCTCAGGTTGGTGTCTATCTTTAAGATTGTTGCTCTTATTCGTGTTTTCATTAACTGAGTCCCTGAGTGGATTTCCTGCAGTCTGATGCTTCAGAAATTTTCCGCAGCCCAGTCACCAGCTGGGCCAAGAATTCTGAAGTGAAAAGCCTGGAACGATCAAAGAGTGAAAGGTGTATGAAGATAATTAGAAGGTACAGAACAAACAATAACATTTGTGTTCACTCAAGGCAGCAAGTAGTAAATTCCTCATGTGGACAAGCAAGAGTGATTGTTTCTTAACAAAAAAAAATACACATACACAAATATATTGACAACAATTTTCTTCCATGTTTCTAAAAAATATAATGCAGGCTTTCCAATATATAAGTATGCCTCATTTAAAATACTGTAAACGAGAACATGGATTCCAGTAGCTTTCGAGTCATATTCCTAAAGTATGTTTTTCTATCTTGTGTCTGCATCTCTTGGTCTGGGATTTGAGAAAATAAAATATGTAGGTATGTTGTGAGAAGAAGAAAGCAAGTGACCCTTACTGAGTATTCACTCTGTGGCAGGCATTACATGATGTAATTTCTCCATATGCTGTCTCGTTACCTCCTTAATTCTCCCCCCATGCTCTCTCCCATCTAGGTCTTTGGACATAGGACTCCTAAGCCCAGCATGTTTTTCTGGATCCCTGCTGCTCCCTCAGTGACACTTGCCTCTCTCACTCTACACTTCACCTGGACATATCTTCCCCTTCAAGATTCAGGTTGGACCCAAGCCTGCCTTGGTTTTCCCACCGCACATCCCCTCAGTCTCCAAAGCTCACTCCGGCACACATGATCGCAGACTATAACACTGAGGGCACTCTGCTTTCCTCATTCAAGGGCAAGTTTCAAGAGGACAGGGGCCATGGATTTTCACAGCGAAGAGCCCAGTGGACGGGGAGGTTCTAACCACACAGATGGCCTGGTTGAAAGAGCAAATAAATGAGTTATTGAATGAGCTAAGTATTAGTGACCCCCAATTTTCAGATAAGAAAAATGAGGCTCAGAGAGGGTGAGTGGTCACCCTGTAGAGTAGATGTTTGATGCAGTAGGTCTGGGATTTGAACCACATTGTCTGACTTGTTCTCGTAGTCGCTTTCAAGAGTGGGAGAATCCTGAAGTCCCGCTGCCCATTCTCTCTAGCCTCACATTGTTGGTCTATAGCAAGAAAGCACTACTGAAAAAAAAAAAGACCTCAAAGCATATAAGGCCAACCCATGCTGCAGGGGCTAGAAATCAGCGTGGAGCCCAGGAGCAGGCAGAACCTCAGCCAAGGACAGAGAGTTGAGGTTGATGGCATTCCACATGGATTTTCTGAGAATCTGCTGTGTGTTTCACTCATGCGGTGAGCTGTGGGGCATTTGGAGATGGGCACCAGATATGGCCTGACCCTCAGGCTGCCTACCAGCTTTCCAAGACTGCTGAAAGGACATACACGTATGGGCGAAACAACCTCAAATCAGAGGAGGCAGACAAATGGAAGAGAAAAAGCCCCTGGCTGGAGCCAGAAGGCACGCCTCTGCCTTTCTCCCCCCATGACCTTTGGAGAGCTACTGATTTCCCTCTGAGACTTTTAGTTTCCACACCTGCAAAATTTAGCAAATGGACTAGCCTCGGGAAAGTCAGCAGTCTGGCTGTGATTCCCAGGTTTGTTTTGGTTGTGCTTGTATGTTAGGGATTGAATTGTGTCCCCCCCAAAAATTTTTGTGGTGAAGTCCTAATCCTTTGTCTCTCAGAATGTGACCTTATTTGGAGATGGGGCCTTTTCAAAGAGAAAATCAAGTTAAAATGGGATCGCTGGGATGGGTTCTAATGCAACATGACTGGTGTCCATCTTAAACAGACAAGCATACAGGGAGAATGCCACGTGATCTTGTAGACAGCCATCTACAAACCAAGGAGGAAGGCTTGAAACAGATCCCTCCCTCACACCCTCAAAAGAAGAAACTCTGCCAGGCCCAGTTGTTTGAGCCACCCCGTTTAGAACCCTCGTAAGTATGGCTGCCCTGGCTCATACACTCATACACTGTTGTTGCTGATTCGAATGTTGTGGGGTTTTCCACCATGTTCCTCATCATTCTCTGTTTTCTGCCACCCAACGGGCTTACGTGGCCCATTTACTTTACTGACTGGTGCTTTAGGCATTTCAGTCGGTCTCGCCTGGATGGGACCATCCCAAAGCTCTCCTTGCATGCTCACGTTTCAGGACTATTCCCTGAAATCTTTCAAGACTAAGAAGCAAGAGTCATATTTTGCAAGAAGGTCTATTTCAGGACCTGGTAAACCAGACTGCCTACACCCAAGCCTGTGGTGTTTAATCAGTTCTCCTGGAAAGGGGAAGCCCTAATTTATAGTATTTGCCAATTTCCCACCATGGCCAATTTCAAGTTTTCGACATGAACTCACTGAAAGTGGAGCTGAGAGGTGTGTGCCCTTGGCTCTGGGAGCTGGTGGGGTGACTACAGCCGGCTACTCCACAACTCTCTTAGCACTCCAAAGTCAAGACCCAGAGTCCTTTGCACCCGATGACCTAATAATGTCTGTGTCCTTAAAGCATCTGAGCTGAACATCAGGAACCAGGGTCCTAATCTGTCCTCTTGTTTTGATTCATTGAATGATTTGAGATAAGTCTCTAGGCCTCAACAACGATCATTTCTAAATTGAAAATGAACAAATTAGGGGCAAATGGGTGTGGCAGCTTGGCCTCTGCACCACTGGGGTGGGGAGGAGGGCAAGCAGACTAGGGCCCCATATACCTCTTCAACCAAAGGCACTTTGCCTTTACATACTGTATATATTGGGAATCTAGGTCAGGTGTGTTTAGGGGATAAAAGGGAGGAGGTTTTACTGCTTAGAAAAAAAAAAAAGGTGGCTTTTGAGTTCCCTCCATTGGAAATGTTTTATGATCCTCCATGATTCTAGACCAAAACTCTCAGCCCGAGTCTTAGAAAATGAAGTCAAGAAAGGAGCAGTTGAAGGAAGAACAACCAACAAGGTGACCAATTCCAAAGAACAAGGTTCTGGGTGGGGATAGGCCAAAATCACTGGATGGACCACAGTGATGCTATCTGTTTCTTGAGCAGGTTTCTTCCAGACTCTGACAATTTATGTGAAGGGAGGAATATTTTTACCTGCCCTTGGATGGCATCCAGGTCTGGGGTGGAAGGTGGGAGCTGTGTAACAACCCACAGTAATACTGCACAGCAATTAGGGCAGGAAGTGAAGAAGGCCGCATCGCCCAGGTGGAATTGAGGTCAAGAGAATGCAATGCCTCAAAATTGAATTCAGTCTCTTGCCCCAACTGGATGTCCTCTATCACCACCTGGGGCATCTGGGAGAGCAGGGGTGGTTTTCTTAGGAGGAAAGTCCTTCTTAAAGCTCTGGCCTGGCGTAGATACTGGTGTGCGAGAACAGGTCAAGAGCAAGACGATGCCATCCTCCCTGTGCTTGGGGACTGCATGTCTGGTGGCAATGCAGAGGGAAGGTTTGAGGGGGGCACCCTGGGTCAGGGGAAGCAGGTAGCCAGTTATCAGGATTGTCCAGAGGACGGATCATACACATTTGCCTCAGTCAGAAACAGTGACAAGAAGGGAGTTTGTTCTCAGGGGCCCGGGCATTTCAGAGGGAATCTACCTTCTTATGCAGACTTCCCTTTCATCGACACTTCTAGCCTCATTATTGTCCCGCTGGGGTGGCCTCTGGGCTCGACAGTTCTTCTCATGGAAGGAAAGACAGCCTTTTCTTCCTTATTTCTCTCATGCTGTATTTATACTTGGGCATGGAACAGGGCTGAGTCAACATCACCCCAAAAACCTTGGGCCACGGAATGGAAGTCACAGCTTCCACGTGGGCTTAATATTCATGTCAAGAAACAGAACCATTGGGAGGATTTGGATTTATCTTAAAAAGGAGCACAGTTATCTCTGTCCCCATGCTTGGTGGGAAAGTTTATGGAGGTGATGAGAGATTCTAGTGCAGTCAAAGGATTTAGGACTGGAAGGGGCTCTAGAGATTGCATGTGGCTTAAGGAAATTGTGTTGGCTCCACCGTTAAAATCCATATCCAGAATCTAATCACCTCTCGCCGCCTGCAGCTGTCCCTCCCTGGATGGTCACAGTCACCTTCTGCCTGGTCTCCTTCCCTGGAGCTTCTCAGTATATTCAAAACTCAAAATGAGAATGACCCTTTCGAAATGTACATCGAATGCTTTCACTGTTCTGTTGAAATCCCTGCCTTGGTGTCCATTTCTCTCAGAGAAATCCCAATCCTCAAAATAGCCTACCAGGCCCTGCAGGACCTGGCTCTGACCTTGTCTCCTCTAACCCTCCCCGGCCCCCGCGGATCACCGTGGCTGGTCTCCTGGCTGTTCCTAGAGTAATCGCTTGCCCTCCCCTGACATGCTATGTCCACCTAGCTGGTCCTTAACCCCCTCCTCTCCTTCAAGTCTGCTCGGATTTCACCTTCTCCGTAAGACCTTCCTTGACCATTGATACATCAGCAAGTCCCTCCCCACTGCCCCGAACCTGGGACTTTTACTCCCCTTCTGCTACTGTACTTCACCCCACTTTAGACTTAACACCTTCTAACACAAAAGACACACCACGTTCCTTGCATTGTGTAATATTTGTTTCTACCTGGTAGGACACAAGCTTCGGAAGGGCAGAGAACATTCTCTCATTCACCGAAGTATGCCTGCTTCGTGGCGAACCTGGCTGAATTAAAGAGGATTTCCTTAACTCATTCTTTTTTTAAACATTTTATTTTGAAGTAATTTCAAATTTACATAAGGGTTACAAAAACAGTACAGAGGATTCAAACATACCCTTCATGGAGACAAGCTCACATTTCACCACCATGTTTCCTTTAAGAATGTTTAAGGATATCACTCTTAACATTAATAATGATAATAGTATCAAAATTCATGTCAAAATCATAACCCCCAAGGGGATGCTCCTGGGAGATGGGGCCTTCGGGAAGTGGTTAGGTCATGAGGAGAAGTTCCCATGAACGGGCTTAGTGATCTTACAAAGGAGGTTGCCGGGAGATACCTTGGGCTTCCACCATGGGAAGACTCAGTGAGAAGGCGTCAGCTGTGAACCAGAAAGTGAGCTCTCAGTGGAGCTCGACCATGCTGGTGCTTTGATCTTGGACTTCCCAGCTGCCAGAACTGTGAGAAATACGATTTTGCTCCTTATAAGCCCCCAGTCTGTGGGGCTTTGTTATAGCAGCCTGAACGGACTAAAACACATGAGTAGAATTCTCTAGGTTTGCAAAAGCCTTTTTTTTTTTTAATGCATTAGTCTACTGGCCACTTGGCACATCTCCAAGATATTGCACCCATAAACAGATGAGAGGGGTGAGGCTCATCAGGTTCAGGTGAGATCATGTTCAAGGTCACAGCCGTGGCAAGGGCCAGAGCAGAGCTGAGACGTGAGCTGTTTTCTAACTCCGCAGTGGGCACTGTATCTTCCGCCCAGTGTCTCCTGGGTGCAGCCCATCTCGCTCTCCTCTGCTCTTACGGTGTCAACTCCCTGGGTCTAGAGTGACTCTCCAACAAAGTGAAGATAGCAGCTGCCTCGTCCAGGCCGGGATGCCCCCCAGACAGCTGAGAACAATGCTCCAATGTGGGCCTGAGTCACTGCATTCTTGTCCCTTCCATCGCACGTGCTGCCTTCACTCAGTCCCTGTGCCCTGGGCCCGCAGTGCCCGTGTGGGGGATGGGCATCCATCCTGATGCTGACCGCAGGGTCCTCAGGCGCCCTCCAGCCTGGTGAGTGAGATGCCACCTGGCACCCACCACAGCTGCAAGGCCTCTGGTCTGGCCCCAGGAAGCGGGAGGACCAAAGCATGGTGGAAATCTAGGGAAGACTTCCTTGCTTCTGGTCCAGCTTCTGCCACGTCCTAGAGGGGACAAAGCCAAGTTCATGGGCTTCTCTAGGCCTCAGCTTTCTTGGCTGTAAAATCAAGAGAATAAAAAGTTCTGAGACTGATCATGATTTCTTGATCCTAAATTGTCTCAACCCATAATGCCTATATATTCAAGGAAGAAGTTTCAGGTTTGATCCCTCAAACAGGAACTCTGCCAGGTGTGGGGATGCATCCATAGAGATAAAGGAGGGCCAAGAAATGTCATAGGAGAGGGATCTGATGCAAAAGCTCCTGGTAGGATTAAATGAGTTAATATGGGTAAAGCATGTCACCAGGGGTCAAGAAATATTTGCGATGACAGTGGTGAGAAGAGCACCTGCCCCTGAGTCTCCCTCTGTGTCTGCCACCCCGCTCCAAGCCAGGTGCTCATGTTCTTGCTTCTGAAATTCAGCAGTGGCCTTCAGTGTGATCTTCTGATCACCAGGGCCTCCCCTTTCCAACCCAACCTGCCCACTGCTATCAGAGGGATTTCCCTACCACACTGTTGTGCCATGCGTCTCTCTCTTGCTAAACCCTTCAGTGACCCTGGCAGTCTCCTGAGTTAGGCTCAAATGACTCCACCTGCAGTCAAGCCCCTCAACAAAGCCCTAGCCTATCTTTCCAACTACTCCCTCCACACACACACATCTATCCAGGACTTCGGTAAACCTGTGGCCCTCTAGACTGGTGCAAGCCCGTTCCTTGCTGAGAGCGGTAAGATGGCACAGTACCTAAGAGATCAGGCTCTGGGGTCAGAGAACCTAAGTGTGAGTAGCTGTGTGGCTTTGGGTAAGTTGTATAACCTCTCTGAGCTTTAGTTTTCTGATCCATAAATGAAGATGTTATAATGGCACCTCTTGCAGGGATGGTTCTGAAGATAAAAGAAGTATGGAAAGCGTTGATGTACAGTAGATATTCGATCAACGTTTCTTACTATTTTATCCTTGCATTGAACATGTCTTCTCTACCCCATATCCCTTGTCTGCTAACATCTGCCTGCTTACTTGATGAAACCCTCCTTACACCTCTCCCTTACTCACCTGAGCCACTCCCCTCTTGCCCTTCACGAGGTAACAACTTGATTAGGCTTGGTTTTCCTCCCTGTGAAGTCCTTAAGGGCCAGGAAGAACCTCTCCCTCAGAAATCTATGGATCTCAGAAGTTAGGATAGTGCCTCGCACCCAGCCGCTCTCAGTAAGGATGTGTTGGGAGAGAGAATACAGGAATGTGATCGTAGAAGGCTCAGTGATGGCACGGACAAGTGCAGTCTGGGGAAGCTACCACCCTGATGTGCTGGGGGCATGATGCAACTTCCCAAACTGGGGACACAGACAGGCTCAGCATGGTCTCTGAGTTAGGAATGCTCTCCTTTGATCATGTCCTAGGGGTAAAGCTGCTCGAGAGCCCAGATCCAAGTGGCCTTCTCTGCCCAGGGCCCTGTAGTGCCAGAGCAGGTGTGGGGTGTGATGGACAAGCCCTGGAAGAGGAAGTGTGGGGACTGTCAGAGACTGGGGCTCTACTCTAGTTCACCTCCAACTGGTTAAGACACCTGGGAGGAATCACCTCTCTTGGCTCTGAAAGGGAAATTTGGGCTAGATCATGGTTCTTAAAGTTCATCCCCCAAAACAGCAAAATTGGGGTTGCTGAGAGTTTGTTAGAAATACAGAACATCAGCCTCACCCCAAAATTCTGAATCAGCAACCCTGGGGAGGGTCCTAGCCATTCGTGTTTTATCTGGCCCTCTGGGAGATCTCAGGTCCACTCAAGTTTGAGGAACACTGGGCTAGACCAGTGGGGGCTTTCAAGGTTAGTCTCTATTTTTTGTTAGTAATTGCAGTGTGTTTTTGTGTTTTTGTCTTGTGTGTTTTGTGTTTTCCTAATGCAGTCTCAGGCGGATGCCCAGTACGTAAAGCGGACTAAAGCAGAGTCTCCCTCTGGTTGACTCTGACTCTCCCCCGACTCTGACTCTCCCTCATCATGCACACTGGTCAGGCAGGCCTCCAGCCAGCTCAAGAGTACAGAATTTGGGGTCTGTCAAGCCCAGTGCTGCCAACGGGCTGTGTGTCCCGAGAAGGCACCCCCTGTTGGCTCCCTGCTGAGTGCCCCCAGTAGACACTGCGGTGTGTCCAGAGGGCTGACGTGGAGTGGGGTCGCAGGCCTTGGGGAGGGTGGCACTGAGGTGTGGGGAACCCCTGGCCAGGGGGAGCGGCTGAGGCTCGGTGGTGCTGACCAGGTAGGCATCTCTCCCAAGGCTGCCCAGCCGGCTGCGGAGCCCCGTTTGATCACGTGAGGTGGGATCCACCCTGCGTCTTGGGAAGGCGGAAATCCTACTTCATGTTCACGCTGGCTGCTTTTGGAGACAATATGGCAGCACTCCGATTCTTCTATCTTTCCTTTCGTGAAGCTCAGCGGATCATAGGAAGCAGTCAAGAGGCCTGCAGAAATAGGCATCGTTCTGTGATGGCTTCTGCACTTTCTGCTTCTCCCCTCCAGCTATGTGGACAGATGAGTCACTTGAATTTCTTTATTTCATTTTCTGAGGTAAAGATGATAGTGGGAGGGTGGGTGTTGGGGAAGCCCATGATTAGAGAACTTCACAGAAGAGGCCACACTGGTGGAGAAGCAGAAGGGAGAATGCTTTGAGGACTCAGAAAGGGTAGATGGCTGGGACATTCTCTAAGGGCAGAGAACCAGACAGAGGCCAGAGATTACTTCCCTGGTGTAAGGTGGTATCGGAGCATGCATGCTTTGCCCAATAGCAGAGAGGGGGTGCACAGTGGAGGTGGAGAGGAGAAAGGTAGGTGTTGGGGCTGCCCAGTTGATGTGAAAGTGGCCATCTTCCTGATTCCGTGCCAGGATATGTGTGCCTGGCGCAGATGGGCAGAAGGGAATCTCTGCGGTCTGAGGCACTGTCTCAGACAGTTATGTAATGGTGTAGTTCTCAGAAGGAGAGAAAGTACCATGCCGTGGCCAACCACTGGAGACCTCTTCTCTTGGTCCTTGCACTACAGAATGGGACCCATGTTCCTTCACTTCACCATGCTTTGGTTTCCACTTCTGGAAATAGAGAATACTTATAATATCAACTCGCTTCTGAAAAAGCACATAAAGCAGGCATGATCATGTTAGCAACATTACCAGATACAACATACTTCATCTCCACAATCTCATCTGGTCCTCCAATCAATTCTGGGTGGAAATCGTCATCCTTGTGAGGAAAGCCAAGACTTGGGGAGGTTGTGTGTCCTCCAGAGATCACACAGCATATCAGTGGTGGCCCCGGTTTACTGATTCCCAGTTCCTGGTTTTCTCCTAAGCCCTGCTGCTTCCCTGTCTATGAAATACAAAGACCTTTCAAGAGAAAGATTACTCCTAGTTGTACCGTTATTGTTTCTTGTAGCTCCAAATGCTTGCAACCTTCACAAACCGTATTACATTTCCCACTCCTGGAACTCAGCCTTTTCGTTCTGTAAAGACTGGCCCCATGCTTCCCTGGGAGAAGCTGGCAGGAGACTTGGCTGTGACTTTTGCCCTATTTACCCCTGAGCCCAGACAGAATTCCCTAGGATTCCATGGGGCTCATTGCATTTTCTAGTTCTCAAATGGAGTCAGTGGGAAACATTACTTTCCTGTAAAATCCATAAGTTCAAAGACTATTTAAACACCGAGATTGTATGATTTTATAACCTAGGAGGGATAAACAAAGCATTCCCAGGGGTGGTGGGATTATTGCATGTGGTTTCAAATCACTGAGTTAAGATGAGAAGTGTGTAGGCTCAGGAACTGGGCAGCTCTGGAGCTGGGGGCCTCTTCCCACCTGCTCACGTGGTGGCAGGCCCCTCACCTGTCTCTGAATTCCCTTTTCACCACATTTCTGAAATAGGGGTGGTAACAGCTGTCTATGAAATGCTTTGTGACCAGGCAGCAGGCATTGTACTGTGGCCAAGTATTACGGAACAGATGAGTTTTGTCTGAACCCATCTCCCAAGGCATTCAAGTGTGGAATATTTGGAGGAACACAAAATGCCATTGCTGGAAGGTATTTTAGCAGTGATCTAGCCAAACCCTCCACTCTCTAAATATATGCTCTCTACACCACTCTCAAGGAAGGATGGCCCAGCCTCTGCTTGAATGCTTCCTATGACCGCAAGCTCACTATTCCATTTCTCTGTTATCCATCTCTGTTAGAAAGATGAGTAGAAAGCTGGTTGCATTTTTTTTAAAGATTTAATTATTTATTTAAGAGAGAGTGAGTGAAAGAGAGAGAGAGAGAGAACAAGCCGGAGGAGAGGCAGAGGGAGAAGCAGACTCCCCACTGAGCAGGGATCATGAGCCAAGCTGAAGGCAGATGCATAACCGACGGAGCCAACTGGGTATCCCGAAAGCTGGTTGCTTTTAATTTCACGCCTTGCCTCCAGTCCTGTCCTCTAGGGATACCCCAAAGGGTATCTAGTTCCTACCTCCATTTCCACACTTTTCATATACATGATGTACTTGAGGATGGCTTCCATGGCCTATCCTTCAAGAAGCCATTGTTGTCGTGTGGATGCCATGTTCAGGGAAGTGGAAAAGGTGACACTGAGGTGTTGGGCTCTGCCTTTGTCTCTTCCAGCCTTTGAGGACTAGGAATGAGGCCCTCCCTCGTATCTATGATTCATATCTGTGACTCCACTTGGTGACTGGCTTCCAGTCCATTTTACAATGCAGCTTATCAGTCAGAGAGCTATTTCTTGCCCCTCCTCATAAGCACACAGTCAAACATTAATAAGAAAATTTAAAAAGGAAGGATGGATTAATTGACTGAGTGGAGGATGAAATGCTTCTATGATGGTTTCTGCACTGAGGCGGAAAAGAAAGGTGCTTGCTCTGCCGTGCACACCTGTGGCCCTTGGAAGGAATATTTATCACAGATGGACTGGGCTTCTGTTTAGTCATCTAGGGATTAGAAGCCACTAGTCCCTCCCTGCCATGCACGATCCTCAAGCCTGCAGACTCACACAGAGCGGCATTTCAAAAAAACACTCAAAAGGAGATGATTTATTCTATGCCCATGGCTAAGAGTTTCTGATAGCTCAAATGTTGGACATTCTAGGGTGCATTTTATGTTTCAGGAACAGAGTGGGAAAAGATTAAGGGATTTGAGTCCAAAAGCCTGGGTTTGGGGATGGGCTCTGTCACTGCTTGATTACGTGATTATTGGGCAAGTCATGTCACCCTTATGAGTCAGTAAGATGGAGAAAGACAAATTCCTAAACTGTGGGGAAAGGTGTGCATGTGTGTGTGCATGGGTGTGTGTGTGTGTGTGTGTGCGCACACATTATTTTCAGAATTAAATGGGCTCAAGTTTCTTCTGTAAACTTCATTAACTATTGTCACCTTTAGAATTATCTGCCCAATAAATCCTTTTCCAGTCGTCCAAGATATCAAGTGCTATTTTGTAAGGTGACAGTTTTTTACTGCACTTGGTTGTTTGGAAAGTTGGATTACATAAACACAAGTTTGAGTCTTTATCATCCAGTCCATATATATTAAAGAATACAACATAACTCTGAAATGCTTCTACAAATGTCAGGAAATAGAACTCTTGTCTTCCATTTTGAAATCTTTGTCATATATTATAGTCCTACACTCATACATCTTTACAATTTGTATGTCAGGCCACTAGGAGAATGTCAAGTTACGGTCTAAAGGAATCGTACCCAACCTGGGACCTCTGTTTGTTTGTTTTTCACCCACGCATTTATTCTTCCATTCACTCATTCATTCATTCATTCATTCATTCATTCATTCATTCCATGACTGTGTTTACTATGTCTCTGCTATGTGCTGCGAAGGATCGAACGTGGTCCCTTGGCCAAACAGCTCACAGTGCGTCTGGGGATAGGAGAGGTATGCACACGTAACAGCACTATATGGCAGGGTGAAGTAATCCTTCGTGATACTTTCAAAAAAGTTGCTGTGGAAACTTGAAGAGGAAAAGACTAATTCCATCTCCCCACGAGTAGGAAGAGGGGGAGAGTTTCGTGTTAGGTTTACCTGTTTGAACAAGTCAAATGAAATTAAAGCACACATACAGTGAAAGAGTGTGGGGATCTGGAGTCCTCATGGGTTTGGTTCCTGGCTCCCTCACTTCCTAGCTGTGTGATCTCCGAGCTGTCTCATAATAGCATCCATCTCCTGGAATTGTTGTGAATGTTAAATGAGATACTACATTGTCCAGCATGTAGTAAGAGGTCAAAAAAATGTTAGTCGATATTGTTATTATTTCACACAGGAGGTGGAGGCTGAGATGAGCCTCTATGGAGGAGTAAAATTTTGAAAGATTGTAATGGAAAACAAGGTGTTCCAAACAGAGGGAACAGTCAGAGCAAAGGCCTGGGGAAAGAGAGTTTTCAAAGAAAGATGACCAGCTATATGTACCATGCACTGAGGGAGCAGTCCTAGCAATGGGTGGGAGGGATTGGTGATGGCTGGAGTAGATGGCCAGTCGTGGAAGGCTAAAGAATCTGATCTTGGTAGATAAGGGGTTTCCCAATGAGGTGTGCATGCTTCCAGGAGAGTGTGCAAATCATACTGAAATCTTCATTTATATTTACTTTTATTTACATAAAATAAGTTTAAAAGTTCTATTATTTCCTATATAGATTGATAATGGGACCCTTGCTGGTTCTCCACATCAAATGACTTCACATCACATCTCCAGCTAAGCTCATTCTGAGGGATGGGTGGGGATTCTATGTCCTGGAGAGACCGGGAGGTATTCGTACTGATGTTTTCATTTAGCTGGCTTCTTTACTTTATGGATTCCTCACCTAGATTTAACTAAATAAACCCTGACAAAAGGACAATGGTTTTTAAAAATTCCTGCAAAGAACCAAGCAAACAACAAGAAAATGGCAGAGCTGACTTTTCTCCTATTCCTGGCGTTCCACTGGCCACATTTCAGGGGTTAAAGCCAACGATGACCTAATCAGATATAGCAAGCAGTAGGCCAAAAAAAAAAAAAAATCAAAATTCTCAGGAAAAGTACTTGAAATATGAGTTCACGTTCACTATTATTAATGATGAACTCTGCCTGGAGTGTCGATGGTATCTTGTGATGGTAGGAAAGATAGTATGACGTTATGAAGATTAGCATACATTGTATTCTTTATTTCATATGTATCTCTTCTTTTATAATTTGTTTGGCTTTATTTTTATAATGTGCATTATATATGGCATGGTTTTGCACACATGCACACACACATATTATAAAACCATTTGGGTGCACAGCCAAATCTTTTTTACCAGTAGGCTTAAAAAAGTTCGGAGGCTTGCTGATTGTGGCCATGGGAAACCATTACTGGAGGCTCCTAAGTAGCGGGAAGTATGATCCAAGTTGTGTTCGGGGTGATAAACTCCACCGCATTTTCTCAAGGAAAGAAAATGTTGCGCAAGGAAAGCAGGGAGGTGGAGTCTGAAGGGAGTCATTAAACAACTTGGTTCTTCCTCTTCCAAAAATGTGGTTCTCTTTTCTCTGCTTCTCACTCTTCTTCTCTTTTCTCTTTTCTCAGAGCAGCAGGAGCTATGTAGGACATGTTCCCTGCACAGGAAGAAGACTGCCTAGACCATCCATCAGCTAAGTTCCACTCCTCCATAGTTCCTGCTTTACGAGAAGCCAGTCCTAAGCCAGTCTTCAGCCTTGACTCACAGTTAAGGTGACTGAGCTTGTCATGGAGGTTCCAGGCTTTCCTATCCCAAGGAGGCAGAATCCAAGAATCATCAGGGGCATGGGCTCTGGAGTTAGACAACCCATGTCCAGCTCTGCTCGTCATTCCTGGACTCACGTTAGCTCACCTTTCTTTACGGCAGTTTCCTCATCTGTGAAGCAGGCGTAACCAGTGTACCCGTGCAGTGGTGTTGAGGAGTAAATAAGATGAGTGTAAAAGATAAGACAATCCCCGGCACAGGATAAATTCCCAAGGCATGTGAGTTCTTCTCATTACAAAGGAATGAATTGGAGCATGATCTGAAGGGCTCCAGGGAAGAAACAGGGAAGGAGGCTTCCAGGAATACAGATCCTTTAATCTCCTTAAAGCAATATTCAAACAAAAATATGAATCTCTGTGGAAGCCAGCAAGCACAGTGATGCCAGTTGGGGGGGCTGAGATGGTTGCCTCTGAGTCAACCTCTCTCCTTGACTCATCTGTCACTTCTGTTATCTCTGACTATTGCCACAGTTTCTTGTGGGAAATTATAAAATAAATGGCCTGAGCAGTAATGTCTAGGTGAGTAGGTGACTCCGGGCGTGTGGCCAACCCTCCGTGCACTTTAAACATCCTTACGTTTAGTGGACACTATGTGATTTAATTTCCTTAGAGAGAAGAAAGGCTAATAATCATGTCCAGGAGGACTAATAGATGCAAAGCGAACATTCCGAGGCCTCACAGGGTGGGATCTACGGGAAGAAAAACGATGGGGTGGGTAGCAGGACCAAAGCCCGCTCCTTTGTAGTCACACCCTTTTGTTTCCAGATCTAAGAGCTGAAGACAAGGACAGGTAATTGTGGGAATAATTTAGTTATCACACCAATAACTTTGCTTCTTTGTACTGGGCCAGAGAATTCCCAAAGTGCTTTCATATGTGATGACATCAATAAGGGTGATGATAAGAATACATTCTTTTACTTGGCCCTTTATCACCTCCTTTCTCTTTCAATCTCCCAGCAGTTCCTGCAGAAGTACTAGGATCCTTGTTTTACATGTGACAAAACTGAGCCTCAGAGACTTTGAGGAACCTGATCATAATCACGGAGCTTTGAGGGAGTAGAGTCAGGTGCAAACCCAGGTCTTTAGGCTGAAAGCAGAGTCTTCTTCCTCCTCTACCACTGCTACCTCCCCATTTGGTTCACATGGTCTTCATAAAATAGTGCAGATCCCTTTGGTCTGGAGGGAACTTTGCTGTTCCATTGGACATTTGGTCTCTCACAGGCAGATCTGGCCATTGCATTAACATCACTTTGTCAATTCCTCTGTGACAGCGTGCACTATGCCATAAGGTGATGATCTGCTTATGAGCATCTCTCCCACAGGACTGTCATCTCCTAAAGAACTGGGATGCCACCTAACTCCTCTATGTGTGCCTAGAACCTAGCTCAGAGCCTGCAATGTGGTAGCTGCTTATTGATTGGATGATGAAAAATGAATGCCTCCAAACTGAATGTCCTCCTCACTCTTTTCTGCCTCTTTTATTCCTGTCTGTCCTTCTAGCCAGAGCTTAGGGCTCATGATGTTATTCATCGCTTCTGAACCTCTGTGGAATCATAGACTCTCAGCTATATTCTTAGAGCATATGTATCTTATCTCTTCAGCCTAGAGAGTTCTTGAGGGTAAAGATTACATCTGAGTGTCCAATAGGTCCCTTATGGGATCTAGGCCAGTTCCAGGTGGAGTGGGTATATGATAACTGCCTGTGTCCACAGTCACACGGATGCCTGCACTTTGGCAAGAGCTGGTGGGACAGGCTGATGGCTGAGCCCAAGATGCCTTGGCAGAGACGTAATTGGGAAGAGATAGAGCAGATGGCCAGGAGCCCAGCCTTTACCTGTCTTATCAGTATGCTTCTTTCGCAATCACTGAAACTGTGTCTCATGGACACTTTTGCAGATGGGGAATTCCTTGAAGCCAGACAATAGATCACTGAAGTGATCAAGCTTCGGGGCAAAAAGTTATCACTGCAACTTATTTGTGTCAAGATGTGTGAACCAGACATTCATGGTCAGGAAGGAGCAAATTCAAGGGATTCCGTGAGCCAGTTGGATGTGAACAGAAACAAACCAAGAAACTAGGACACTGAGCTAGTTAATTAGTGAGTTGGTAAACTAGTAAGTTAGTTTGCTTAAATGAGGGAGGAGGCTGTGTTTATAAATAAAGGAGGGTAACAACCAACGATTTCATCAAGTTCCTATCTCTTTTGACCCAACAATTCCACTACTGGAGATTTATTTTAAGAAAATAATCCGAGACTAGGAAAAGGGATGGCAGAAACGTGGCCAAAGAGGTATTATAGCTAATAGACGTGAACTGAAAATAATGTAAATTTCCCATAATAATTTTGGAATGCTGATATAAATGACAATGTAATCACTAAAGTCATATTTTGAAGCCATTCAAGTAGGTCATTCGAAAGACCGCATTGGAATGGTTCATCGTGCGATCCTTACGGAAAAGATTAGAACGCAAAATTATATTTGTGTTGCCTGTCTAACACTGTGAAAAAATATGCTTTTTTGGAAAAGAATGAAAATAGATGATTTTAAAGATAGTAAGCTTGTGGGTGGCTTTTTATTTCCATAATCATGGTATTACATTTTTGTATAATATAAAAATTTTATGTTAATCAGATGCTTAAAAGAAAAACACCTTAACAAAAGGTGTGTTGCACCGAACAGTCATGTCAGAGAAGCTAAACATTAGATATGCTCCTTTTCTTACTCTGGTTTTCAAATACAGGTCCAGTTTAGATTTCTTTCACTGGTAATAAGTTTGAAATTACGTACTTGAAAATCAGAAAGACTCGGGACATGAAGCTATAGATATGAATATGGAGTTGGAGATGGATACAGATATGGATATAGATATAATTTTCCCTTGAAAGATAGACCTCATGAGCTCTGTCATGTGTCACCTGTCTCATGCACAATGATGCGTGCGTGTGTGTGTGTGTGTGTGTGTGTGTGTGTGTGTAGTGGAAAGATTGTCATGTGCACAATTAATGCCCTTAAAATGAATGAGGGCTTAAAAATCAGGAAGACCGTGTTTAAGGAATCCAAGTGGGAAAAAGTTCTGGTCTTGTTTTCAAATGTTTGCTAGACACCCAGTCACTGCCTGTCTTTCCCAGGTAGGTCTCCTTGTCGATCAGTTCTGGGAGTTAGCCCTGCAGAGCATTGTAGCAGTTGGGCGACCCAGACTTCTTTGAGCTCATAGAAGTGTAGCCATCTGGGTTCTTAGTAAGTATCAAAGTCAACAGTAAAAAGCAAATCATCATGATAAAACCCAAAAATACTCTTTCCCCACCCTTAAAGACCTGGATGTGTGTCTTTCAGGAATCCTATTTTTCTAGCTCTCGGAAAGAAATTCTAGGTCTTTCCACCAGATTAGCTCATTTGGCCCCTTGCGTCAGATAGCAACATCTGGAATTGTTAATAAAATTATTGAAGCAATACATAGATTAAAAACGAACCAATAAGTCTTACATACTACTTTTTAGCATTTTTATGGATCGTATATTATACAGTATCAATATCATAGAAAGCAATTACACATCTCTATTCCCTACATCACAATTTTCACGGACATTCAGAGTTCAGTTTTTCTCCAGTATTTTTTTTTTTAATGCTGGAGTATTATAGCAAAAAATGAATATAGCAGTATATTGCTACATTTATGGTGATTTTTCTTTAACAGAGGCCATACCTTGATCTATCATAGCCAGAAAATGGATTCTGTAGTTAGTTTTGGGATTATTTACATATGAATCCTCTCTCTCCTAATTTTTTTCTTAAGATTTTACTACATTTTATTGGAATACAGCTTATATTGCATATTGACACAGTGGTTTTCGATTTAGAAAGAACATTTTCTTTAAATAAATATACCTTTAAAAGTGAAAAAGTCAAGCTTTGATCTGTTCTGTTGTAATAGTTTGCTAACAATTTTAACAGCAAGCAATAATTCATACCAAATAACAGGGGATAGGATGAATTCAAAATTAATTTTATTTTCCTCCAAAATTAATTTTATTTCTATATGTCTAAAGAAGGCATACAAGTGGCAATCTTTTAAATAAAAGCCAAAAGCTGAAAATTGCTTTCTTAGTTTTTAATTTAAATCGAAACTTGTTCTTTCTCATAAGAGATGTAAAACCAATAAAATTAATTTTGACATCCTTGTTTTCCTATCTAGTATAGTTCAATGACATAAATAGTCATTGCCCAATATGCCTTGGAGCAATCGAGTTGTGCTGGGCAATATTTGCTTTTTAAAATTTTACATTTTTTTGCACTTTATTACCCATTTATTTTTTTTAAAGATTTTATTTATTTGAGAGAAAGAGTGAGTGAGAAAGAGAGAACACTAGCAGAGNNNNAGAGGTAGGGAGAAGCAAGCTCCCCTCTGAGCAGGGAGCCCAATGTGGGGCTCAATTCCAGGACCCTGGGATCATGCCCTGAGCCGAAGGCAGATGCTTAACTGACTGAGACCCCCAGGCGCCCTGTGCCCATTTAGTTAATAGTCTCATATTGAAATTGTCACCCAAATAATAAAAATTCATTCTGTTACTTTTTATCTGTCTCCATGTTTGGGATATTCCCAATACCTCATTCCAAATAATTTCTCCTAGATACAGAAATTTTCTTGAAAAGATTGCTACATTTGTGCCACAAGAACCATCATTATGGTTCTTCATGCTAACTTCATACTAACGTTCAAGCATTTTTTGTTCTGTCTTTGTTTTATCGTATTGATTGTTTTTCCAGCTTTTCCTTGCAGTTCACATAATCATATAGAGGCGCTGCTGTGTGCAAATCAATTCGTTCACTTGCATTATTCCTATCTTAAAGAATTAGGCAGATCACCTCTTTATTTCTCATTCTCTTCAAACGTTATTTTCTTAGATCTTTCCATGCCTTTTCTATTATCATCTAGATTTATTTTCATTTCCATTCTCAATGATCTAAAAATGTGATGTCCATGCAATATGTGCCCTCAGTTTGTTTCCAGAGTCCATAGTCTCTCATGGTTCATTCGCCCTTCTGTTTTGCATGGTGCACTGGGTGTTATACGCAAGTAATGAATCATGGAAGTTTACATAAAAAACTAGGGATGTACTGTATGGTGACTAACATAATATAATAAAAATTATTATAAATAAAAAAATAAAAATGTGATGTCCAATGTAATAGCCACTAGTCACATGTGGATATTTGAATTTAAATCGATTAAAATGTAATAAAAATAAAATTAATGTTAAAATTCCTCAGTTGTACTAACCACATTTCGCATGCTCAATAGCCACATGTGTCTAGTGACTACAATTTTAGTAGCATGAGTGGAACATTTCCATCATAGCAGTAAATTTTACTGGACAGCACTGATCTAAAGAATTCTAAAGCAAATTGTTCATTTGCATTCCAAATATATAAAATTTGAATATGTTTTCATTAAAACAGTAAATAAAAGTAAATGTAAAGAATTTTAAAGTTAAAACTACTTTCCATATACACTTTCAAAAATATTTCTTCCAAAATATTTTAAATATCAAAAATAATTAATTAAAATGTAAAAAGAAACTCCAAGTAAGTTATAACTAACATATCAACATTTTAAATAAAAATTATTTAAGTAAAGCTCATTTTTAAATTTACTTTTTAAAAATTTTAATTAAATCTTATTTGCTTGAAAATTTAAACTATTTATGCCAGGTTTTAATGCCTATTTAGTTGAAAATGTTATGCCTCTGTATCACACTTGTCATATAGATTATGTCTCAACTACATATATACAAATTGAAGAGTAATATGAATCGTTTAATTTCACAAAATATTCCTCAGCTGCCATGGAAATCCATGCTGATTGAGGACCACCCCCAGAGTCCTGAATTAGGGCATAAAGAGCAGCAAGTACATGGACACTAAGGACTACTTTCTTAGCTAGAATCCGTTACACTTATGCTATCCGAGAGGAAGAGATTCGGCAAGTTAATGAATTAATTTCTCTTACCTGAGTGCTGTAATGATTCAAACCCTCCCTCTTATCCACAGCAGTATTCACCTGCAAAGTCTGTAGTGGGACGACCCCAAACTTACACAACATCCAGACACAGTTGCCCTTTGTTTTAAGGACACGGGACAGAAGATCTGAAGACCTGGGGATCTACATGGTGTTTGTCACAAGAATGGACATTTTTGGTTATGAGTCTTGCTGTGCCCCCTCTGAGAACTGGATTCTGAAAGACAGAAGTATCCGTGTTCTCTTTTTCAGATTTATTTGTTCTCCTGTTTATGGTCTGCATCATTGTCCATCCTCCAAGGTAAAGTCAGGGACCCTCTGGCCTGGGCCTCAAAGCCACACTGTCCAGAGTCACATGGGTGTGTTGGGTGACAGGCCTGAGGAAAGCCAGCTGGACAGGCCTACAGCATACACAACGGATGAAGCATTTCCATGTGCTACAAATCAGGTGCTCTGCAAGGAAGCCCAGGGAGGAAGGCATTATTGTTCTTCAAGCCCATTTTACAAAGGACAAACTGAGGCCTTAGGAGAGGGAAGTCACTTGCTCAAGACAATAGAGCTGATACGAGGTAGAGCCAAGTTTCAAAACCAGGACTATCTGAAGCCAACACTCTTTGCCTGACCCCTCCACAGTCTCTCTTGATGTGGACAGCTGGCTGAGCTGTAGGGGTGGGGGTGGGGGTGGGGGAGGAGGAGAGCCTTGGCTCCCTGGAGGCAGTCATCAAGGAGAAGCCAAGAGCCTGGTGCTGAAACTGCCTTCCTTTCAGGCTGAGGAGAGACCTGAAGTCTGCCGAGTTAAAACCTACGAGTGTGGATCCCTCATAGGGAGGTGCGTGGGTGAGAGTTGCTGCCATCCAGGCATGGGTCTGCTCACCTCTCTGTCCAGAACTCGCCATGGGCACCTTCCAGACAGGCTGCACTCCTTGGCATTTTGTCAAGAACATTCCCAGTTTTGCTCCAACCAACTTATTCAATGATCTCCCTTCCATCCCCACTGACCCCCAGTACAGCACCAACTTCAGTCTCCATCAACTCTTTGTTCTTTTGCCCTTCCTGCTTTTGAATGCACTGCTCCTCGGCCTAGAAGGCCCTGTTTCCTCTCACCTGCCTGGAGAAACATTGTGCATCTGTCAGGTTATAATTTAAAGATCACCTCCTTGGTCACTTGTTCCTAGAACCCCACAGGAAGTTGGTTACACCCTCCTCTGAGGCCTCTAGAACTTCATTCTGACCTGAGTCAGAGCCCCATCCATCATCACGGAAGACTAGGATATTTGCCCATATGTCCACTAGACAGTGAGCTTCTGGGTGACAGAGGCCGTGTCCTATTGATGTCTTCATTCTCTCCACCCCCATCCCATGTTCTAAGCACCATTCCTAAGATATAGCAGGCTCTTAGTGAGTATTGAGTGTTGAATGAATGAACAAATAAAAGCCAAGGGAAGGTGACCTTGAGGGCTTGGTTTCCTGGGAGGAGACTTTGCTCTCAGCACCCACAGCCCCCTTTGAGCAATGTCCCATCCATGGCATTGAGCCATGATCTGGGGCCATTGCACCAGCAGGAGCTTAGGGTGGGGCTGGTGCGAAAACAAACAGGGAAGACAAAAACAAGGGGTGTGTTGAAACCTTGAAAACGTTCTATTCCTTGCTGTTCAAACTTGCCCCTCCTTCTAAGTCAGGTGGGTTCTTCGTCCAGTGCCCTGAGAAGATCCATTATGGCTATGGGACTTCGGGATCAGAGCCGAGGGGCAAAGGAGAGACAAGGGAATGTGAAACTGGCTTCCTTGTTTAGCTATTCTCATTGTGTGAGTGTTTGTCTTTCCAGCCAGAAGAAACCCTGACCCTCCCCGGCTTTAATTACCTAATTATTTTGACACCTTGGGCTGTTGCATCACCATAACACACTGCTTTGTCAGGGACACTGCACTGGGGTGTATCTATGTTTAGGAAAATGCAACTGACAGGAAACTAGTTCTGACAGTCCGGGAAATGTTGGGCAGAGGAAGGGTCCTGGGTGGGTGGCGGGGGAGCAGAGGCCCCTGAAAGGAGCAAAATTAGAGAACTCACATTTTCATCTGAGGCACTACCTCTGGCTGAGTTTTCTTTACTCGGGAACTCAGTTTCCTCTCTTTAGAAATAAGGCCAGATTTGGAATTTTTCTCACAAGCCCCAGATCCTTCTTACTTAAATATTCTTGAGACAAAAATGGAAGAAATAACCAAAACAGAGAATTTGACAAGTAGACCTATTCAAGCAGTTCATATTGAGGATTCTGAAAACAAACATAAAGCATTTGTCAGAATTGTGACATGGCCCCAGCAAGTTCAGCCCCGGCGAAGTGTAACTCTAGCCGCTAAGTATTGTGTGTGGAGGAACCAAAGGAGCATATGATGTAGAGAAGCTAAAAGACTGGACGATCTTGAAACTTGAGGACAAAGCAGTGCATTTGCACGGTACAAGCCCGGGGTGGGAATCAGGAGATCTGGATTTTATTCCTTTGCATATGTGGATCTGGATTTCCCAACTCTAGAATAAAGGGATGAACCTCTGTGGGGTTATCTTCCTTGGGTTGGGGGTGCAGGGTTATGTAGCAAGGTACTGGAGGCCAGTTGAGTATGACACATCTTCCTGGAACATCAATTTTACCTGATGGCAAACACTTTAAAACATTGTTTTTCATTCAGAAATCAATTTATGTGTTCAACAAATATTTATTGAGCATTGGTTGTATGCCAGTTACTGTTTTAAGCACTGTTTTAATATTAGAGTAAATATGGAAATACTATGGGGAAATGTGCATAATTTATATGATCTAAGGTAAACAAGGGTCCCTAAAATTATTTTTCAAATGCAGGGGCACTTCTGGTTATGTCCATCCACTTGTAACCCCCAGCAAACCATACAGATTTATTCTTGGCCCCTGGGCACAGTGCAATGGATAGGTATGCCTGTGGTCCTTAGCCCCTGTCCAATAGATATGGCCAATACTATCCTGACCCCCTGAACATAAGCAAATCTTTCTGTTGGACAACAGGCTGGATATTCATAGCCAGCAGACAAAAGTGAGGAAAGAAAACCAACTTTTAATAAGTACCATTACCTGCCTATAAGTAGTAAGGCTATCTTTAAAGCCATTTCATATGACCTTCACAACCATCCACCTGCAAAGTCAGTATCACTGCCCTCATTTGACATCTCAGGAGAGGAAGCAGAGGCTCAAAGATGTATAAGAATTTGATCAAAGTCTCAGGCCTAATAAATGGAAGATGGAAGATTTCATCCTGCTTTTTGGCCTGGCTCCAAGCCAAACCCCTTCACACTCTATGACCCCACCCTCTGAAGGTATCGGTGATCCTGTGGCTCTTCCCCTTGCTCTCTCTCTCTCTCTCTTTCTCTGTCTCTACAGCATGGCAATGTAATCCTAAGGTCAGATGCTAAGGACACGGTCTCAGAGAGAAAATGCACATGGCGCTATCCACAGGATCACAGAATGTCAGGATTGGACAGGATTGTAGAGGTTGTCCTACACCCCTGTCTGCTGGGAGGAAGCCTGGGGCCTAAGCTATAAAGCGGACAGTTGTGGAAAGAAGTCCTGATGTTAGTGGGACTTCCATCAAGGGCCAGCACAGCCACACACACCCCTGCCCCCCGGGGCCCGGAAATCCCTTAAACCTCCCAGGACTGACTTTCCATCTCTGTAAAATGAGATGGAATCATGAAATAACGCAGGTGCGGAAGGCAGCTGTATAAAAGTCATGTCCGTGCATGGATGCCCTCAAGTACAGATGTGTTTGCCTCACCTGCTTCTCCCAGCACAGAGCCAGTATGCACACTTAGGCATCCAACTCCCAGTTCAATATCTCCTCCGGCCCCCAGTGCCGGAGACCATCCGCGCTGTTGCAGAGAAGCTGCGGCCACCCCAGCAACAGGCTCAGAACCCTTTGCAGAAGGGGGATGAGTGCACACTTCTTAACCTGAGAAAACGGAGGCCGCAGCCCACGGTCTGTCCTTCCCCTAAGATGCTCTTGGTGGGAGGGAAATGCACAACACAAACGGCACTGCTAAGTGCCTGGAGTGAGCTGGCCACTGGACCCAGAGCGGCTGAGCCGAGGTCCCTATGCTCCAGGAGCAAGTCCCGGGGAAGGGAGTTTCCCCAGAGGAAGTGACTCACTCAGGGAGTGTCCCTTTGATATGGCATGCGCCAAGCCAAATCTGTTTTGATTACTACAACATCAAGTAATGTGGATGCCCCCCCCACCCCCAGTTTCTCCCCAGGCCCTCGCCTCTGAAGCCACAAGGTAAATTTATGGGCAGAACACTCTGCAGGGTCATGCCAAACCTCTCGAAATGCCTGCAGCTCCTCTGGGGTGCCCTCTTCCAAATTTTCCAAGTGTGTCACCACCCCAGCCCTGAGAGGAGAAATGTGGAAAACATCCCCCCCTTTGTTTTATCATTGGAGACACAAAAAGATTCATCATCTGCCTGTGAACCAGTATTGTAAACTACCAGAAGCCGGGAATCAGTCCAGGGTCCTGCCTCTTGAGCTCAGCCACCAGGCCCTGCCCGGGCTTCCCAGTCTGTGCACCGCGGCCTCCTGGGGAGCAGATTCCGGGTCCTCGTGGGCTGTGGTAGCCCCGGTACCAGCCTGCCACCTGAATGGCACTGCACGTAAGAGGCACGTGGCACAGTGCTGCTCAGCGACTGAGAGGCCAACTTACTTTTCTCTGGAGCTTCCTGTTACGCGCATGTGTAAAATGTCAGGGTTAAATGAGATGATCTCTGAGACACTACCCATTCTAACTGGTATTTTTAGGCCAGAAACTCCCTTTAGTACCTTAGTTTGGTAAATGGGGGTAGCACAAAGTATCAGGATTACGAGAGTAGTTGAGGGCCCAGGGAATGATGGAGGACCTACCACCGGATGTGCAAGGGTTAAAAATGAGGGAGTGATGGGAGATCCAAGCCTCACAGGGCCCGCAGCCTGGGGCAAGATGACATCCTGGCCAATGAGGAGATAGGCAGGCAGGGCTGCTTGGTGGAAAGAGACTCCCTGAGCTCGGGCTTTTGTGCAAAACCTGACTTTGTTTCGTCAGCAGACCCCAGGAAAATTACTTCTGTTCTCTGGACCTCATTAGTGTTAAGTCATAACTGCCCATTCTTCTACCACGTTATGGAAGGAAGTTCTTCTCTCCATTCACAGGGTGAATGGAGATCACCCTGGAAGCAGGAAGATCCCCTCTCTTACTGCCTGAGATTCTTTCTTCAAAACATGGGTCCCATGACTGCCATTGCTCACTTTTACACGGAGATTTTCAGAGCAGGCCATACCTCGGTCCTGACCCTATGTGTAGAGAACTTCGTAGAAACCTGAGGATGTTATAGACCTTGATCTCCTCTAATTCCTACCAACACAGTCCCTTTCCCTTCTGTTCGTTAATATTTTCACTCAGTCCCCACAGAGGAAATTATAGACTCTCTGGGCTACCTTCCTGTCTTGATCTTCTTCCATCTTGACATCCGCAGATCCAGGCTCTGTCTGAGGGGTCTCACTGTCTGCCAAGGCAGCCAGTTGCATCTGAGACATTTTGATTTATTAGAAAACTCTTCAAAGAAAAGCTGACAGCTTCCTTATTTAAAATAAGCCTCAGTGCTGCCGGTGGTCAGCTCCCCAGCTGGTTCCTTGGGATCTCTTTCCTACAAAATGGTTGGGTTTTTCCCCGGAGGACTACCCTTCCATACGGATCATAGTTTTAGAGGTACCAGCTGGGCAGGTGTTCCCACCTCCCCCGCCCATCCTAAATCTTCACCTTGATACGTTAGGCCCATCTTGACCATTCACAAATCCCACAGTAGCTTGTTGCTTGTTAAGTAATGTCTAACTTTAAGGTTTGTTTGGGTTTTTTTCTACTCTATTTTCTTTAAGGGAGTGTTACTCAGTGGTTAGTTCCATGAGTTAATTTTATGCAACTGATCTGGTGTAAGTTGATCCTGGTCTTAGTCCTGGCACCCTTGGTAGTGTTATGGCCTAGTCATGTTACCTACCCTCTCAGTGTCCTAGTCTATAAAAATCAATAGTCCTTACCTCATGGGTTGCTAAAGGAATGAAATGAAATAGCACAGATGAACTTTTTGTCCTAGTAAGAGGTCGTGTTAAGGAGACTTAATTTTCCCTCTCGCTCATCTTTATGTAGTGTCTAAATCCATCTCTCTGTAGCAATTACCACCTTCTTGGTCCTAATTCCATCCTCTGGGATGAGGCAGAATAGCCCTAAATCCCTCTTCCATGTGGCAACTCTTCAAATATTTCCATTTAACCACAACCCCCTTACATGGCCCAGGGCCTCACCAGAGAAACTGAGGTGGGATAAAGCATGTCCAGGGCCTCACCACAATCTGGAAGGAGAACCAAGAAACGCTGACTTCTCAGGCCTGGAGTGACCATTCCAGCATCTGCCTCCAGGAAGAGTGGGGTGAGCCAGGCCTCCTGGAACACTCGAGTCTGGCAACACATGATGTTGATGTGTTGAAACATGCCACTTTGATGTGGCATTAGCTCATGATATTGCTTTATTTTCTTAATTTAGAAGAAAAGCACAGCTGCTAGAATTTTTAATATAATAATAAGTATGGTGGTGCACCGAAGATTTTCAGGAATTTTTCCACAAGAGTACTGCACCCAATTGTGTAATTCTTTTTCATATCCATGCAAATCCTTTTTTTTCTTTTATGCAAAGACCTTCATTAAATTGTTTTCTAACCTCCCGACCTTTGAACTATTGAATCCTTGAGTGACTAATGTAACCTGTCTAGTTGAAACAATTTCTAGAATAAGAGAGGGTTTAAACAAACAAGTAGTTCAAATGACTTGCTCCATTTGTTAAACAGAGATCCTCAAAAATCTATTTGATATCTTTTTACCTGTTTGGCATGTGAACGTGATTTGATCCCATGTTTTGGACTCAACTGAAATGAGACTACTAGATAAATGCAAAATATTATTCTCCTCAGCCAGTCCCATAACATATTCCACAGGTAATTTTCCTGTCCCTGGATGCTTTCCAAGCTTGGACTGCTATGACTACAATTCCAGGGTTCTATTATGTCATTCTCTGAATAATACTGGAAATTTCTCTGTCCCATGGTAGACAGCCTGATCAAGGTACGGCCAATCAAAACCACAATAATTTTTATGATTATTTTCTCTTTACCAGTCTCAATGCCCAATTCATTGATTATTTGTCACGCAGAATACATCTGGTGACTATTTTTATAAACCATTTTTATCTATCTGTAAAGCTTCTCATGGGGTGTTTGCCCCCTGGGTTCCAAGAGTGACCAGAAATTGATCCTTTCAGCCTTCTGACTGGGAGCAGCTGGCTAGGGTTCTGGGCCAGATTCCTCCAATAAGACACAGCCTTGTCTGTTGACCCCAGTATAACAAAGAAATACCATCAGCTTCTTTGGGTGCCCCATCATGGAAGGGGTTGAGAAACACTGAAGTTCACTGTAAATTTTAAGCATTTCAAAATACACAATATAACTTTAACACTGGTGGTCATCCCTGCCTGACTCCACTTGCCATCTGGAGAAGAGTAGCTATGTATTACAAGACTTCTTTAAAATCTCAGGAGCTCCATCACATAAAATGGGCCAAGTGTTCTCACCGACGCACTTCCCTCACTGCCCTGAAATAGTGTCCTACCTCAGATCCTCTTCATGTGGCTCGGATGCAATTTCCTCCCAGAAACCTTCTCTGACTCCTCACATTCCAAAACACAAGTTAGAAAAGAATCTCTCGATTCTCTGAATCCCCACAGCTCTTGTTCTATCCTTATCTTACAACATTTAACAATTTTTCAATCAGTCATATGATGATAGCTCTTCTGGAATGTAAACTTTTGGGAGGTGATATCTATGTTTAATTTTCCATATCCCTAAAAACATTCTTGACACGACTTGAATTACACATGAAAGGCATTCAACCAGCGAAACAGAAGACAAATGAACTTGACACTTCTCTCTGCTTTGGCCGTGAGCACTTATATCTGATTAATTTGGAAATTGGAGTTTCTTAGGAAATATTACGGGGGGCTATTTGGGTGGGGGTTTCAAAAAATTCTGAAAGTTTATGGCAGCTTATTTTTAACAATACGCTCTAGACAAAAACACATGGAAAGCATTAAACTTTGCCATTAAGCAGAGAAGTACAAATGAAAACAAATTTGAAGCACTGTTTTTTATATATTAAGGTAGAAAAAAGACTTCAAACAGTCAATACTTGGAAGAGTTGTGGTTACATTGGTTAATGGCATTTTAAATTAAAACTTTTATTTCTAAATAGTAGCCAAGAGTCATAAAGATGCCTGGGTGTATTTCCCCAGTCATGCCACTCATAAGAATTTTAGAATTCATGCAAAGGTAACAATTCAACAACAACAACAAACAAAAAATGCAAAATGCCCATGTCCGTGATAGTTCGCTAGGATAGCAAAAAAACAAACAAACAACAAAACAATTTGAAGACAATGCGAATATCACAAAGTAGGAGGATAATTTTATTAATTATCATACAGTATCCAAAATTAGATTGTCTATTCATTAAAATGCAGACTTTATTTTATTTTTATTTTTATTTTTTTAAAGATTTTATTTATTCATTTGACAGAGACAGAGACAGCCAGCGAGAGAGGGAACACGAGCAGGGGGAGTGGGAGAGGAAGAAGCAGGCTCATAGCAAAGGAGCCTGATGTGGGGCTCGATCCCACAACGCCAGGATCACGCCCTGAGCCGAAGGCAGACGCTTAACCGCTGTGCCACCCAGGTGACCCAAAATGCAGACTTTAAAAGGAAAATGCTTATTATCTAATGTTAAGTGAAAAAAAATCAGGCCATAAAATGAAATGTGCATTATGCATGCATGCTGATGACAACAGAAATAGGCAAGAATGTACAAAAATACAAGTAGTTGAATGTGGTGTAAGATTCTGGCTTGTTTTCTGTTTTAAAGTCATTACATTATCTTTTCAATGACAGACTACATTTTAAGTAATTGAAAACAAAGTCCCATTAGCCTTGTCCTTGTACAAATTCCCAGAGAGAACACATTATTCTTACTCATTTCTACCTCTGCTACTTGTCTTTGATTTGGACCTACTCCATTCTCTTCTCCCACTTCTCAGTCCCCCTCACTGGACTAGAAAAGGACCCTTACCAGACAAGGAAGCAAAAGGCCCCAAGCTTAGCAGAAAGAGTGTAACCAAATCCACAAAGATCAGTGGACGGGATCTGATAACTCTTTCCCACTATTGCAAAGGCAGACCTAGATTCTTCAATGACCACAAGTGGCCTTGGTTTAATAAGCCTTGCCAATAAGGCACAATGTCCCTGTCCTCAGAAATAGTCTGGGCAGAGCTTCCAGGGGCCCATAAAAGTCTGCGCTCCTGGAGGAATGTGACAGCTCTGGCATCAAACACAGATTTGTCATTTTCTATAATAAGAGAATGTCCATTTGTATCAGGCTTTTTTTCGCAGAGCCAACACTTAGTAAAATGTTGAGGTTGGCAAAGTGAATTTTCACCCAGCCTAAGACTCCTTTCCCTGCCTTCAGGTAATTCCCCACCTTCAGATGATCAATGAAATCACCTCGCATCACAGTTTACGGAACCCTTTCCCATCCAGTTTTTCATCTGCGTCAGCCCAGTGAGGTCAGTGTTCTTGTTAACTTCACTTTTCAGAAGAGGATGCTGAAGCTCAGAGAAGTGAAATGACTTGTCTAAGGCTGCACAGCAAGTCAAGGACGGAATGAGGACACGAGCCCAGTCCTTCCACTCCCCCTGCGCACTGCTCCAGGGAAAGAGCAGACCTGGTGCTCCACTCACACCGTGCTTGACATGCTGCTGTCTCTGGGAGATCTAGGTATGAAAGGAAGGCAGAACGGGAAGGACAGTCTATCATCTGTGAGAAGGAAAGTCAAGGAGTTTCTAAGAAGATGCTGGACTGGGTGCCTGGGTGACTCAGTCAGTTACGTGTCTGCCTTCAGCTCAGGTCATGATCCCAGGGTCCTGGAATTGAGTAGGCAATGGGCTCCCTGCTCAGCGGGGAGGCTGCTTCTCCTTCTGCCCCTCCCCCCACTCATGTGCTTGCCTTCTCTCTCTCTCTCTCTCTCAAAAATAAATGAATAAAATCTTTAAAAAATTTTTTTAAAAAAGAAGATGCTGGATTAGCCTCACTGACTGACTCCTCCCCCTGAGATTCACTCTGGGGAATTAGAGAGGAAAAGCATGAAGTTGCAGAGAAAGCTCGGAGAAGCCCCTCGAGAGACAGAAGTTTTTCTCTGGCACTCTTATAGAGTGTCTGGAATGGTCCCAATCCAGGGCAGAGGGTATCCAGGCTGCTGCAGCAGGATAAAACCAGAGGGGAGCTGTTGCTTCTTAGGGTCTTCATCTCCCCGCCCTGGTGTCCCCTCCCCTTGCCTTGGGAGGGACAGGGCTGGAGCTCAGGCCTCTTGAGCAAGTGCTCCTCAGGTGTGAGAGCAGGGCTGTGCAGGAGTCCTGTGCCCAAGGGGTGAGGACGACACAAGCAGATTGACTGGTCTCAGGTGGTGACTTCTCTCTCCTTCCAAACCCTTAGGGCTGATGGATTACAATCTCCTCTTGTAGATGCTAATTCTTCCTAAAGTCAAGAGCACATCTGAGCAGCTGTTTGGTGGGGTGAGGAGTGATTAGAACCTGCCATTCCAGGTTCATCCCCCACTTTGAACACATAGATGTCAACGCAGATGGGAGTCTGGCCTTCTGCCCTTTCGCCATCAGCGCTGCTGGACGGAGTAGTCCGTAACCCCAGAGGAATGGAAGTTCATGAGTGAAAACAGAAGTGCTCATAGTTCCAAAGAAAAGCCACAGACTAAGTTACAGATTCCAAAGGAAACAAAGGTATTAGAACTGGCAAATCAGGAATGGATGTGTATTTTTAAGAATTTGTTTAATTCTTTTATATTTAAAAGAATGATATTAGCAATATATAATGAAAACAAGAAATCACAAAAAGAATCAAGTAGAAATGTTAAGTATGAAAATATAATAGTTGAAATAATGAATACAATAGATGGTAATTAGCAGAACGGATTTGCCTGAAGAATGAATTCGTGAACTGGGAGATCAGATGAGGAATTCTCCCAGCAGAAAATTATTTTAAAAATAGAAAATATAAATTAAGGTATAAAAGGCAAGTCGTCCCAGAAAGAAAAAAAAAATAGATACAAAGGGAGAGGAGGAAATAAATGAAGGAATAATGGAGATAATTCCCCCAGTATTAATGAAAGATAAAAGATTCAGATTGAAAGGAAACGCAGACTGCAAAAGAGGAGACATAAGGAAAATTGTACTCCTAGACAGAAATCATGTTGAAATTTAAGAATATCAGAGATAAGGTAAAATTGTAAAAACTTCCCGAAAGAAAGAGAAAGCAGATCACTTACAATGGAATAATACCAATATCAGATTTTTCAGCAGGATGCAAGAGAGCAATGAAGTCTTTTCAAAATTTGGAAAGTACAGAATTTCATATCCAGCTAAACCTTCATTCCAATGTGAAGACATGATAAAAATAATCTAAGACGTACAGAGTCTCAGAATGTTTGCCACGTAAAAACCTACACGTAAAACATTTTTTAATGATGTGCTTACGTAGGTAGAAAAAAGTCTAAGGGATGTTGGAAGAGGTGCGTGAAGTAAAGGTGATAAACTATCTTTGTAAAATTTGTGGTTGTCTTAAAAAATAACTAGAACCAAAGAAAAGAGAAAGCAAAAGCATATCCACAAAAAATCAGAATTTGAAGTTGAGGTGAACTCAGGACAGTGGAGTAGGGGGAGGCCAAGAGACATATTAATTAATTAATATTAAGAGCATATTAATGTTCTTGTCTTATAGCAGAGAGAACACAGACAACTTTAAAACAATAACCAAAGGGATAATAAGCCTAGAAAAAAAGGGCAATTTGAAAGAATAAACTAATAAAGTAGAAGAAAGTCCTAATATATGGATAACTACTATTTTTTTTTTAATTCTATTTATTTGTGAGAGAGAAAGCAAGCAGAAGCAGGGGGAGTGCAGGCAAAGGGAGAAGCAGGCTCCCCACTGCGCAAGGAGCCTGATGTGGGACTTGATCCCAGGACCCTGGGATCATGACCTGCACCGAAGGCAGACGCTTAACTGACTAAGCCATCCAGGCGTCCTTAACAACTGTGGATGAAGATGTGCTAACTTGCCGAATAAAAACCCAAATCCAGGTATTTGCTAGACCCATTCTAAGGCAACATACATGCACAAGATGAAAACAAAGGATGAAATTGATTAATCAGGCAAGTGAAACAAAATGAAGTTGGCATCAATGTAATATTATCAGATAATATAAAGACCACAACCTTCATGCCAAAACTAGCCAAGGTCTGCAAGAAAGGACACTTGCATAGCTCCACCGCTTACGGTTATGGATATACAAATTCCAAAGAAATTTTTAGTAAATCAAATCCAAAAGTTCATTAAAATGATCATACATCACAATGAGCTTTTCCCAGGTATATGAGGATAGCTTTCCAATTAGAAAATCCATAAACATAATTCACCAGATCAGCTAAATATTGTTAGCACAAGAAGAAAGAAATTGGAGGGGTAAGAACGGGAAAAGAGGAAATAAAATTAGCCTCGTTTTCAAATAATGTGATTTTTTTTTTGGACCAGCTTTCATAGATGTGAGAAGGGTAGTCATGGCTGGAACTGGAAGTTTGTAAAACCGCCTAGAAACACAGTTTGATCTTGTCTCGTAAAATTGAACTTCATGGACCCCAAACCTAGCAATTCTCCTAGCGCTGTGCTTAGAAGAGGGCTTGGCATGCTGTATGCCAGAGCATACAGACAAGAATGCTCAGAGCACTGCGATTCATACTAACAAACAAATGAAATCCTCATCAACACAGGAGTTGATGAATAGATTATGGTTTATTCAAATTAAATAAGTCCACGTAAGAGCAACAATATGGACAAGTCTTTCCAATATAATATTAATTAAAAAGCAAAAATATCGAAACTGTTTGTGCATGATGTGTTTTTTATAATATTAAAAACAACATTAATAAAATATACTTTTAAAGGACTACAAACATGAGATAAAACGATTTAAAAAAGAAAGGAATGATGAACAAGATTCATGATGACGTTACTTTGGGTGGGGGTCTCGGGGGTGGAGCAGGGCAGACCACAGAGGCAGATGTGGTCAAGTGACTGTCAAAGCCCTAGTTTACACATTGAAGGGCCATTTACGTATGCTTGTTACATCAGATTAACTACGCAAATAAATACGGTAGCGTCATACGTGAAACAGGGATTATGATTAATCCCGTTGTAAGTCCCTGAGATCGAAAAGGAATATTTCAAATGGGAGACTTCAGGTGCTGAGGCCCTGGAGGTGATTTCTTTGAGCAGGAGAGCTGTCTGAGTCACGCGTTTTAGTGGCCATTTGTTCCATTAGCCCTGGAGGCCTGCCTAGTTCCTTAAATATAAGTAGCAAGACTGCTTTAAAGATCATGGGCAAAGACCCTACATTTCCACACTCAGACACCCTGACATTAGCCAGAGGCAGGCATTTTCTTCTCCAAAGCCGTGGTACCTTCACCTTCTCCTCACCTAAGCCCCGCCCTCCCTTACTGCTCTGCATATTGTCTCCAGAGAGTCCCTGCTAAATCGCAAAGCTGAGCAGACTTCTTTTCCTACTTCGCTACCTCTGGAATCCAGTCTTTGGTTGGATCTTGTAGGACTTCAGTGATTTTTCCCCAGTAAAATATCGCTGCAATCCTCTCCGGTCCCTGAATATTTCCTGCAGCTTCATACCACCGTGCCTTTGCTCGTGCTGTTTAGTCTACCTACGATACCCTTCCCCTCATCTGCTGATACTCCACTCATTTTCAGATCTCAGTGCCCCTTCTTCCTATTCTGTGCAGACCTAGAGAGAAGGGGGAGTGGGTGAAAAGACTGTCCAGGTGCTCAGGAATACCCGCCACCTTGCCATGGACAAAGCGTAGACGTTCAGAGTTAAGCCAGTGACAGAGCCTGCAAATCACATTGCGGTTGCAACTGAGGCTTCATTTTGGTGCCCCCCACCTGTTTCCGTAGGGCCTGAAACTCTGATCTCTTTCCCAGTCTCCCAGAGGTGGTTTCCAGACAGGAGTATGGAACGAGCTTGGGCTTTGGAGTCAGACTAACTTGAGTCATTCCGGATCTACCCTTTAAAATGCATCGATCGCGTGTGGTGCTGAGCACTGGGTGTTATACGCAATTAATGAATCGTTGAGCACTACATCAAGACTGAAGATGTACTATATGTTGGCTAACTGAACATAATTTAAAAAATACCATGAAAAAAATAAATAAATAATAAAATGCATCGAACCTACGGGACTTCACACCCTGAAAAACGAGAGAAGAATTTAACTAGTGCAAATGATTCTGCCCATCATTGCATTAGGTTTGCGATGTACCGTAATGAGCATGAGATGACACGAGAATCTGTTGTTTATGTAAAACTACATGCTTTGTACTTCACTGACAAATTAAAGGACTTCCAAGGTAATTTTGACTATGAGCCCCGTTTACCTTCCAGGCTGATTTTGAAATCCTAACCCCTGGGTGAGATGCTACTCGCCTCTAGCAGCTTTGTGACTTTGAACAAGTCTCTCATGCTCCCTGAACGTTGGTCTCCTCATTCTTAAGTTCTTTCAGGTGTGTGGCACTTAAACACCTGGCATCCCACCGGAGCTCTCTTCCCACAAAAAGTGGGATCTCTATCCCTTCCCCGAGAATACAGGTGGACCAGTGACTTGCTTATAACCAACAGAGGAAAGAAATGCAATGTGAACTCAGAGCAAGATCACAAAAGGTGGCCCAGCTTCCATGTTTTGTTTCATTTTGTTTTCTGGAACAGTTGCTCGTGGAGCACTGAACCTCCGTATAAAGCATTCATTGACCCCGAGACCACCATGCTATGAGGAAGCCCAGGCCACAGAGAGAGGCCACATACAGGTGCTCCTATCCCAGGAGGCAGATAGTAGCAGCTGCCAGACAGATGACTTATGATGCCTCCAGATGATTCCAACCCAGAGCTGGTGAGCCCCCGAACCTTTGCATCTTCCAGCAGAGGCCCAGACATCATGGAACAGAATGAGGTGTCCCTTCTGTGACCTTTCTGAATTCCTGACCCATAGAACCCATGCTCATAATAAAATGGTTGTGGTCTGCCACTACGTTTTGGGGGTAGTCTTTAAAGTAGCAATAGAAACTGAATCAAAGATTTTTCTGAGGACTGAATAAGATGATTTACATAAAATACCTGGCACAAAGCATGTGCTCAGAAAGTGGTGGCTGATACCAGTCTTGTGTCTTCTGCCTGGTCTAGCCGCATTAGGTCAGCACTCAGTGTTTCTGAACTAAGGCTTCTCATTAGGACTATCTCCCTGAGTAACTCCAAAGTTTGGTGTGTGCATTGAATAGGATGACGGATGTGAAAGTGTTTTGGAAACTGTAATGTTATGTACAAATCAAAGGAATGCTTACATTTGTATTCTATCTGTCCACTAAGAGCTCAAGATAGGAGAGCACGTTAATAATCTTTCGGTGGCAGTCAGTATCTGAAATTCTGAGATCAAAGGACCTTGGCCTGAAGCCCCACATTTGCTCCCTGTTAGAGATCATGAATTTCAACCAGCCATCTAATAAACTGCGGAAGGAGTTTGTGTCATGTTTATCAGCATCTAACAGTTAAAATGTGACCTGTATAGGACATGTACAAGACGCTGAATTCTGCAACCCTGAAGCAGAAATGAGCCTATCAACCATAGTTCTTTGCAATGGCCTGTGGGGTCCGTTCTAGGGACAATAGAACAAAGGAGATCTTAGAAAACACCCATGAGTTCTAACAAATTGTCACAACTCAAGAGTTGCCATCTCTCTACATTTACAGGCTTCAGGGAGGGCATGTCACATACATATAAATCAATAGGATAAGTGTCACGTTCAACTTGACCTCTGAGGTTCAAAGATATAGTTACATCACCCAGTGCATTGATGATTTGGAGCAAAAAGCACCACATAATAGAATTTATTTGTTCATTAAACGAGTTTTGAGAGATGATTATGTGTTACCTTTGAAAAGGGTGCAATGATGAATCGGACAAAGATTTTTGCCCTGAAAGAACTTACACACTAGCCAGGAGATATGGTGCATAAACATAGCCTCTCTCCCACTGCTTCACTTCCCAGCCTTGTGCTCTAGCCAAACAAACCACCCATTCACTAGTCATCAAATTTCCCATGGTTTCCCTGCCTCTGTCTGTGTTCACAGTATTTACTCTGACGGGCTTCCTCTTGTGTCTCATGGCCATTTGATTCCCCAAACCAAGCTCCGATGCAAACCGCTCCATGAAAACTTTGCCAATACCGCCAAACAGTAAGTGATCTCTCTCTTCTCTGAAGGTTCTTTGTATTGGCTTTAAAATGTGATACTTCGTATTTGAGTTATTTATACCCATGTCTGAACTCCCTGGCAGACGTGAGCTCTGAAGGCAGGATCTGCGTCTATGACGTTGACGATCCAATCATGTCTCCCACCAGATAGAATCAAATGCGGTAACATTTTGATAAAGCGTGGTTAGTTTCCATAGCAAGCGTTATTCCTCTCTCCCCCTTCTTTTTCTCTGCATGTGAAAGTTAAAGTGTGGTTATGCTGTGAATATCTGATATGGACCCTAGAAAATACGAGCCCAAAGTACAGGACGACATGAAATTCTTATGTTTCTTTTCTAATGTTTGTTTTATGAACCTAAGACCTGCAAACATTCCCAGACTTCCTGTGGCAAAGATCATCCTCCTAGTTTCTAAGCAAAATCCCCTAAAGAATAGAAAGATTGGGCAATATTCTGCTATGCAGTGTCAGAGCTTGAAGATACCTTAGGGATTATCTAGTTTAATCAACTTGTTTTAAATATGGGGTAATTGAGGTTGGGAAAAGGGGTGAGGCTTGTCCAAGGTCACAAAGTGATTCGGGGACCAAACTGGACCTCAAACATGGTCTCTGGGTGGCTAGAGCAATGTACAAGACCGAGTTGACAAACTGGCCCTGCTCTTGTTCAAACCCTATCTGAAAATTCTTCCCAAAAAAGAGCGACAGGCCTGCCAGAGGCTTTGCTGAACAGATCATTTGTGCAGCCTTATACGAGGCTAAAGAACTTGGAATGAGCTGGACATGATGCATCACCAAGAGTCTGAAAGGAACCACCTGGTGACCAGCATAAGACTAAGCCTGAGACAGTGGCCAGAGCCGGTAGGGGACTGTATCTTTAGAGTGACAGACTCCAGGAGCTGAGGGAGCCTTGGAGGTCACCCACAAGAGGAAGTAGACTGCCACATGAGGGAGGGGTCTTGTCTTCTAGAAATGGCTGTTACTTACCTGCCATGTAATATTCAAGTCACTGCCCCTCTTCAGTCCTCAGTTTCTAAGGATATAAAATAAACAGGTTGTGTTGGGTGATACCAAACGTACTTTTCAAATCTGATACTTGTCTAGTCTACAGAACATCCCATTTCCTAGTCTGATGGTGAGGAAAAGGAGGCTTACAGAGGATCTGTAACTCACTTAAGGTCACACAGTGGGTTGGTGGCACAGTGGTGATCACAGCCCAGGCCAGCATTTTAGCTACTGCCCCACGTAGCTGGAATCCTCTGTTCCACGCTGCCCTGTGGCCTTGAGGGGAATTGTGCAATTGCTGTCCTAGGGCTGTTGCAATTGCCCTCTTCTCTATCCCCTTGAGACTGCTGGCCACGTGCAGAGGGCTGCGGGAGAGGGGTATGAGCCTTCTTTGCCCTGGAAGTGGAGCAAGGATCAAATCCTTGCAGTTCTTTCTTCTCTTTCAGTAAAATGAAACCAAAACCCAACTCCTTAACTTTGGGGGCAGAGAAGCTCCAGAGGAGGTGCCCCTCAGGCTCTGCTTTCACAGACCCCCAGTGCCATGGGTCTGTGAGTGTGGAGGCCCTTCTGGGGCCGGTGGGGCTCCTGCCTGAGTCTCTGCAGAGTGAAGCCAGATGAGGAGCGAGAACACGAGCAAGGCTCTTGACCCAGGAGAAGCGATACTGGGGCCGGGGCTGTGGAAAGACTCCAGCCAGCATGGCTCAGACTTCTTTCTGAGTGACTCTGAGGCACTTCCAATCCCATCTAGAAATGGGGAAGGAGGTAGGCAGAAGGAAAAAGAATCCTACTTTAAACCTTACATTACCTTTGAGACTTACAACTTCTCTGGGGGCTGGAAACAGAAAGCATTTTCCTCACCTATCATCTCCTTTGCAATACAGCAGAAAAATTGTTTTTAAAAAGGCCAGTTGAAGTGGGCCAGCTCTGAATATCGGATGTGATTATTAGAAAATCCGATAGGGTTCTTATCTTAAAGACACATATGACCTAGGTCTCCCACTTCTTCCTCAAGAGGAAGCCACATGGCTTTGCAAACCCTTAAGCCAGGAGAACTCTAATTGATGATCCTGCTTTTGATGTAACTTGCTCAAGATCGCAAGAAAGGCAGTAGCAGAGGCAAAAACTACATACGGATTGCCTGTCTCCCCAACCCCAGTTCCTGTTGTTGGAGGGACACATGAAGGTAAGAAAGGAAGCAGGTCTCCAGAGAGATATCATGCCTCTTCCGAAGTCTTTTTCAAAAATAAGTTTCAGATAACCAGAAGTTTGAGGTCAGAGGATAACTTAAGGCCATCAGAAGTTGGCCAGATTGGACTTGGGGCCTCTAGAGAATTCTGTCCTTTTGGCAGTCAGATACAGTGATGAACGCCAAGCCAGGCCTGTAATTTGGGCACAGCTCCAGGCTCCGGCCCCTCCGAGCCCGGGCTCCGACAAGCACCCGGAGCTCGGCAGCAAGCAGGGTCCATCCCTGAACATACGCTTTTAATCAGAGACACTGGGACCTGGAGGGGACCTTAGCATGATTTAATTCCTCTCTCTTCACAGCAGATGTAGAAATTGAAGGCCAGGCCAGGGGACAGGACACGGAATGCTTGTGTGAGGTCACATGGCAATTTAGGAAACCACACAGTAGGGGGGAAAGGGGTAGCTTTGGGCTGTTAACCTGGTTCCAGATCTCAGCTCTGCCACTTAGGGGCTAAGATACCCCAGCTGAGTCACTGGAGCTCCTCGGACAGCAATGTCCTAATCTGTAAAATTGAAGGGGCGCAGCTACATTGGCAAAATTACAGGACTGTTAGGATAATTAAATGAGTTGAAAAATATCAAAGTGATTCATAAACAGGAAATCATTATTCATACTTTAATGTTGGTATTAAATTATAATAAAACATAACCTAATAATAACAATAGCATACTCTTCTCAGTGCCCACCACGTGCCAAGTACTTCACATAACAACGTTTCTTTTAATTCCTAGGAAGACCCAGGAAAGACTCTCACCATAACCATATACTTGGGGCAGGATTTAAACTAGGTCGTTTCAACATCATCTCTCACACAGAACCTTCAACGCTAGGTCCATTCCCAGGCCACACTTGGCTCCCTTTTCTCTCACTCACCCTCCTTTCTTTCGAATTAACAGCTATTTGGTGTTGAGGGCAGGGTGTCTCCTCATGTTTTTTGGCCCCCGGAGACATCCCAGTACTTTATGCGAGGTCAATATCGGTTAAAAATAAATAAAAATAAATAAAATAAAGAGCAACCTGATAGCTAAATTAGTATTTCTTTTTTTTAGAAATATCTTGATGAAGGGATCATTGAATTGGAAAGGGTCTTTGGTTTTTATACAGAATCTACCAACGTTCGGCTAAACCAGGTGGAGGATAAAGATGTTCCAAGAGAACTAAGACATATAGAAAACCTGAGCTTGTAAAAGTTTTCAAACAAAAAGATGAGTCTATGAGATATAATCTGGCAATTTGTAAAGAGCTCTTTCTTTTTGCTTACATAAACATCTTCTCTGTTAGCTTTTCACCAAACTGATCAGTTTGCCCTGATATAATTTCAGGACTTCCCTAATAGGCCCTGAGTGGTAGGACTTGGCTGGTATTTTTCCAGCCTGTCTTCACAAGGAACTTGTGTGTCAACCAGAGACTGTGCTTTCTAACGAACAGCCTGGCTGCAGGAATTAACTGCCCCCACCTTCCCAGGGATTGAGACCTTTCCTCCTCCTTCCAACAGTGTTTCAGTCTTCCCTTCTTTGGCAGACTGCATTCTTGGAAGATGGCTGCAACACTNTTTCCCATACCACGTGCTCTTCCAGAAACCTGTCACTCTTCCCATCACCTTGTGGGGTCTGAGTCTCCTTTTGAATCTGGGTAGGGTCATGACTCGGTTGTAATCATTTCAATACCATGTAAGTGATGCTGTATGATTTCTGAAGCCACATCATAAAAAGTGATGAAGCCAATTCCTCTTTGCTCACATGGAGTCCTGAGCTGCCGCGAGGCTGCCATGCTGTGAGGAAGCCCAAAGAGAACCACACAGAGGGATGAGAGGAAGGAGCCCTGAGAGCTGCCTGGCTTGCTCCCAACTGCTCCAGTACCCCTCCCCAGCTCTTGCAGCTCCAGCCATTGTCTGCAACCACTGCAACTGAGCCACTGAGCCAGAGAGGCTCAGCCCAGCCCTCTTAAACTCCTAAGCCACAGTTTAAACCCCTATGTTCTGGGGTGTTTTGTTTGCAGCCCAAGCAACTGGAACATAACCTTTTCTCCATCCCGCTGCCCAATCTGATTACAGCAGCATAGACACATGCCAGGGCATTATTAGTATCAGGGAAGACACTCAGTCATGCTCTTCTCATCTGCTCTTTGTTAATAGTAATGCATCTTGGCTCCATCACCTACCACATGAATGCTCTTAGGACATCTCATGACATCTCAGACCTGGCTTCCCTCAACAGGAAAAGGGGAATAAGAATCATTGGCCATGAGGACAATCTGAAGGCTTCACAGATAATGATTTTTATTACATTCTACAACACTCTACATTTTCCTGAGAGTGTTCACATACACTGTCTCATTCTCATCCTTACAGCAAGTTTGTGAGGTCGATAGGAGAATGTCATTATCCCTCTAGCCCAGCTAAGGATAATGATATTCAGAGAGGTTGAATGACTTACATAGGTCCCAGGAACAGCTGGTCCAGTTGGAAGTAGAGTTCAGATCTTCCATGTGCCAGAATCTCACCCTGGTCTGCACAATCTCATGAAGTATCAAGGTTCCTAGCAGCTCTAGTCTCTTCTCTGCTTGTATCTTCCCATGTTTCCCTAAGATCCTGTTCCATTTTGCCTCCTGCCCCTAACCAATCCTCTCTTCACCTTTAGCTCTCCCCATTTGGTATAGAGTCAGTCTTTCACAGCTTTACAGTGTCCCCTTGAAACATCACTCTCGAAGAAACATGAGATGCACCCTCTTGGGAAGGAGGGCCAGGTTGTTTTGAAATCTTCACCAGTGAACAAGAGTTTAGATTTCAAACAGTCAAAACCCAATGTGTTCAGGGCTTCCTTCATAATAACTTCACATATTTGGGATTTAAATCAACCCCATTAAACAGATCTCCTGGAAGTGAGAATTACAGCCCTAGAAAGTTATCTGGTCCCACTCCTGGCTTGCCCACAATCATATAATAAGATCAAGTGAAGCTTGTAGTCTTAATCTCTAGTGGGTCTTAACCTCCAGTATTGTGGCTTCAAAGCCAATACTTGTTTTACCCCTCGCACTGGGCACAGGGAAAAACTTTGCAAAAGCTCTGTTCACCACTTCCAGGGGTGCTGGTCATCAGAAAGCAGGATGTGGCAAAGAGTCAAGGAAGAGATTCCAGCCTCCCATGGGAAAGCCATGGGTCTCAATATACTCAGAACCCCAGGTAATACACCTGAGAAGTACCAAATCAAGGGTCCAAGGAAGAAGGTCCTGGAGTGTCATTCGGTTCTCTGGTGACTTAGAGAGCTCTGGAGTAGCTTCAAAGGGAAGAGTTAAGACCAATCATTAAGTGAACCTAAATTGTAGAAGTTGTAGGTACACTGAGCAAATGTATGACTTCGGAACAATCAATTCCTCTCGCTCTCCTTCCTTTGTAGAGGGATGAATGAGAAGTGGTCTGGAAAACCAACTCTACCACGTTCTACTGTGATGTTCACCGTGCTGAGCCCCAGCTTCCACATCTGTAAAATGGGAAAAACAGCTATCTAACAAGGCTGTAGTGAGAATTAAATTAGACACATATGTATGGAAAAGCGTAGTCTTGCATCTTAAACTAAGGGGGTGACAAATGTTATTTCCCTTTCACCAACTCCTTCCTCTTGCATTCTAATATTCTCTGCTCTTTTGACCAAATTTACCAAACGGTTGCTTGATTTTTTTTCTGATCTTAATCAAGTCAGAGAAGGTTAGTGAGGTCATGGTGCATAAACCATGCTGAGGGTCGAGGGCGAGTTTTAGGTAAATTGTGGTTTTAATGTATGAGAAAGAGCCTGTAACTAGTGGAGGTTTCCATTTGTCAGTGGTAAGATGCTGCAAGAGCTCCTCTGCTCTCGGCAATCTTGTGGCTGAAAGATGTTTTAAAAGCCCCTGTGTTCAGCTGACCCTGTTACTGATTAGTAAAGTGTCATTTCTATTTTTAGTTCCACAAAGAGAAGGGCAAGTGAAATTTGCCCCACTTCACTATCTCCAAATGGACGATATTACTGAACAATTATTTAATGTCCTCACAACATCTGTTTTTAAAAATATTTTTAGGTTCATATTGAAACTGTAAGTTCATAGACAGTCCAAATATCCAAACTCCAATGCCCAACTGGGTATTCTCGATACAAAAGCTTCTTCCTCTTGTCTAGAGTTAGTGTTTGTCACTTGCCACATACACATGTTGAGTGGAGAAGAGATTAAGCTGGAAAATTCTATGTTTCTAAAATAATACTGGTGATGGTCACAGGAGTTCACACTTGTAGAACATTCTATAGGTGGCAAAGAGCCTTCATTGCTATCATTTCTCTTGAGTGTCCCAGCCACTCTGTGAGGTACACATGGAAAGAAATTGTATCCCCAACGACAGATGAGCAAATAGAAAGTCTGGAGGTTTAAGTGATTCATCCAAAATCAAGCTGCATTTCCTGGGCTGGAGTACCACAGGAAGACCTCTGGTCACCCCAAGGCATGGAGCCAATAATTCATCAGTTATAAATCCCAGTAATTCATGAGCTCCATGCTGGCCTGTGAAAGAAGGGGAGCAGGTGGAGGGAGACTAGGGCACAGACCACTAGCCTCCAGAGAAGTTACATACAAGTTAGGGGGAAGAAAAGAGACTGGGGAGCTCAACGTAGAGGTGGTGAATGAGTTTCCTGTTGCTGCCGAAATAAATTATCACAAACTGGTTGACTGAACACAACACAAAGCTATTCTCTGACAGTTCTAGAAACCAGAAATCCAAAGTTAGTTTTTCTGGGCTTTAAAGTCAAGGTGTCGCAAGTAATGAGTCATGGAACTTCACATCAAAATCTAGGGATGTACTCTATGGTGACTAACATAATATAATAAAAAATTATTATTTAAAAAAATTTTAAAAAATTAAAAAAATAAAATAAAGTCAAGGTGTCAGTGGGGAGGGTTTCTTCCGGGGGCTCTAAAGGAGAATTTGTTATCTGGCCTTTTTCAGCCTCTAGAGGCCACTTGTGTTGACTTGTGGCCCGTTCCCCTTCTCCAATCTCTGCTTCCGTTGTCACGTAGCCATCTCTCTGACTCTGATTCTCCCACATCCCTCTCATAAAGACCTTTGTGATTACAATGGTTGCAACCAGATAATCTCTCCATCCCAAGAGCATTAATCACATCTAGAGTCTCTTTACCATGGAAGGCAATGTATTCACAGGTCCCTGGGTTAGGATATGGGCATCTTTGGAGCCATTCGTCAGCCTACCACAGGTGACAAGGTGACAGGTGGATGGTGGCAGCCATTTCTTTCACTGGTAAATGCATCACTTGCATGGCTGTGTTTGCCTGTCTGAAAGCCACACTCCTAGCTGCCACCTGATGTGTAGGGGCCAAAATAGAACACATATCTTCTGATTCCAATTAAAGTGCTCTTTCAGGCACATCATACCCGCCATCTCAAAACTATATTTACATTCATTTTTGCAAATAGTTCACCCTTGTATAGATGGTAATTAATATTTGCATAATGCTTTAGAGTTTATAATGTCCTTTTTTATTTACATGAAGTCATTTAAATCCCTACAATAACCCTCTGAGACAGTTATTATTAACATATTTTACATATGAAGAAGCTAAGGCTAGGAGGGGTGAAGTGATTTGTCCAAGGTCACCCAGCTGGAAAGGGCAAGACCAGAATGCAAATCTCAAAAGTTTCATCATGTGCAGCTCTAAATAATGAGTCTATACTTAAGTCCACTTTACTAGAGGTGATAGTTTATCTTTTGGGGATACTATAAAGGTGACTGGGATCTCCAGTGTGTTCTTGAGAGAAAATGAGTCAATAAATGTGAAAGTGCTTTGTAACAGTATGACTCACTACTACAGAAAGTTACTGATGGCATTATCATCATCACCATCATCGTCATCACCACCATCATCACCATCATCATCATCACCATCATCACCATCATCACCATCATCATCATCGTCTGCCCTGGAGACCAAGAGAATTCAAACAGCTCAACACTGCTAATTGCTGTGTTTAAAACACTGACCCCAACTGTCTCACAGTCCCTGGGGACAGTGCCATAACAACACATCTCAGGGTTCTGTGGTTTCTTGGCCACTGTGCAGGTGTAGCTGGCGGGAGCAGAGCCCCAAATGGATAGGCCAAATTCTTTTGCCCTTGTGGATAAACAAGGTGGCCGCTTGCTCTATGGAGCAGGAGTTCCCAGAAAAATCCACTTTGTGAGAAAGGACAATGACCTTTCCAGGTGCATGGTAATATTTTATAGCTTTTACTGTTTTTTGCTTTTTTCCCCTCTGGTCTTTCTTCTTTTGTTTTGATGAGGCCATTTGCTCTGCATTTCAATGTGTTTAATTTGGTGGGGAGGAGGAGTTAGGAGGTAAGGCAGGGACGGGAGACTGAGAGCAGAGCTGCTGCCTAGACCTGGCCCATCTCTGGTGGGTGGAGCTCCATTTCTCCCCCTCTCTGCCCTCCCTACACCTTTTTTGAAGAGCAGCAAGCTTCTAAAATCTGCAACTTCAAAACCAGATGAGGGGACCACAGAGAAGGAATAACCAAGGCATTCTCCAGTGGTGGCTGAGCAGTCAGCCGGGCCCCCACCTCATTTGAGTGAGACCGCCAAGAGCCTTCACGTGGGGCCTGGGCCGCAGGACCGCAATTAGGAAGCGCTCCCCGCTCCTCACAACGGCTACCCTGGCCAGGCACTGGGGGACGGAAGAGAGGCAGGTGCATTCAAATCATCCTGGTTTGACCAAGGGAAATGAAGCACTAAAACAGCTTGGTCCCACAATGAGTCAGGACGGGGGCAGGGAGGGACACCCGGAGCCATCTGACCCTCCTTGGCAACTAGTTCTGCTCTGGTCACCTAGCCCAGGAGGTCTGGTGTTTGAAGGGAATCTCAGCTTTACACTTTGTTGCTACCGGGCAAGAGGCACTAAATTGCCAAGGGTCCCTCTTAACGGTTGGTTCCACCTGTAAACACAGTTGCTTCTCAGACAAGTTCTCCCCATCTGAAATGCACCCCTCTCCCCAGCAACCACCTCGGCCTGCTCAAATGCTACTTATGCTTCCTGCCTAGATTCCACCTCCTCCAAGAAGCCTTCCCTCATCCCTTCAGCTGAATCTAGAAATCTCCTCTTCCTGAGGACCATCATTATCCCTTTTCTCAGATACTTATGTATATCATTTTTTTAAATGAAAATAATTTCTCACCTATTAAATTTCACACCCTGCTAAGCACTTTCGCACTTGCCATTTAATTTGCTGTTTAGATTCCCTTAATATTAGACAGAAACTCCTTGAAGACAGAGATTGTATCCGACTCATCACTCCATCCAGCCCCCCTTCCCCGCACTATGCTTTCAACCAATAGTTATTGGGTAAATAATTTTAGAAAATTATTTGAAAAAGTCGTAAATTAGTATAGACTTTGAAGCAAGCATGGAATGACCTATTTGTCCATGTCCCACTAAAGGAAGCCAGGGTGACCAGTGAGAACCTGCCTGAAGGGAACCCTGGCTGCCTGTGGGACTCGGGGTCTGAGAAGGGCCTACAGAGTGCACTCATGGGCTACCTTGGGTCTTCATCTATCTCCCCACCCTTACAGACCTCCCTGGGGACCCTCACTTGGGTCTAGAATTTTAGGCACCATTGATATCCCGAGGTCTCCTGAATCTCTATCTCCACTTCTTCTCTTTGACCACTATGTTTGTCTTCCCAGACACACCCCACATCTCCAGTGGGGCATTTTTGCCAAAGCTTAAAGCAGCATGTCCAAAAAAGAATTCACTTCTCCCACCTCTCACCCTAACATTACTAAAGCTGGTCCACGTTCTTTGTGTTCAGCCCCATTAATAGCATTTGTATCCTTTCTACCTCTAAAGCTGGAAGTCACTGAGTCATCCTCACACACTTCCTTCCCTCACCCTCCACACGCCCGTCACCATGCTCTAGGAGCTTGACTTCAGAAATGGATACCCCTCTCTCATCCTGCCTCTCCACGCACAATGTTCCAGCTCTCCTTAGCTTTCAGCAGGACCACAGCAGACATCTGTTCTCTGTCTTCCATGTCTCCTTGGGTTGCCTTCTTCAAAAGCAAATCTAACCGAGATATGCTCTTGCTCAGAAATCCCTCCTGATGATCCACACCCTGAAGAATTGAGACAAAATTCCTCAATGGGGGCACGTGACACCCTTCACTGTCTGATCCCAATCTTCGTCTCCTGCCTCCTCAGCCTACATAGTCACCCTGAACTTCTTACCCCAACACACTGATGTCTTTCACAACTTGGGGCTTTTGCTCATGCTGTTCCCCTTTTCTGGAATGTACTTCTTCCCTTCTCTGATTGGAAAACTCAGTCATATTTCATGACCCAGCACACATTTCACCATCTCTGTGAGGTCACCACTTACATCTTCCAGGCAGAACTACTTGCTCTGTCCTGATCTCCCACCCTATTTGTTTATATCTCTGTAATACCATCGACCACACTCTACTGTAATTTTCCTTTTCAGGTGTCAGTCACTCCATTGTACTTTAAGATCCAGGAGGTTAAGAACCTGTACTTATTAATTTTTTATATTGTCAGGGTCTAGCCCAAGATCTGTTCATAGTGGGCCCCCAGAAAATTATGTATCACATAAATCATTGAATACATTCAAAGGTTCTCTACACTAAAGGAAGCATGAACATGGCTTTGGACACCAGTCCCAGATCTGCTGTTATTGGTCAAAACGAAGATGAACTTTGACGTCAAAGGCACTGGCGTTCAAATCCCACCTCTACAACTCATTAGCTGTGTGATCTCAGGCAAGCAACTTTCAACTCTGCCTTAGTACTCTCATCTCCAAATGGGATCATTGCTACCTCAGAGCATTGCCATGGGTTACCTAAGAAGTTAAATGTGAAGCGTGCAGCACAGGGTCTGGTACCTAACAAATTGCCATGATTATTACCATGATTAGTTGCATTGCCCTGGGCCAGCCCTTTCCTCTTCCCAGGCCTCCTTGGAAACTCCTCGTATGAGATGAAGTTTTAGTCGGGCATGTCTGAGGTTCCCTCAAGTGCCATCACTGTAAGGCTTTCCAGCAGTCCAGATTTGCTATGATCTGCATTCAGCGCTGAAACTACCTTGCCTGGAAAGAAGGACTCTAATCATTTCTTGCGTATGAGTTTTGCCACTGCACCCAAAGTCAAAGTCATCACCCATACCGGGGATCCTTAAAGTCACAAACTAGTGCCTTTGCTTTCCTGTAGAATCTGGCTCAGATTTAGACTCTGAGAAGCTACTCCGGTCTATTCAGGAGAAGAAGCAGTGACAAGAAGGAGGCCAGTCTCCGTGAAGCCAACTAACAGTGATAATAGGAACAGGGTAGTGCCAATTTCCAATCACACAGTGTGCTTCTCACTTAAATGACTTTGTAAACTTATTTTGCAATCCTGTGTTCATCCCCAGTTTATTCTTATTAATGTCCCGTTAACATCTTCATTTGAATTGTGGCCACTGCATTTCACACAAAGAACACACATGAGTCTATTTAAAGTTTTTTGGATTCTCCCAGACAGGAGTTGTCTTTCTCCCACATTTGCACATTTAAAATTTATTTCTGACATCTTAATATGATTATTTTTGTTCTTGTAATGTCATGGAGTAAAAAAGAAAAATAGCTGGTTGGGTTTCTTTCCCCAACATTAAAAGAAGGGAAAATAGCCAATTCTTTGGAAGCCAGTTGTTTGGAGTAAGATTTGAGGTCTTGCTGAGTGAAATAATTAGGCACTTCTAAAGAATAAAGTAGCAAAGCATTGTGGGAAAACAGCACACTCAGGCCATTCAGCAGACCATGGGCAGCTTTCCCGCTCCAGGGCAATAAATATCTCCAGTGAGCCACCCAATGTAGGGGAAGGAACACGAGCATTGGGGTCAGTCAGACCTGGATTTAACCTCATCCTTCCCACTTACCAGTTGTGAGATTCAGGCAATTTCTTCAATTCTAAGAGACTCAGGTTCCACAGGTCAAATAAAGATAATAATACTGCATTCCTTGAATTGAAAGAACCATATATAAGCATGTAGTGGATATCAGTAAATATTAGTTCTCTTCTATGCTGAGAGCATGGTACAAGTGGGGCAAAGCTACTTACCTTTTAACCCACCTTGATCTGCAAGGGAATTAAGACAATTTGTATGGATGCTTCTAACAGAACAAAGTGAAATTAATGCAAAAAAGGACAAAAAAAAACAAGGCAAAAAAGTGATTGAGTAAGTTGTACTCAAGAAATCAGGCTGATTTACAAAATGCACACAGAATCCTGCGGCCACGACATAGGTGTGCGACAAGGTTCAGCAGGTGCAATGTAACCTCTCACTCAAGAGAAGTCCAGTCCTTCCTCATTGAAAACCAAAAAGACTTTTTTCCCCTTAAGGCAAATGAGCACTAGGAGACAAAATACCTAATTTCCCTTCTCTCCTCAGCAGTTACTTTACTGTGTGACCCGACACAAACCACATTACTGATCTGGGTCCCCATCTCCTTGTCTCCACACATAGAAGGATGGGCGAAGTGAGTTCCAAAGCACTTTCTAGACCCTACATCTTATGACTTGATCCTATTCTCAAAATGTCTACAGCTTCCTCATCTGAACATTTGCAATTCATGTGATATTCTCATTGAAATTCATCAGTATACTCTGACAAAACTCATTCTTCATTTGGAAGTTTAGGCTTATTTCCTTTCAGTCTTGTCATGGGCCTCATGACAGAACTTAGGGAAGCAAAATTCTCAGTGTAATAACCACTTGTTACTTCAGTAAACTTTACAATGGAACTATCAAAAACAGTTAATGCTACCTTGGGCAGATCCGGGATAATTCAGAGTAAAGGTATTTTCTTCTCCACCTTCTCCATTCTCAGTTCCTAATTCTGTCAACCTTCATTATGTATTTGGAACGAATTTTTCTGATAATTTCCTTTGTTCTCATTGGAAATGTCTAAGGAGCTGATAACAGAAAGCGTAGGAAGCAGCTCCTGAAAACCAGTTACTCAGAGGACAGCTCTGGTCCTGCTTTTTAGCCATAACCTTTTGATCTTTATTCTAGGTCATAACGGGAACTCGATCTAAGGGTAAGGGGGGGCTAGACGGAGAGGAGAGATATTTTGGACATTCTGGAAAAGTCTATACTCTATAACATCCACTTTACCCACCACTTCCTTTCTGTCTCCTCTGAGACTGCCTTCTTGTAAATCTCCACCTTCTCTCAGCAGGAAAAACTATGCCCCCTACCCACTGCCCCCCTTTCTTGGCACTACTTCTTTCATGTGCTCTACATTCCACCAGATTCTGTGTGCTATTGCTCAGGCTGTCCCTCAGAGAGGGTAAGTGACTTACCCAAAACATACAGCCACTCAAAGATGGCGCTGAGGTTCAAATTCCAGTTCATATAACCCCAAAGCTGGTAACTTAGTCCTCATGGTTAAACTGAATCTGCGATAGAATTTTATTCTAAATTCTTCCATGAAAACGTTCTCAATTTCTCTATTAAAGTGAGTTTGTTTGTTTGTTTGTTTGTTTGTTTGTTTGTTTATGTGTGTGTGTGTGTGTCAATCCTTTAACTGGGACGTTTGTGTGTGGTCTGCCCATTAGAATCACCTGGGAATTTTTTAAGACTCCCAAAGCCCAGGATATACCTCAAAAGAATTAAATCAGAATCTCATCTCTGGGGAGATGGGATACAGTTTATTAAGTTCCCTAAGAGATTCAGTGTACAGACAAGTTTATACTACTGTTATAACTCGGCAGAACTCAGCCCTGTATCATAATTATTATGATAATAAAATATAAGATACTTGAGAGCAGAAATATTATCTTATTCAAACATGTGGCTCCCATAGAACCAAGAATAAAAAAGTAGTAGCTCAGTGAATACTATTAAATAGTCACATTTTTCCAATTTAGGTTCTATTAATTTGAACACACATAGACAGATTAACAAGAGACCCAAATGACAGGATTAGAAATCTCTGATATTTTGGAGTGTTTCCTGAGTTGAAAAAGGCCAAGGAGTTGTGACTGCTTAGGGTAAAATTAGAGGATATTGATAAGATCCTTAACAATTTTCTCCAATTACTAGAAAAGTAGAACGAGATTGATGTGTCTTCATTTTTAATCTCTGCTAAAGAAATGGGTCTAGGCTGCCACAGAAGTTAAGTGGATTAGACCTTAGGAACCAACTCTCGATGATCCAGAATGGACAATTCTAGAATGGTACCAAAGAAGTTCATAGACTTGTCTTCTCAAGAGAGGTTTAAGTCAGGATGAGACCACATATTGCTTTCAAGTTCTTAACTGAAGAGTCTGGATGAAACTTCCACCATGAACTACAAAGAGAATGTTATTTTTTTCAAGCTGGCAATGTGGTGAATTCCTGATTCTTTCTGGGGATTACAAAACAATCCATTGTATGGGGCCCAGGCTATAAATTCAGGCTTACAGATCGCTCAAAAGACAGTTCGAGAAAGCAAAAGGCAGATTGTCCAATCTGGCTGCTCTGTGTGCCAGGAGTTATTAATTATGTCTGTTCTAATAACAAGAGCTGGGAAGCAGCAAACTCAAAACATGCGGGGAAAACACAACAAAATAAGATGGTAGTTTGCCTTAATGAGAGGAAGTGAGAGGCGGCAGCTACAGCAGCAGGCTTGGTAAACTGGGTACAAACCCTGCCAGCAACAGATTTTAGCTGCAACTGGACATAATCACTATAGTGGCTACAGAGGTCATGGAATCCCAATGGACTCTCTGACATCTGCCCAGTCACCGATGAGGTCACCTTCTTGTCTGTGCTTTTCTGGGATGGGTGGGGGATGAAGGGAGAAGTCACTGAGAGAGACAAATCAGAATCTGCTGTTCTGTGGATCGTAAGTTGTCAGAGTTGGAAAGGACATTACAGATCAGTAGTCCAACCCGACCCCATTTCTACACATGAAGAAACTGAGTTTCAGAGAAGTTAAGTGACATACTCCAGGTCACTCAACAATGGCAGACCAGGACCAGACTTTTCTCCATTCAATGTCTTGCTGGTTAATGGTAGACTCCCTTTCTTCCCACCTGAGAAATTGGCTTTTCATAGACTCCTACCAGCTACTTGAATAGCCAGCAGCCTCAATAGCACATTTGCCTGTGTGTTTTAGCCTCCATCATGGGTGTGGTCCTGGGTCAGCTCTGCTCAGTCCTTGGAGCTCTTCTCATGCTCTAAACCTCAGAAATTCAGGCTCTGGGAAGCTTTGACATTTCTACCAAGGGTTATATGGTAGTTTCTGCTTGGTAAGATAGTCATCATTTTACCAATGAAGTATTCACAGGGCTGGTTGTACAAAAGGCCATCAGATTTTCCTGAGGGTGTCATCCTTTGACCTACCCCCCAGCATGCTGCCTGAGAGTTCTCTAAGACTCGGACTTGGCAGGGCCTTGCTCCTCTCTGACCCACTGCTTGTCACCTGCAAGATACTCAGTAAATTTTACTAAGTGAATAAATCCAACACTTAAAGGGAGAACTTTACAAACTAGAGCTCAGAGGAAAGCAACGAGGACTGTGAAATTCTGAATAGGATAAAGGATAGCTTAAAAAATGAAATATCCAACTGGGAGAAGAAGATACCCATGGGGGAGTTCATCACCATCTTCAAAGAGCCAACAGGCTATCTTGGGGAAGACAGTAGAGAATCTACCTAGGTGGAGAATGACTTCAGATGATCGTAAGTAGCAGCTTTAGGAAAGGTAGTCAGTGTCCCATCTCTAGTGAGGACCATCTCTTGATAGGAAATTGAAGGGAGGAGAGAATCCATAGGGAAGGGAGTTTAGCCCATGACTTTTAAGTCTAAGGAACTGTGGACAGCTTAAAGTAGAGAAGGTTTGGTGGCACTTTGTTAGAGGGACATTGAAGGCAAGGGATAAGTATCTGCTGTAAACTGAACTGGAGACAGTGGTATAGAAAAAAAAATTGAGTTCAATGGTAAGACAAGTGCGCTTGACCTTCTAAGATTCCTCGTTTTCTAATAATAACAATACTGGTTTTTGAGCGCTTCTATTCGCCAAGTGCTATATTATACTGTTACCCTGGCTAATGATAATTCTGATACAGCAACAATCAGGAAGCCCCATTTCATACAAGTTCAACTTGAAAAACATAAAGGAAATTGATTTTTAAAAAACATGCTGGCAAGGTTCTGTGAAACTGGCACACTCAGTGCGAGAAACACAAATTGAATACAAATTGAAACAATCCTTTCTGAGAGCCATTTGGCAATTCTTCTCAAGAGCCATAAACTCATCTAATAATCCCACTCCGAGGGATTTACCCAAAGGAAAATAACTTTGAAAAAGAAAAAAAAAAAAACCAACCCTGTATGCTCAAAGCTTTTTAAGATATCAAAAGCTGGAAAGAATCCAAAGTCCCAACAATTTGGGAATGGTTAAATAATTTATGATATGTTAACTCCATGAAAAATTATGTAGCCATTAAAATGATAAATGAGAAGACTTTGTGGCAACATGAAAGGCATATAACAAATAATGTTCAAGGATAAGAGTGGAACGCAAAATCATACATGTGCTCTGATTATAACTCTGTAAAAATATTTACGACTAGAAATCGAAAGGAACAACAGAGAAATAGACAAACCATCATGTTTTATGAGATTCTCTATATAATCACCGTATACTTTAAAAAAACGAAAATGGAGAAGCCCTCTTGCTTTAGCTAGAGAAATCTGAGACTCACAGCATGTTAGCTAGAAAGCATCGCCTGGGTCCTTGGCTAACACTCTCATTTTACAATTGGGGAAACTGAAGCCCTGAGAAAGTAGCCTGTCTGTCCCACGACATTGGGGCAGAGCTGGGACGAGAACACGGAAGGTGTGACCTAGAGGATCCCAGGGATGTTACATTTCAGGCTGACCATTTGTGGAAACACATGGAGTGAAGAGAACAAGAGGGAAAAAAATAGGGTCACCTGTCATAAAAATTCTCAGATGTGGGTAGTAAATTTGGTCGGTTGAGAATGTAACATCCTCTGTCTGCTGAAGACCAGCCACCATCCACTCATTAAATACATAATGGATCTGGAAAGGGAGGATGTTTTTCTGCCTTTAAAGGCCATCTCCTCTCCGTCCTCATTACCGCTTCCTGAGGTCAAGGTCTCATCAATCATTCTGTAAACACTTTGTAGGCACCTGTTAGGTCCCGGGAGCTGTTCTGAACCTGAGGATACTATGCTGAGAAAGAGACTCGGAGAAAGAGTTCTGACAGAGCTCTCTTCAGAATTGGAGACGGTCAACTCACATGCAAACAAATAAACGACTTAATACTGTAATGAGTACTATTTAAAACCTAACAACAGGAATTTGTGATGAAGCCTAAGCGGGTGGGGGACGAGTACGGAGTGCGGCAGCGACATGATCTGATTTATAGATTTGAACACTGCCTGGCTGCCTTTATTATTCTGAGATAATTGCAACGGCCCCCTCAGCAACAGTCTCTGTCTCTTCTTACTGCGACCAGAGGTCTCAATAAGATGTCAATTTGATCTGACACTGGTCCATCTGAAAACTTTCAAAAGCTCCTCGTCACCCCCGACATGAAGCTCCCGTGCGGCACATAGCTATTGAGGTCTCCGCAACAGGCTTTGGAAGGCACGTTCAGCCAGTCATCACACATGCCCCGCACCCCACCGCACACATGCCCCGCACCCCACCGCACACAGCCTCCTCGGAGGTCCCACTGGAGGTTCCCTGGTCTCCTGGCAGGCTGCCCGGTCTACTGAGGCCGGGCGTTCACACAGACTGCGCTCTCTCTTTGATCCCTCTTCTCCCTCTTTGTTTATAGAACTTGTCCCCTTCCTTTAATGTTCTGTTTGAATGTCTCCTCTTCTTAAAGTCTTCCCTCACTCTTCCAGGCAGAGCAGAGTAGCCACGGCCTTCTAGGAGCTCACAGCACGCTCTGTTCACACCTGTGTTATAACACCTGTGTTATAACACCTCACACTGAATCATAATTATTTGTGTATGTATGTAATGGGGAGCGGGGAGCGGGGACCGTGTCTTAGTCATGTTTTTATATCCAGAGCCAAGCACAGGCTGAGCACCTAAGTGTTAGTGGCTGGAGCAAATGAGTTGGTTCATCGATCGTTGGACAGAAGGATGGGTAGGTGGATGAATGAAGAGGGTCTATCCCCCCGTTTTAAAAGCAAGACCACTCTGATCTGGTTCATCATCTGTGAAACGAAGAATCAGACTAGATGATTTTTCAAGGTTACCTCCAGCTCTGATGTTCCAGGTTCCAAGAGTCCGCAAATCATGACTGGTTATTGCCAATGGAATCAGAGAGCCTTCTTGGCGTGGCCACTTGAGCCAACTCGAAGGGCTCCTATGTTCATGATTAAGGATCAGAAAGCCTGTGGAGCCCTGCTGCACTGGGATAAATAAAACCTGGGCACAGGCTGGGTGTCCTCCTGTCCCAGTTGGCAAGGCTCACCATTACCCCAACATACCTGCTGAGGGAAGAAGCTTCAAGCAAAACAAGTTTCGAGCCGGCTCAGCAACAGCGTAGCTATACATTCCTGTAAATTTCCAGTGCCATGCAAGGGCCTGGACAGGCCAGTCCGTGCCGCTATGTTACATAGCTCCAGTGGCAACCTCTGCTTACTGCATCATCTGTGGGTGTGGGTTTCAGGATAGACTTGCATTGAATTAGGTCAGAGGTGAGGACTGAAATAATCCCTAAGTCAGCTTTCGATGGAGAAGAAAAGAGTGAGTATACACCGTTCTCTCTCTATCAGAATAGAGAAGGTGACCTGAGGTTCCTTTCGAGCCACAGGGCCAATCCCAATGCCAGCCACACGTTCAGCCCTCTGTTAGGTGCCACAAGGAATGCCAAGAGCGATGAAGTGGGTCCTGCCCTCAAGGAAGCATAGACATGCTCTAGCGAAGGAGATCAATGGTATACATGAAATGGCACAGAGAAGTTCTTTGCAGAGCAGAGAGCAAAGGAAGCTTATAGGGACACAGGTTTGGTGAAGGAAGGAGGGACTACCTCCCAAAGGAGGAAGGGTATTCAACAGACAGAAATGGCATTCGCTGCGGCAGTCAGGAAAAGGGCTTGCACACGGCTCTGGTGCAGTCTGAGTGCAGGACAGTGGAGGAAGGTGGACAGTGCGTTCGGCTATAGGGAAGGTGTAGAAGAAAAAGAAGGCGGATTTTTCACCACGTTGGGGAGGTGGGACAGAAGGGGTCACCCAGGTCTTGAAGACCTGCCTCATTATTTATTCAAACATATTTACCCAGTGCCTATTTTTGCCATGCCCTGTTTCTACCTTTGAGTGCCAGTCTCCAAGGTTTCAAATTCATCCTAGAGGCCAAGGGGGGGGGGGGTCACTGAGGATCCTGAGGGGCTAGGAGGTAGCCAGATGAAGAGCCTTGCTCTGACTGCTTCCGTTTCTTACAGACTTGACCTCTGGCAGCGGCAGATCGGTGGTGACATCACTCACCTCTCACGGAGAGTTGACACATGACCTCGTATGATCCCTTCCTAGGAGATATTGTGATCAATTATCTATTTGTAATCAGCACAAGGCTTTTACAGAAAATAGCAGGCCAACGTGCACACACAAGCACACAGAGAGATCACTCTGAGAAGCTCCCGGAGCTAATGAGGTATAAAGAAGGCCACCTACCAAAAGCACCTTTCTGGCAATAGTAATAGCAGGGGTTGGGGCCCTCGAACCCCAGCGCGGGTCTCACGGGAGATTTCCCCCTCAGCCCCCTGTGGTTTCTCCTGCACAAACAGCAGATTTCTAGGCCCGTGATCCAAGGCAGGGGTGAGAGCACGGAGCATGGTGAGAGGAAAAGAGACAAGTCAGAATTTGAAGCTACAGAAAAGAAAACACTTCTAAAGCAACAGAGCAGCTCATTTTAAAGAAATCAAGTCCTGCCTTAAAAATGCAGTCGGCAAAAATGCAGTCGGCATTAATGTCGTCGTTGATTTCCTTCTTCCTCTTCCCACACAGGGAGGAGTTTCCCATAAATTAATTTGTAAGTTAAGTGAGTACAAACTTACCTTTGCAAGCACCCAAGAGGCAGAGAGGGGAGTGAATCAAGCTTAAAACATAGGCAACACAAAAAAGGATGTTAGAATTTAAACCTGTCTGGTGCCTTTTTATAAATCTACTCTTGCAGCTGTGCGGAGCTGCATGGCTCTTTGCTGTTTTTGAAAAGTTTTTATTTTGACTGGATCCCGGGGACTCCCTTCGTCCTGTGAACTATCTCAGAGCCTGAGCCAGGGCTTTTATACAGAAGGGGACCTTCAAACAGTATTTGACGACCTTCAAGCGGTATTGATAATTGTGAGTTCCCAGAGCCCCTGCGCCAAGGGCACTTTCTTCTCCATCTCTGTTTCCCGCTGTGTGGAAACTTTGTAACGCGGGAGTCCAACTGTTCAAAAGAGCTCCGGCCTGAGCCCCAGTAGATGAGCGCTCTCCCATCAACTTTAACCCTTAACGTCCATGAGACCATGGCAGAGTCACACGCCCCCTCCGGGCCTTAGTTTTCTTGTGTAAGAATCCGTGGAAGTAAGCGTTCTATTTCTGTGGGCCCTAATGAAGTGAACCGTGAATGGGGCTTGTTCAGATGCTAGACAGGCCAATTAAATGAATCAGATCCTTTATCCCTTGATGTTCTTGGGGGGCAGGGAATGGCAAAACAGGAACTTACCATACTCCAGGTACAAAGCTGATACGATTGTTTATTATTTCACTTGCCAACAAACGGGTATCGAAGATGAAGAGATTCAACCAGACCACAGCAACTCCGGCCTGATTGGGAGTGACTACGAGTGCAGCCCAATTTCCCACACCTTATGCATTTCCACCCAGGATCCCAGAAAAAGAGGTTACAATCTTAATGACGGTATTGGATGCTAATAGATCCTGAAGTATCTTACGACACACACACACACACACACACAAAAAGCTTAAATCATACCAGTGTATGATTTTAGTGTTTAGCAAAGTGTCTTGTAATTTACTTATTTGGGAACTACGAATCAGTAAATGATATAAATGGTAACCAGATGAACCAGAATTTTCCATTGCCCAGAATACCCCGGTCCCTAGCCATCTTAGGTAAACAGGAATTTACTATGGCATTAAAATAATAATAGCCTCCAAGGACTAAATTCTGGTAGTCTCAGGCTTGCCAACTGTCCGGCAATGTGTCAACTGCAGAGAACACTCTCCACTCCAGCTGGGCATTACCGGGACCCAATCAGACTCCATTTCAGAAATCATGGGCGGTGTTTCCATGGAGCTCTGCCCGAAAAGAGGTGATCTAAATCTTGCATGAGAGATGTACATCAACAGGGAGCTTTGCCTAGAACACTGTGACCTAAAAAATCATATTAAGGAACTCAGAATGCAGAGTCAGTCTCAGAGACACCGAGTGACCTTGTGCAAGGCACCTTGCAGATTGCCTTGCCTCCTCGACTCCCCTAATGAGTGGTGACTGCCTCTGTGAGTACCTGGGCCAGTGGCACACCCCAGCCAGGGGCAAATATTCTGATTTTCACTGCCCTGTTTTTTAAAGGCAACCTGCTCCTTCTATTAATCATCTTGCTCTTTGTTTGTTCTGGGAGGCAAGCACTGATTCAGAGGAAAATATCGCCTAGTGGTTAGACTGGAACAGTATCTCTGCTGCATTTTCTTTTGGAGATCCTGCACATTTTATTTTTTGATATCCCTTGTATAAAGATGTCCATGATGCATGTAGAGCTCAGGGCCAGTAAGTTTGGATTCCTCCCCTCCCCCACCGCCCTCCAGCTATAGCTAGTCTCCCTTTATTACTCCCTTTACTAGGACTGTGTAATACAATGTGTTTCCCTTTTTATCTCAGCTGCTGGGAAGCTCAAAGTCATGCTATACGCCTCATTAAGTTTATTCTGCTTCTGAGTTTTCTTCCCCCTCACTGTCCTCTCCTTTCATGGCCATGTCTTTATCTTTTGTCCATGTTTTGATGAAACTATCATCTCTATATCTCATAAGTTACTTAAATACTTTTGGGAAGTGGCATGCAAATAAATCAATCATGTGGACTCGCATGTTCCATTAAGTGCTTTGCAGATGGGAAAATTTGGAAGATTAATGCCGATCCTATGATGAAGGCTGAAATTTCACTTCTAACACAAATTAATCATTAATATTTAAAAGCTTAGATATAGTCACAGCTATGAACCTTTGCCTAGCCTTCGCCATTTATAAGGTGAGTGCTTTCCAACACGTGCTCTCATTTTGTAATTAGTGTTCATGCTTTACAAATGAGAAAAGTGAGGTTTGGAGAGCTTTCAGTGGCCTGTCAGAGGTCACAGAGTTTGTAAACTCAGCTCTTCTGACCCTAAGCCAAGTCTTTCGCCCCTGCGCCCCCGACATCCTCGTTTCTCAATGACTTCTCATTTGAGCCAGTGTTCTTCTCATCGTCCTCAAACAAGTTGTTTGCAGTTTTTGTTTTCTTTTTTCAACATGCCGATCAGATTGGAGCAAAAGGCCATCTTAGTGGTTATTTCTCTTGCTGAGGTGATCTGCAGAAAGTCTGGACACTGCTGATTCAAGGTCTAAAGGGTCAAGCTTGAAATGGTCGCTTCTGGAAGATGTGAGCCCCCTTGCATCATCCCGGGTTTCCTGCCTCAGTTTGCCTGCCACATATCCTGCAGCTGTATTTGAGGTATAAAGGGACAACAGGGAAAGTCTGAATTCTAATATGCATTTCTTCTTAAATAACTTATTTAAAATACCTCTTCTTGGCCTCTCTGGTTCTTGAGTGGCAGGCAGAATACCAAGTCCACAAATTGCTGGGACAGTCAAGGAGAAGATCAGTTCATTGCTTCTTGGGGCTTGCTGGTGTGAAAGCACTTGATATCCTTTACATGCAGCCTCAGGGTCATGCTGTTCCCCCATGTGGGTCAGTCAGCCAACCTGCTTTCGTGTGACTCTGAAAATAAGGTAAGCACTGCATTTCTGTTTTATTTTTCTCCCATTTCAGGCCACAGACCTACCCCCAACTGCAACTGTACCGAAAAGCTTCAGGAATAGTTTGTCCAGAAGGTCCGCTGCCGGTAGAAACTTCTGGAAGGCCAAGCACCCTAAAAGAGCTGTGCATCCAACACCCTTCTCTCTGATTTCCTTCTCCAGGTTTGGCCAGACTCAATGCTCGTTCTCCATTAGGCCTCAGATCCTACCTACAGTCTGGGGGCTGGAGAGGCTAATCTCAAAGGGCTAGAAATGAGTCAGTTTCCACGCTCAGCTTCAGGTGTGCGGCTTCCTGAAGCACAGACGAGGAAGCTGTAAATTTCAGAGTGATTGTTTTTTCTTTGCATACCATATCCGGAACTGAAACCACCAATTCATTTCACCTCAGCCCTCATACACTACCCAGAGCTCATCAATAACATTCCAGATACAAGACACCAAGACTTCAACCGAGTCATTCTGTCTCTTCTGCTCTCTCTTCTTTTCGTGGTGATCTTGTTAGCGTCTGCGTTTTCTTCCTTTTGTTTTAGTCCTGGCAACACAGGATTTGGAGACCTTCGTTTTCTTCACAGGTGTTTATGAGAATTAGGAGCCAAATGCCTAAGCTCTGCTAAGAGTTTGGCCTTACTCATAACTTTCCACTTTCCCTTGCTGGTCAACTTGGCTGTCTGTGAGTGTAAAGTCATTGATTCGATGTCCCATTCTAGGGGGCAACTGATGTTGCCAAGAGCTTCCCCAATGGGTCACCTCATTAACCCATGAGAGCAGATGAAAGATGGGATCTGTGGAGATATCCGTGCAAACCGTCTTCACGAAACGGGAGAGCAATGGAAAATCCATGCATCTGCCTGATGCCGACCAGGGCATCGACACATTCGGAGAAGGAAGGGCCTCTACCATTTATATAGTACCTTACAATTTATAAACCACTTTCACATCCTTTCTCTTGATTCTCACCAGAACTTGTGAAACCAGCCAGACAAGCATCTCCTCCCCAGTTTAGAGAGAAGAGGACCCCGTGCTGATAAAGGTGGAATGATGGGTCCAAGCAGTGACAGTGGAAAAGCCAGAAACCCCGATGAGAAGCTAGGTCCAAGTGCAGTATTCCTGTAACTCCCATCTAACCTTATGTATAATGTAATATGACATCAAATTCCATGACCTCATGTTACACAGTCATTTGTTGACATTTTTAAACTTCACGTCTTTTGTAGGTCAGGGTGAATGGCTGTTGGTCGTTACTTTTGTATAACTCTCTGGGCCTAGGCTTTCTTTCTTTAAAAAATAGAGGAATGACCTTAAATGCTGAGTTTCTTTCAGTTCTAACAGTCTGTCGGTCCCTGTGTCAGTCACTGCCAAATGCATGGGATGACCCAAAAATGTCACCCCAAGTACTCTTTATAGAGTATCAGTCTCCAGGATGGTAGTAACATTAGGTTAAAATGGTTGCCATGGCCAAATAAGTTAGAGAAAAGTAGGATTACTCAAAATGAAACAGGTTGCTTTGCTCCAGTCCTTCTCAGAGCCTTTGCATGCAAATCTATAGGGGAAGGGAGCTATGGATATGCAACATTCCTCTAAGTTGGCCCTAGAACAGGGATCTCATGGAATTAGTATTCTATGGAACATTTTGATTAACAGTGGGACACTCTCCAAGGATCCCATTGGTCTCTCAAAGCAGCAGCACAAAGATCAAATAAATTTTTACAGCCAGCGCAGCACCGCCTCCCTCCACGGCAGCCCACACGAGGACTGCACTTGCTGGGCTGTGGAGGGTAGCCCAGGTACCACCTAGCCCTGGGCAACCCAGCGGCACAATCTGGATCACATCCCTGTAGCTGAAAAAACAAAACAAAACAACCAAAACCAAAACCCCTAATTCATCTGAAAGCAAGGACTTCTGCCTGTTGCCTGAATATAGGACTAGCGGCAGTTCATTTTATTGCCTTGGAAAGTTGTGCCCCTTCTTTTCCCTGAGAGCAGGATCCCATCGTTCTCCTATTATGGGAAAGAAAGGTGAGCTTGCTCAAGGATTTTCCATTCTGCCTCCCGGGGCTCCCCCAGCACCTTCACCCTATGGGAAAAGGAATTCTAGACTCTCGGAGAGAGACTTTTGGGCTGTGGCAGAGCACGGCAAGTTCTATCTGGTCTGCAGCCCCTCTCAGCTTGACTCTTCCCCTTCAGCATCCCCCCTCCACAGCCTCTGGTGAACAGCTGCTGGAGTGCGGAGCCTCCTCTCTGAGAGGCAGCCTGGCTCCACGTTTGAACAGTTGAGATTGCTCGAAAGTTCGGAACCACACTCTGTCTCGTGGGAACTTCTTCCTGTGGTTGGCTCCAAACATGTCTGATCCTGCGTCTACAAGCATGAGCTATGTCTCTGCCAATCTTATAGGTGACTCCACTTGTCTGAAATCCAGATCTAAAAAGTTCCAAGAGCCGCGTGTCCTTCCATTCCTGAGCCCAATTTATCTTGTGGATTAACTTTCACCCACCTCTCCCAGTCCCCCTTGCTCTAGAGGGAAACAGCCTTTGTGGGGCCAGAGAAATTATTTACCTATCTGACTGGGGGTCCTGCACTCAGAGTTGAGACTTCCTGCCCTGGGTTTAGGTCGGCAAATGCCACGTTCAAGTTTAGTTCCGTGCTTCTGCTTTTGATCTCAGCCACACTGGTGCTCGTTTGAAAATTGTTAGCTGTACGATAGACTGAGACAAATTATCTTTAGTTCTAGAATGACATGAAACTTCCTAGTACGGAGCTATGCAAAAAAACTTCAGGCACAAAGTCACACAGACACTTAAAATGGCCTTGGGACTTCTGTTTTATTTGCAAGAAGAAAATAATTCTTAGTTTTCCTTTGACTGGGCTAGATGTTCTGCCGTCTCTATCAACCATCCAGTGAGTGCCTTACGGTTTTACGCACATATTTCGCATTCGTTATCTTATTTATGCCCATCACAAGCATTTCAGCGCAGACGCTATTGCATCATGTCGTTACACTTCGTAAGAGTACTGGCGTTTCTGAGGCTGTGGTTATGCGCTAGCCTTTTAATCTTTTGTTCTATTGCTAGAATCCTGGAACTGCAATTCAGAGGTCCTGGGTCCTAACCCCTGTGTGACCTTACACAAGTCATTCTCTCTCTTTGACCCTCAGCTTCCCAGTTGTAAGATGGAGGTGTGGGCGGGGTGAACTAAAGGAGCTCCAAGAACCCCAATCCCGTTCAGCCTCTCGCATGTGCTTCTCCTTGTTGACAGTGTGAACAAAGAGAGACTAAAACCACAGCTGGATCCGGGAAGGCAAACTTTTGCCCACGGTTTGCCACACTCGTGGTAAGTGAGAAAGAGTGTCCCATTGTTTTTACATCTTAAAGGATAACATGCCCACAATCATTAATTACAACAGGCGCAGTAATGATTTTGTTTGAAGGTAGAAATCCTGCTTGGTTGAAGTTAGAACATTTCTGAGAGAAAGTTCAAGTTTTGAAACTGCTAATGCTGTCCTGTGCTGGTACGTGGGGTGCGGTGGGGGTGGGGAGCAGTAAGCCAGACCGTTCGTCTTAGGGATAACCTCTTTGGTTTATGTAAAATATATGAGTCAAAGCAAATTCATTCTTGTAGGCTGCCGTGCCTGAAAGAGAACGAAGCCTCGCTTAAAAGAGACTGAGCCCTTCATGCAATCAATCAGCTACATCTCTGTGCCGTAGGTTGCGATGTCTACTTTCCAGAGGAAAGATTATTTTCAAACCACATAAATGATGATGCTTTTGGAAAAAAAAAAAAAAAACAACCTCTCTCAAATGATATGAACTCGCCTATTGTTTTTATTTCACACCCACAGTCTTGATGCCTTTAATCTCTAAAATCATTTCAGTTTCCAAAAATCATTTGAAACACTCCTACACCCGGGGCTTTTGATAAACAGTCCAGCTTCTACAGAAAGAAACAGGTGTGTGTGTGTGTGTGTGTGTGTGTGTGTGTGTGTCTGTCTGCGATTGAGAGCCAAAGAAAGACCAGCAGTGGAGGACCAGGAGAGGAAGCAACGGCACGCGTGGGAACCAGGCAGCCCGGACGCTGAGTAGGCTTTATTCCAGCAACAAAGGCCTCCTGTGAGCATGGGTCTTCCCTCCGCTGATCTCTTGTTAAAGACTACAAGAAACCTTTGGATAATTTCAGTCTGATGTTAAGAATACAAATAATGATTAGTGTTTTGGAACACTACCAATATCCCAGGAACCTTTCTGAGACCTCTAACACCTACACGTACAAGAAGTCTATCAGGTTGGTACAATTATTACCCCATTCTACAGATGGAACAAACAACCAAAAAACACCAGAATCACAGAGAAGCGAGCCCTCCAGTCTCCGGCTCATTAACATTGAAAGAAAATCCTGTGTGGCCACCATGAAGACTGAAGATGTCACCTCCTGTGGGAAGTACTTTCGGTAAGATGGAATCTTACTCTTCTCTCAGCAACCAGAACTTTCTCATGGCACTGAAGCCACTAAAACTACAGTAATTTGTGCACATGCCAGAACATCTCCATGAGACTCCAAGTTCCTTATGATCAGAGCGATAGTAAAATCATCCCTGTCTCCCCACAGCCATAGCGAAGTGCCTGGCACTGCGGAGACACTTAGGAAATATCAGTTGAGTAAATAAAGGAAGAGGCCCAAGTTTTAGCCCTGAGTTCTCACAGCCATGTTAGTAAAATCATTACAGTCAGATCTCTAGGATCAAGGCCAGCTGAATCTTGAGACAACTACTACCTGGGACTTTTAAAATAAAACATTCTATTGGTTTTTAGCCTCCTGGAGGTTTTTTAAAATTTGTTTTTTATTTGCTCATTCATTTTTTTTGTTTTTTCCTCACGTCTTGGATGGTTGTGGCATGTGGCCTGTCCATCTGGCCTGGCAAATGGGTTTCAAAAAACTGTATCACAGTGAGAGAGAGAGAGAATTGAAATCACGTCAAGTTCTGAAGTTTGTTGTACTCTCATTGCTGATCCCGAAGTTAACGTCAAAACAGGTTAAATTGATACAGCTTATCTTAGTTTTCAAGAAGTCCCTCATCCTTTTAGAAACAGAGCAGAACCCTCTGAGATCATAGGCCAAACCTCACTTCCAAAGCATAGCAAGACCATATAGAAAAATCAGGATGTAGCAGGATGGCTCTGATGAAGGTATGATCTTATAAAGAGTTCATGAAAACAGATAATCACCCAAAGATCACCCACTTTAACCCTCCCATTTGGCAGATGGGAATAATGTGGCTCAAAGAGAAAAAAAGAGTTACCGAAGTTGCCAGATCAATTTAATAAACGCAGTAGGGATAAACTCAGGACAGGCAATTCCTAAATGAGGCAACTATCCCTATTCTATTTTGCCTGCCTTTATGACCAGGTTAGAGTAAGCAATTCTTAAGACAAAGTCTGTCTGGTTACATTTGGGGTAAAAGTTTGATTCGGGTTTGAGAAAGTCCACAGGCTCAAGCAAGACCCATCTTAAGGGATTGGATGACAGGGGGTCTCTATTTTTGATCACATACTAAACATTTGTACCTACCAAGTCATGGCATGATAAATTAGTTGGTTGGCATCAAAAGTGCATGAGTCATTGTTCTCACCAGCAATAAATCCAATTGCCGGCACAGAGTGGATGAAATGCAAAATGACAGCTGAGATTGGAGCACGTTGGCCTCTCTCCATCCAAGGTTCTTTAGTCCATGTCTATGCTGGTAGAAAATGTTACATTGTCCTCACAACGATAGTCAAGGATTTTGAAGTAGTTATGTCCTCTTAGTGTTGCTGGTGGCTAAAAAGCCAATAAAAGACAATGCCAGAACGGGCGGCAAGGACAAGAGGTGAAGTCCCAGCTTTGATCCTGGCTCTGTCCATGAACCCGGACATGCCACGTGCCTCTGTGAGCTGCATTTCCCCCATCTGACTATTGAAGAAGTGGGCCAAGGGATGTGTGGGGTCCCCTCCACTTCTAGGATTCAATGAGTCTATGAATGTATTGATTTCTTCTTTCTCTGGTGTGGTTCTGTGAGGCCCTTTGGTGAACAGCAGCTCAAAAATTTGTCCTTTCAGCTACCAGTAAAGGACATTTGGGGGCTAGAAAGGCAAACTAATCTAAGAGTCAAAAGAATGGGCTCAGTCTCAGCTCTATACCAGGTGATCTGGAGTAATACCAATTCCCTTTCTGAGCCTCCAATTCTTTTGAAAAGTCCAAGTAATAATCCTTACTTCACAGAGCCGTCTTGTGAGTTAAATGAAATTATGGATGCCAGAGTGCTTGTAACCTGAAAACATGTGGCGCTGTGCGGGTGAGGATGAAGATGAAGATGTTGATGAGGAGTTAGGAGCACTTTTTTATTTTTCTACAAAGATACAAAGGTTCAGGGTCAACAGATAAGGGTAAGGAAGGAGACATTCTCTCTGAGTGTCTGTGCTCTGCCCACCCTGAGAACTAGACATTTTTTTCCTTCCTTCCTTCCTTCCTTCCTTCCTTCCTTCCTTCCTTCCTTCCTTCCTTCCTTCCTTCCCTCCCTCCTTCCCTCCTTCCCTCCTTCCCTCCTTCCCTCCCTCCTCACTGTCACTCGTCATCTCCCCAGGCCAATAGAAATCATCACTTGTCTTACGTCTTAGGCCTCCCTTCCCCCCACGCTCCTCACTGCAGACCCAGCTGGAGTGTCAAATCAAAACCTCTGTACAGATACTTCACCCTCACTTCTTTAGTCTTCTAGACCATCTAAAAGAAAACAGCAGAGGCGCTCCCTGCACCCACGCATTTCCCTTTGTTTTGAGGGCCAACACAGCCTGGCCTCCTCGTGGCAGTTAGAGCTCCTGTTCCGTCTCCAAGTCCTCTGGGCATCAGCGTTCTTGGTGCTCAGCAGGTTACCTGGCATCTTTCTGGTGGTAGAGCATGATGGTATCTGATAGGAATGCCATGCTCGGTAGAAAATGTGACTTTTCACATGGCTCCACCCTCTTCCAGCACTGCAAAGGACATTAGGAACGCCCTGGTTCAACCCCGTTGTTTATAGATGCACAAACTGAACCCTAGAGAAGAGGAGAAACATGCTGTGTCATTTAGAAGTAGAGCCAGAAGGTTCTTTCAAGGACGTCTAGGCCAAACTCTTCATTGGCCAGATGAGGGAACTGAGGCCCAGCGATGTTAACTAACCCGCCCTGAGTTAAAGCACTAGTACTGAAACCCATAACCTCTGATTCAAAGTTCATATTTCAGGGGCGCCTGGGCGGCTCAGTCTGTTAAGCGTCTGCCTTCAGTTCAGGTGACGATCCCAGGGTCCTGGAATCCAACCCTGCGTTGGGCTCCCTGCTTGGTGGGGAGCCTGCTTCTCCCTCTCCCTCTGCTGCTCCCCGTGCTTGTGCTCTGTCAAATAAATGAATAAAATTAAAACAAAACCAAACCAAAGTTCTTCATATTTCAGTTCAGATACGGTACATGTAAGGCACATACCGTCGACACCAGGCACACAAAATCCAGGCTCCACAGATATGTACACACGACAACAGGCTATTGCAGTCATATGAATTGGGGGAATCCATTTGTAGCCATATTTTGGAATTCCTATTTTCCTCCGCAAGAGAGGCGTCATATATTCCCGTGTAGGGGATGAAGATAATAATTAAATCTGTGGTAAGGTTTAGGATACACGGGTATAGGCATCAAACCACCTCTGGAATTATTTTCACTCCAACCCCAAAAGCCCAAAAGAATTTAATGAAAGTCAATTTCTTGTCATCAGGAAGCAGCTGACCTGCAGTGGCCCAAAGTGGGGCTCTACTGGAAAGCTAAATCTAGAAACAGCAAAGTCCATGTATGTCTTGGGCCCTAAGCCTCGTACTTCCTGCAGCACTGTCCGGCTTGGGGGCCAGGCCAGTGGTGGGCTCGTAAGCGCTCAACAAGCGGCTCTATAGGGGGAGGGCTGTGGTGAGGGGAAGGCCACATGTGCCGCGTTTTCCAGTACTCTCTGTGTGCCTATTCCCACCGTGGCCACGTTCACACTACTGGTATGACCGGGATAAATGTGGAGTTGAAAAGAAATGCACGGCAGCACACAACTATGGAATATCTCTAATATACAGAAATGAGAAATACTGCTAACCTCAAGAGCATAGACAAGAATATGTCGTAAAATAAATAGGAAGTGGTGAATTTGGGGTATTTTTTACCATTTTTTAAAATAAGATTCGTTTGTATGTTGACGTGATTTAGGAATGGCTGTGCTTTCCAACCAGTTCACAAAATTCCTGATCACTTGTTTTTTTAAAAAGATTTTATTTATTTATTTGAGAGAAAGAGAGCGCGCACACACGCATTTGTGCGGAGGGGGCAGAGGGAGAGGGAGGGAGAGACTCTCAAGCAGACTCCCCACTGAGTGTGGAGCCCGATGTAGGACTCGATCCCAGGACCCTGAGATCATACCTGAGCCAAAGTCAGACGCATAACTGACTGAGCCATCCAGGCGCCCCACAGAGTTCCTGATAATTTCGCAGTCAGCGCTTTTAAGCTGGAACGAGTCCGTTTCCAGCCGACCCCTGGGCCCCACAGATCTGAGTTTGAATCCTGGCCTATTGTTCTGCCAGCTATGTGATGTTGACTGAGGTCTTGAAAGTCTTTGAGCTTTTGTTTATTTCAGTTCTGGAAGGTGACACAGTAACAGTAACATCATGGGTTCACTGCTGATGCTTCAGTGAAATAATGCTTAGCAGAGGCTATAACAGCAAACGCTCAACAAATCACTATTAGTGGTTCCCAAAGCCAGATTGGCTCACTCAATAAACATGTTGCAGGAATGTATTTTATAGGTGCTTTCTATTGTATGCGTTCTCCAGTAATAGGTACTACACCTAAGGCTGGTAGAGAGGGCTTCACACATTATTCTTGCCCTGCCCTCCAAGAGTTCCTAGTCCAGTGGAGTGAGATATAAGACATGAACACCAGTAGGCATAGTGCAGAGCAAGCTGTGATCAGCTCATGAGAACGCGAAGCGCTTGGGAAGCGCAGGAAAGGAAGAGAAGGGGGATTTACGGAGGCCACTGCATGTGAGCCATAGAAGTCAGAATAGACTTGGACATGCAGACATGTCCGGGCAAGGGTGTCCAAAACAGAGAGAGTAGAGGGAGCAAAGGCAAAAATAAAGGAACATGGAGGCATAGACTTGTAAGATTTGGTGGAACAAAGAGTATAAAAGGCGTGTTGAGGGGATTGTGGGAAAGGCAGGCAACTCCCAGGTCATGTTAGCCTTGAATGATGAGGAATGTGATTTACGTTCACTTGGGTAATGATGGGCCCGGGGAAACGTTTTCCTCTGATAAGTGACACAAATCAGATCTTCCAATGATCTATCATATTATTTTATATATTTGTTCATCGAATGCATTTCTATGGTAACTGTTCTTTCCTTTAATAAGAATAGTTAAGAGTTAACTAGCTAGTGCAATATATTTTTAAACTAAGTCGATTTCCCCGGTGGAAAAAATTCCTGTGCTCAGGGATAGAAGGTGGCATTATAATTCCCAGTTGAAAACAAAGTCATTATTTAAAGCCTTTGATAAATATTAGGCGGGCTCAAGCCAGTGGCAGTATTTCATGAGTTTTGAACTGTCTACTGCATCCTTCTTGCATTATGCTTCGCACACAAAAAAGTCATATGACCTACATCTTTATCTGCTCCAGTCTTAAGCTTCTATATATAGGCTTTGGTTATGAATGTTTTTTCCTATGAAAAGGTCAGACTTTGCACATGTACCATCAATGCAAAGCCCTGCTTATTAAAAAGCAGGCAGGCGAGTTTGTAAAAGTCATTGAAATATTATTGATGTGGGGGGAAAGCCTGGCAGTTTGCTGAAAAAGAAATGGCCTACGAACATTCTCGGAGAGAAGGTGGGGAAGCCTCTCTCTTGTGATTACAGAAGCATTTTCCTTCTGCGTAGCGCGGCCTGAGGCTGTCTGAGGCACCCCTGTACAGAAAGAGGCCGGGACACTCCCGCCCCCAGCTCTCTCGTGCATGCGGGTGCACACGCTCGCCTCTGTCAGAGAGACACCAAGCTCTGTTAACTCCTCCACCACACCTCAAACCCCCGTGGAACATCTGGAGGTGGAGCTGGGGAAGGTACCTTGGCCAGATAGATGCAAACCCAATTTGGGGTTTCCGGTCGTACGCAGACTGCGGCAGCCACTCTCGGCCAACTTGCAACACCAGAGAGAACCTGGGGAGAGTTGAACTCTTACTTTTAAGCCAAAAGTTCACGGGTTCAAATGCCCCTCGAGCTCTGTAGGGCTAACCTTTGAGTCTGAATGCTCTGAAAAGATCAAGCTGGTTTAGGAAAGAGGCCTGCCAATTTCATTCGGATCCTCTCTCCGTGAGATCAAGTTCTTTCCCAGCAGGAGATGATTGAACGGCTATGTGAACTAGACGTGATACTCCCTTGCTTTAAGAGATGAGAAACCAAAGTTTTAAGAGGTTAAGTGACTTGCTCAGGTTGACTCAATAAGTCAGGCTCCTGTGGATTCAACGTGTGGTCAAGGAGTCAGGGCTGCGATGGGCGGCGTGGTCACATAAAGCAGTAGATGCCATTGTGCCTTTTCTCAACTGGTTAATATCTACCTGTTAAGACAAGCCTCACAGGAGACCTTACAAAATAGGGATCGGCAGGTTATAGTGAGTGAAGTATTAAGTTGACGGTCAGAAGAATCTTGTTATGGTTTTAGATCAGATGTTATCAGACACTTATTCATTCACTCACTCATTTATTCACTCAATAAACACTTATTGAGAACATGCCAGGCCTCATTCTACACACTGGGGGTACAGTGTTGTGAACAAAACCAGATCCCCTGAAGCTTAGACTGGGGGCCTCCTATGTATACACTGCAGATTCTTTATCTTTTTTTTTTTTTGGCTTACCCCCATCACCTTTCCTCCAGCGTGTGAGCCCCTCAGAGGCACAAACCATGGCTAACCCACTTGTGACTCTCACTGCCTGGTACCCAGTGGCACTGGTGGTGGCAGGGATGGTCTGTGAGATTTCCCCACTCGTTCCTGGATCCCGCCCCTTCAGACCCCCACAAAGTTCCCTTGTTGACAACTCGGACAGGTTTGAGGCTGTGGGGGTTACCAACGTGGTAATAGGAGATAAAGACATGCTTAGATTTGAATAAAACATTGTGAGCATTTGTAGTTAAATAATCAAGAAAGGAAGGGAAGGGAAGGGAAGGGAAGGGAAGGGAAGAGAAGGAAAAAGGAAAGGGGAAAAGAAGGGAAGGGAAGGGAAAGGAAAAAGAAAAGAGAAGAGGAGAGAAGAAGAGAAGGAAGGAAAGGAAAGGAAAGGATAAAAAGAGAAGAAAAGAAGAAAAGAAACTCAATCTTGTGGTAGGAGCTGTCCAAGAATAGCAGCCTGCTTTGTGGAGTAGATTCCACATCACTGGAGGGGTCCATCAGAGGCAAGGCCACCACTCCAACAAGGAAGCAAAGATAGTCAAGCATGGGATGGGAACACATCGCTCCTGACTGGGACCAGCTCTCCATTATTCACCATTTTGAGTATCAGTGATGGTGCTAAATTCCTGAAATTTCATCCCCCTTTCCCAAAGAGGTCCAACTTGAAAAATTAACTTGGATCTAACCTCATCTTTACCAGTCCACAGACTATGGTAATAGTGCCGGTCCAAGAAAAATGGCTTTCTTATGTTTTACTAAAACAATTCTCTTAAAATTCCACTTTTTTTAAAAAAGATTTTATTTATTAATTTTACAGAGAGAAAGACAGCCAGCGAGAGAGGGAACACAAGCAGGGGGAGTGAGAGAGGAAGAAGCAGGCTCCCAGCAGAGAAGCCCAATGCGGGGCTTGATCCCAGGACTCTGGGATCACACCCTGAGCCGAAGGCAGACGCTTAACGACTGAGCCACCCAGGCGCCCCAAAATTCCACTTTTGATGCACTACTCGCTGGCTCTGAAACCCTTCTTAGTTCCCTATCGACTCCAGGCTAAACCCCAATCACTTCGTCCTGGCATCCAAGATCCTTTACCACCAGGCTCCGATACCTCGCCTTCTTAGCCTTGCCTTCAACTTCTTTTCATCCACCACCTAGTTCTTTAGTCGGTTAAATGCAGAGCCTCTGGACCACTCCTCCTCTTTCCTGTCTCCGCATTTTTCTTTACATTATTCCAATACCAGTCATATTTGTGGTCTCTATTTTCTTATTCGTTCGAGTCTTTCCTTATTTGCTTACGGTCCTGTGTCTTCATCACCATGTGCCCAGTGCCCAGTCTGGCTCTCAGGCCAAGGTTATTGGCTGGAATTAACTTGGATTAGAAAACACGTTTCCGTGCAGGGCGGCAGAAGGACATACTGTTAAGTGTACCGATTCTGCAGCCAGCCTCCTCCGGGGTGAGCCCTAGCTTTGCCACTTACTGGCGGGGTGATCCCAAGTGAGTTACTTAAACTCCCAGGGACCCAGTTTTTTCATCTGTGGAATGGGAAAAATAATAGCCCCACCTCATGTCAAGAGGGTTAAAGGACTGATTTTTATGAAGTATATACTTTTGTGTCTGACACCCAGCTATTCACTTAGGTAGTGCCTATTCATTCTTTAAGGTGCCCTTTTATTTCTTCCTCCTTCATGAATATTAATTCTATTTTCCATGTATAAAGCACTTCAGAGTTTACGAAGACCTTTCATATGTGTTTTCACATTTAATCATCACAGTAATAGGCTAGGTAGGTGTTGCCATCCCCGGAGAGTTGGGGTGACACAGGTAAAAGCAGGGGGCGGGGGTGGTGACAGGAACTCGGAGATTCTGGTTCTCTGTCCCGAGGGTGTTCAGACACAACATCTTGCTCCAGTCTGGATCAGTGTGATTTACGGGCTTCACACACTCCCAGGAGGCTTAGCGGCTGCCGCTTACCTCTGCTGCAGAAAGTTCGGTGACCTTTGCTCCATCCTGTATGCAAACCTTCAGGGCAGGACACCAAACAAATGTAACAGCAGAACAAAACACCCAGGTTAGAAAGGGTCTTGGACACCATGAAGTCCAATTCCTCCCCCCACCACCCGCCTCCAAAACCATTTTACAAATGGGAACACTGAGTTCCAGGAAAGAAAATTATTTTTCTAAAGATCCACTAGTTTACATGCTCTTCAAGGTAGGGTCATGTGCCTGCCTGGAGAAGTAAGGACAAGACTCTGGCTCTCAGGAGAAACATAGTCCAGTAAACTATGTCCTGCACTTCTTATTATCTCAGATGACTACCCCAGTGCCTAACACACACAGTAGGTGTGCCGTAAATGCCCCCTGTATACATGAACAAATGAATAAATGAAGTCACTACGCAGTCTCCAGCTGAGCTGCCCCTAAAGCCTGGGCCCCAGATTACCAGCATGGGCTCCCCACTACTCCCACCTTCTGCCTCCCCCATCCAGACTCACTTTATGGTGAGGTTTGAGAAAGAGCTAATGAGCAGGACTGAAATGTGTTGCCCATTGTGTTTATTCAGATGTAAAAGTGGATTCCTAGTCATGGTGTAAGAAGTGTTGGCTCTCTGTCTCTGCTGCAGGGATGGACGCTGAGCAGGGAGCCGGCAGAAGACCAGAGCCAAGAGACCCAGGACCTGCCCTGTGGGATGCCGGCGCTGTCTAAAGTGGTCCTGTAACTTCGCTGTACAAACAGAAACCAGTATGTGATGTATTTTGGCTTATGATGGACACCTTAACATGCTCCACATTTTTCCTGATTTCGCTCGTTTCATAGAATGTCCAAGCTGGCAGGTGCCTTGCCAATGATTGGGCTTAATAATTCCTTTATGGGAGAGATACAGTGTCAAGTGTCAGAGGGGGACGTTGAGTAGCTCATAGTCACACAGCGTGTCAGCAGCCCAGACGGAACTTGCGTGCAGGTTTCCAGGCTTCCAGTGAAGACATTCTTCCCCTGCCCTAGATGGCTGGATTTGGCATTAAGCCAGCAGACGACACTCGCGCAAACTTCTCAAAAGCACAGCTGCCGTGTGACTTACCTTTCTATCTTGCACTGTTCTCAGAGTGTTAGGCACTTCACAGAAACTCCTTCCCTGCTCGGCACTGTGGAGTTCTCAAAGAGCTTTCATGCTCATCACGAGTCCCATTTTATAGATCAGGGAGCCTCAGGCGGCCTGAAGGGACTAAGGGCTCATGGCTTCAGAAAAATGGTAGCAGAACTTCAACCTCAGTCTTCTGACAGCCAGTCCGTGCCCCACCTCAACACTGCATAACAGTTGATGACCCAGTGCATGAATAATGGCAGGATGGGTGAATGAATGAAGGACTGACAAACATAGGAATCAATCACTCACTCTTGAGAAACAGATTTTAGGAAAATAATTAACTCCAGACCCTTACTCTGCCTGGACCCCTGGTGACCTGTTTCAACTCTGTGGCCTGCGGTTTCCTTCTACTGGACATCTCACCTATGTGCTTAAGGGAAGGGGGAAAACTAAGAACTCCAAAACTCTGTGTTCCTGCAGAGGCCCGTATCTCTGATGGTATTATATCCAGTTTGGAAGATTAAAAGAAAGCATGAAGAAAGACCTTTCAACCCCCCAAATATCACCATCCAGAGATAATACCAGTAGTTAATATGTTACTGAACACCATCCTTTTTTTAGTCTTTTTTGTCAAAGCATATATATAATTTGTCTAGTGGATTCATATGGAATAAACTGCGTAGTGATCTGTTTTTGGCATTTCATAGAGATCACAAATATCTCTTTGGGCCATAAGTGGATCAAGAGGGAGAATGAGCATAAGATTTTGACAACATTTGATCTGCTGAGTAACACATAGATGTGGAGATCCCCAAACACTGCTTTCTTTCTTTCTTTCTTTCTTTTTTAAGGTTTTATTTTATTTATTTGACAGAGAGAGAGACAGCCAGAGAGAGACGGAATACAAGCAGGGGGAATGGAGAGGAAGAGGCAGGGTCCCAGCAGAGCAGGGAGCCCGATGCGGGGCTCAATCCCAGGGCCCTGGGATCACTCCCTGAGCCGAAGGCAGATGCTTAAGGCGCCCCCAAACACTGCTTTCTATTGACTGTTTCAAGAGCCCAGTGAAACCATTTTTCCAGGCTTTACCTGAGCTTTCCTGTTTCTAAGATGGCCATGGCCGTAACACTGTTGAAATACGAGTAATTTAAATAGCTTAGAATAACAGCTTGCCATTTGCTAATCTCTTTTACACACACACACACACACACACACACACACTCATGTACACTGACACACCAGTGTTTATAAGTCAGTCAGTGTGTTCAGTAGGCAAAGGAGACATCACAGATCTCATATGTTCCTTACAACAATCCTAGAAGAGAGGCAAGGCTCGTGTCCTTATTTTATTTTATTTTATTTTATTTTTTTTAAAGATTTTATTTATTTATTTGACAGAGATAGAGACAGCCAGAGAGAGAGGGAACACAAGCAGGGGGAGTGGGAGAGGAAGAAGCAGGCTCATAGCGGAGGAGCCTGATGTGGGGCTCGATCCCAGAATGCCGGGATCACGCCCTGAGCCGAAGGCAGACACTTAACCACTGTGCCACCCAGGCGCCCCTCGTGTCCTTATTTTAAAGATGAAGAAATTTAGGATCGGCGGATCACACATACATGCCTGGCATTTTGTGTTGTTTTTTAAATAGTATCTGAAGACATAAAATAAGCAAACAAAAATGAGCCAAAATGTTCAAAGAGGAGATCCTTGGGCTGAAGATTAGTAGAAGATTTCATTCATTCATAGTGCGATGGGGACTTGAACCCATCTTTGATCTTCCAGTCCAGCCTCCTCTTTCTATCATGCTACCCTGCGTTTCTGACTTAAAACGTGTTTGAAGTTTGGGTGATTTTAGTTCATTTCATGGGGTGATATACATACATGAACCTGCCCCAACTCCAACAGCACGAGTGCTGACGGTGCATTCTGTGGCCTCTCCAGATGGGCTGACTGCCTGTCAGGTCTGTAAATGAGGTTTAATTTGATTAACGTGGGCCACTGGTCAGGACAACCTCCCCCGCTCAGCGAGGCGCGGGCCACGGGGCACGGCTGGCTGGAGAGTCAGAGAGAGGTTGTGATTCATTTCTGCCCCAGGCCCCCACCTGGCCGGCCTGGTGCACGGGCTGTGGGACCAGGGGAAAGTGACAGGCTGCAGGCGCCCTGCCTGTGAGCTGGGCCTCGGGAGTAATAGCGAGAAGAGGGGTGAGAGTAGCAGCTGCTGGGGTCGGTATTTATATAATGACTCTCTGTGTGCAAGGCAGGAAGTGAAACCGAGGTCGTGCTGAGGCACTTTCCTTCCCCCACACTGCTGCCCACGGGCGGCTCCAAAGGGGTGACATGGGGAGAACCTGAGCGGGGTATGCCTGAGTGCGTGCGGAGGCATGCCAGGCCCTAGGCTGGTCACTGAGGTGTCACCGCCAGGCTCTGCCTGGTGACCCCAGGGGCTCCTCTCTCTCAGTGTCCTCAGCCTTCATCCCCTCGCTCCCTCCTCCTAGCTCCCCTTCATGATGGGGAGAGCCCTAGTGTCCCCCTGAAGCTTCGCGGGAATGCTGTGAGGGTACATGAGACGGTGTCTGTGAAATACAGGGCCAGCCATCTCTGCAGAATTAGCATTAAGCTCTTTGTTGCTCTTCTGTGACTATTTCCAACACCATCACCTGTGGCTTCTGCAGACGGTCGTTCCCGGACTTGTCTACCTGCCTCCAGTCAACTATCTGCCTTGCGCCTCTCCTTTCCTTTCAAGCATTACTATCTTTTCAGAGGGCCTCAGGCTTTGGAGCCAATATCCCCACCAGGGCCCGCCTTCCCTCCTGCTTAAGCCCGGGTTTAGAAATGCTATTCTTACCTGTCTACAATGAAAAGGTATTTTAATCTAGATGGTGTCCCATCTAAAGAGTTTTCCTATTCTGCTTCCCACCTTAGTTTTGGGGACTATTTGCATCATGGAGGGTTCACAGCCACTCCTCCCCTTCCAAAAAAGAAAGGACCTTAAAAATAATCTAGCCCTCTGCTTCTCAGTGGGTGAAGGACCAGCAGGAGCAGAGCCTACATTTTTGCAAGATCTCTGGGTGATTCGTATGTACATTATACTTTGAGAAATACTGCCTTAGTACAAGACACTCATTAGCAGATGGAGGAAATAAGGGCTCAAAGAAGGAGCTAGAGCTGCCCAAGGTCACGAAGCCGGAGACTACATCAGGACAGAACTCAGTAGCCTCTGTAGTCCGAGCCTCTTCTGCATGAGGCCCTCATGAAGATACGGTCTCAGGCCAGCACCATGAAACAAGCAGGACAAGGTCTTCCCCCTCCTCATTTTTACTCTAAATTTCACTAACAGGTTTTTTTTTTTTTTGCAATTTACTCGACCAATAGAAAATCAATGGTTTTCTTACACCTCCTTCGAGCTCTTGTCCTGTCTGAGTTGCCATTCTAGTGGCAGAGTTCCACAGAGCCTAGCGTGCTTAATTAGGGATGTTCACCCAGGGTTTATTCGAAGGACAGCCTCTGGGTGCTGGTAAGGAAAGGGAGCTGCGTTATCAGATGTTTCAGTGACCCCAGCCCTGCCTCTCAAGAACTCAAGGAAGAACTATGCATGACAGCGTGTTCTGAGACACAAAATGATGACACTGGAAGGGACATTAGATATCATCTCATCCAACCCCTTCACATCTCTGAGCCGTAGAGAAAAATGACTTTCTCAGGTTTATCCAACAAACTGGTAGCATATGTGGGGCAAGAGTTCAAGGCAAGAGTTCAAATCTCTTGCCTCTCAAGTCAGGGCTCCATGCTGTGTGGCTTGTCTCCACCGCCCATCCACTAATGGAATGGACAACCTAACTAAAAAATCAGATGGTATCTACCCCAGAATTCTGAAGTGAGTCACAGGTAGAAATATGGAGCTATTGTTCCGACTGTCCATCCTCTCATAAATGGCCACAGAACTAGAGGGAATGTCATACTGCCAATGGAATTTTCACACGTGTGAAGGGTTGCCTGGGAATTACAAGATGATGAATCTGACTGCCATGTCCGGAATCCAGGATTCTAGGATCATGTAAATGTAACAAACACAAGCTATTATGGGGAGAAAAGCAGAAGGACTTTAACAAAGCAACATACTCTTAAGAGATTAGGGCTAGGCACTTGATGGAATGAGCACTGGGTGTTATATGCAACTGAAGAATCACTATACTCTACCTCTGAAACTAATAATACACTATATGTTAATTAATTGAATAGAAATAAAATTTTTTAAAAAGAGATTAGGGCTAGAATCTAAGTAGGGGACTATTGAAACACAGCGCTTTCAATTTTCATAGATTCAAGATGTCTGCGGCTGGACTTTCACATCGAAGATCAGCTTGATTCCAGAATCTGTTGGTACGGTACCACGTCATTTTTGACAAGGATCATAGGAAATAATACGGCACAATTGTTGCAAGCTCCCCAGATAGAGAATATTAACAAAGGGATCTCCAGAAATCAGAAAGCACTCTGAATTGGGGTTTCCTTCATCCACATTTTAATCAAAGACATAGAGGAAGGGACACTAAGTAGTGGAAACTCCACTTTTATAAATGTCACCGAACATTTCTAGTCATCACAGCCCCTCCTTTTCAGACCTTACTGGTTTCACCATTAGCATTTTGTCAGATGTTCAGGTGCCCCTGGGAGGTATGCAGAGGGAGGTCTATTGTCCCTATTTGAGACCAGGAACCCACACCTCAGGGAGCAGAGTGTTTACCCAAAGCTTTCATCACTTCAGTCCCAGTTGGACTTTAAATCCAATGCTCTTTCCATTACACAATGTTGCTTCTACGTAAAGAAATACCACAAAAAAACGATAGCTTCTAATATCTGCACACCTGTTTAGAAGTTACAAAACATTTGGACATTTCTGTGATTTGGGGAGGAATGCAACTAATTGTGAAGAGCGTGCTGTGTGACCCCGGGGGCTGTTCTAGACGCTGTGCATGGTTGTCTCGTTGAACTATGGCAATGATTCTCTCAAGTGGGTGTTATTTTTTCTATCTGTATATTAGGAAACCAAGCAAGGTTAAGCCCCTTGTCTATGGTCAGAAAGCTAGAAACTGATGGAGCTACTATTAGAATCCTGAGTGGATTTGAGTTCAAAGCCTGTGTTTCCAGGTCAAGTATTTCTATCATCTCAATGTTACAGTAGAGGAAATGGACTTACAGATGTGACCCCAAATCATAGAGCTAACAAATCACAGAGAAAGAGTATAAGCTGGAGTCCCCTGACTGTAAATCTCAGGGCATCAAGAATTCAGGAGAATCCAGAAAGTCACGACAAAGCTTCAGTTTGGGCAAATATAAAGCAGTGCTTGTGAGTAAAATGTACTCCAGTCTCTCCAGAATGATGGACTCTGTTGTGTCACAATTCAGGAAATGCCCTTAGGTTTATTACATTTCACTCCGATAACCAGGTATTGAGCACAGACCTTGTACCAGGTACAGTGCAGGTGACTTGCATAGGTCTTCTCTTTCTCGAGTCTCATAGCAATTTTTTGAAGTATTGCTTTCCTCTTTTTACAAAGAAAAATCGGCGACTTGTCCAGGGTCACACAGTAATAAGTGGCAGGGCAGAAACCGAGATCAGCTCTGACTGAACTCTAGCAGCTGCCGCAGCTGAGGGGCTCATAGGAATGTTGGGTCTCACCAGCATGAGCATGGCAGTCAGATGGAAAGGCATTATCTTCTGTTTCAAATGAAAGCAGTGTGCGGGCTCGGGACAAAAGTAGCGGTTCTATTCATGGACCCTCAAGAAAAAATCAGTCAAGTTGGGGGAAGGGGGGAAAGACAGAATTATTCAAATCACCAATATGATCGAGCTTGTTGATATAAAGATGGACAACAAAATTAGATTTTATCAATCAAAAAAAGAGAAGACTGAGGGGATATGACAATGCTTGATAGAATCGAACTACGTACTGAACCCTCAAATCTCAGAAAAATAGAACTTTCCCAACCTTCCCTTACCGCAGAGTTTAAAGGAGATAGAAGGAAGTACTCCTTTACACAGTGGACAGCAAACTTATGAAGCCAGGAGATAGTAACTGGTTGGGGGTGCAGACACACAAATGGGTTTAAGAAGGAATTATTCAGATGTCATAAGTACTCGTAAATTCCTCATGGGTTTATTAAAGACGTGTGAGATCTTAGAGGTCACCTGGCCCAAACTACTACCTCACGGGCATCCACTTGCTCACCTCCAGTGGCCAACAGCTCACTCTCCCTCAGGGCAAACCATTCCCGCTATTGACAGCTCTGCACGTCAAAAAGGTCTTTCTTAGCTTTAAATAAAGCTTCCTTCTGTTTCTTATATCCGCATTGGCTCTATCTCTGTCTTTGAGATTTCACACAATAAATCTGAAGAGTCTTCCTTTTTATACCCCTTCAGGTATTTAAATCTGGCTCTTCACTCCAGGTGTTCAGAGCCAGATTTAAATACCTCAATGAGTGGTTGAGGTCAAGGTCTTGTTTAGCCAACCACTGTTTAGGGCAATTTTCAAAATTCGGAGAGGAGTATACTGTGGCATGTCTGGCTGCAAGAAGGCTAAAGGACAAAGTACTGGCTGGCAATCAGGAGACCTAGGTTCTAGTCGGGTTCTGTGACTTTTTATATGAAGTCCATGTCACTGTATCTGCTTCTAATCAGCAGATGGAAATTAGAGGGCAGAGACCTCACATTTCTGGACCACAATTTTGTCTCTCTCCCTTCTCTATCTCTCTCTTTTAAAACATCCTTCATATGGCAATCATATGGTTTCTCTCATCTATGGAACATAAGAACTTGGAAGATCGGTAGGAGAAGAAAGGGATAAAGAAAGGGGGGTAATCAGAAGGGGGAATGAAGCATGAGAGACTATGGACTCTGAGAAACAAACTGCAGGCTTCAGAGGGGAGGGGGGTGGGGGAATGGGATAGACTGGTGATGGGTAGTAAGGAGGGCACGTATTGCATGGTGCACTGGGTGTTATACGCAACTAATGAATCATGGAACTTTACATCAAAAACCAGGGATGTACTGTGTGGTGACTAACATAATATAATAAAAAATATTATTATAAAAAAAAGAAATAAAAAATAAAATAAAATGAAATTTGGAGAGACAAAAAAAAATCCTTCTCTCCTTCAGGATCCTTTTTAATTGCCTTTTGGCTATCTTTATTTTCATGCCCAACAGACAGTTTATACTCAGTATGTCAAACACCAAATTCACCCCCTCCCACCCCAACATGCACCCTTTTCCCCCAGCTTTGCTGAGATGTAATTGACACATAGTATTGTGTAAGTTTAAGGTGTTGATTTGATACACTTATATATCGCAGTGATTACCACTATAGCGTAAGCTAATATCACATAATTATCATTTCTTTCTATGGTGAGGACATTTAAGATCTCCTCTCTTAGCAACTTTCAAGTATATACTACAGTATTAACTATAATCCCTATGCTGTTCAGTGGATCTTCAGAACTTACTTGTCTTATAACTAGAAGTTTATACTCTTTGACCAACGTCTCCCTTTTTCTCCTATCCCCCAGCGCCAGGTAATTACCACTCCAGTCTCTGTTTCTATGAATGTGGCACTTTTAGATTCGACATACAATTGAGATCGTATAGCATTTGTCCTTCCGTGTCTGACTTATTTTCCTTAGCATAATGCCCTCAAGGTCCAACCATGTGGTCACAAACAGCAAGATTTCTTTCTTTCTCCTGGCTGAAAAATATTCCATTGTATATAAATACTACATTGTCTTTATTCATCTGTTGATGGACACTTAGGGTGCTTCCATGTCTCGGCTGTTGTGGATAATGGACCACAGTTCTCTTAACTGTAGGATAAAGAGGTTGAACAAAACCCTGTTTATTCTCCCTTGTGTCTACAATTCTCTGGCTTGAACTTAATTAACCGGTAGTGGTTCTGACACCAAAATCCACTTCTGGAACTCCCTTTAATACACCGTCGCCGGAAAGGAGTTTCACCAGTCCCTTCAGATGAACCAACACAACTGGGTAGAAATTTCATTGACTGTGGTTATTGCTCACTAGCTCCCCCACCCCCATTCCCTGTGAAAAGAGGTTCATCTAAGGAGAGAGCAGATTTCATCAGAATTTTGTTCGTTTTCAGCTAAGCTGCTTGCTAATAGCCAGAGGTGAGTTAATGAGTAGAAAGCAAGCAACACACAGAACAGTTTGACATTTATTTTCAGATCTTGAAACTGATCATGGGACAAGGACCATTCAATAGACATTTTTAGGGCCAGTGACCCTGGTCTTGCCCCTATATGAATGGAAATTACACAAGCAAAGAAGTTTCTTGTCCATGAAAAAACCCTAGGAGGACGGTGAAACATAGCAGGGTCCCTGAGCATTTGTGCTCAAGAAGGTTGTGCTAGCCAAGGAGCCATGCTGGGGGGCACTTAGGTTTCCAGAGATTTCCAGGGTCTCCCAGCTGGTTAGTGGCACCACCAAAACCAGCAGAGCATCCCTAGCACCCGATGTTGTGAGAGGTCCAGCTTTATAATTTATTAAGCAGATATGATCTGCCAGGCACTGTGCTAAGCTTATGAACACCCATTAACCCATTTAATCTTTATTATAGTTTATATAATATAAACTCTGAGGGATCAGGGATTTCAGCTGTCTTGGGCATGATTTTATCTCACTCTCAAGAACATCACCTGGCATGGAAGAGCAGCTCAAAAAATAGCTGTTCAATGAATTTAAATAGGCAAATTAATAAAGTAGATATTAATATCCCCATCTTAGAGATGAAGAAGTTGAGGCTCAGAGAGATAAAAGTACCTGATGATAAAAAAAACCAACCAACCAACCAAACAAACAAACAAAAAAAATGGTTTGGAAACAGCAGAGCTGGTGCTGGAGCCCAGGCTCTCTGATGTCAAGGTTAGCTCTCTTAGCGGGGCATAGCTGTCTCCCAGCTTAATCACCTTCAAAACCTAAAATAAAACTGAGGTTAATCTCTTCGAAACACAAAGTAGAATTTGTGGAACAAGCATCGATTTCTTAAGGCTCATCTTTTTGCCATTCAAATCCTTCTCACATATACCAGATGACTATAAATTTTCTGCCCACAAAAGCGACATTAGAGAGATTAAAAAGTTCCCACTAAACTTAAAAAAAACCAAAACCAGCTTTCCCATTTCATGGAAATGGCGAATGTGTCTTTTATGGAAGACAGAGCCCCCCCAGACTTCCTGTGGCCCTGGGGGAATGCTGGCTCGGACCGTGAGCAGAATAAAGACCCAAGCTGACCTAAAAGAACAGCAAGCAGGAGCGAGTGCCAGCGTGTCCCGTGGGGTCCCTGGGGGCTCTTCACCCCATGTCCTCTACCGCACCGGTCCCTCTCTTCCACCCCAGGCTTGCAAGGGGACAGGAGGCAGCACTGGCCCTCAGTTAGGAGCCATGGGTTCCAGCCAACATCCGCATCAATAGTCACTGACTGTGGAACCGTGAACAAGCCATGGCCTCTCTTGACTTCGGTTCTCCCCAACACAAAAGAGAGGAGTTAGCCGATATTCCCCAGGTCCCTTTCCTCTCTGACAGTCTCTCATGACATTATTCCCTCTTTTCTTCCACCCAGCCACACACAGGAGCACTGGTAGCCCAGAGTGTCTTTGGGGTCTCCCCACCACTGCCACTGCCGGAGCCTCTCCGTGCAGGTGCACGGGGACAGCTGCCTCGTCCTGCACCGTTGAATGCTCCCATTTACCTATGCAGATGAGGCTATGAATAAACAGGGTCTGCAAAAAGTGAAACAGCCCTCGTTTATTCACGTTCTTCTCAGCCTTTCACTTTCCCTAGCCCAAGAGGGGCTGAGGTGAGACTCCCTTTCCAACCCGCCCCCCTCCCTGAGGGACTTAATCCTGCCTCTACCTACACGGGTAGGACTAGGTTTGGATAAGAAGGAAGTGCTTTGCAATTCCCAGTAGGGTTTTCCTTTTCAGAGTGTTACTTAGCCTTCCTGCTCACCACACACACACACACATACACACTCACACACACACACACACGCACATAGACACACACAAAACTCTGGGCTTTTTTAGTCATTCTAAAACTTAACACTGGTCAGTCACTGCCCGTGGGTCTTGGAAATGACAGGCCAGCCTTGCTGCCTGACTGGGCATTGTCGTCCCCTGTTCCCTGACCCAGTCAGGTCTGCCTGCCTTGCACAACCTCCCGACCTGAACTCACACAATGACGGATGCCTTCTCACACACAGCTTCTGGAGACTGGCAAGATTCTGGCCCATTCTTGAAGCCTCTGCTTCTCAGACATGTTCTCCAAAGCATCTTACCCATCTGTTTTTGCTTCTCGCTTGCCTTACTGAAAGTTACCTGTTGCCTCTTCCGCAGCCCCGTGGCACACGTCGTGCACATTCTTACACACACGTACACACACGCACATGTTCGACGAGGTGCTCTGTCCTGATTGTTTGCTACCATGCTGTCTTTTACCAAGTAGACTGCGAATTTTCAGGGAGCGAGATTTGTGTCTTGCCCGTGTCGATATTCCTCACTGGACTCACTCAAGGTAAATACTAAAATGTGGATGAATTCAATAACTCTCGATGGCCACTAATGTGTTAGGCTCTCTTCTTTCTGTGTTTCTACCATGGGGAAGACATACGAGGCCATTTAAGGGTTAATTGGAAGCCTTATGATTCATCTGGTCCCACCCTAAGACGCTTCGTCCAGCTTCTGTTGACTTCTCCTGTTACCAGGCATAAAACAAACACTGTTGTTTCCCTCGTTCCTATTTTCCTGGTCCCCTGGGTTGCACTCCTGTGCCAGGCTCCTTTTCTGATCCACCTTTCTTTGAATGTATTTATTTGCATCCCTCCCCCCCACGCAACATCATCAGTTTAATTTCAGTTTTATGATGGACTCTATTTGAAGCTTAGAAGCTGGAGCTCTTCTGTCTCCCTGTCCCAACAAACAGTCATTCCCTTGCGTCTTGATTAATTCACCTAATAACTAAAAAGCAGCCAAGACACTGAGGAATGCAAACTTGAAAATGATCCCTTTCCCTGACTGCAAGGTGATCCCAGTCTAGGAGGGAAGATAAGACACGCCCAGAGATCATTATAATACCAGGTAGACGGCAGTGACCGAGGAGCCCAGACCATCGGGTGTGATAGACACTCAGGCATGAGGGTCACTCCCGTGGGAGAGGGGAGAGGGCAGGACCAGGAAAGACGTCGTGGGGGATGTGGCGTGGAGGTGGTCCCGAAAGAATGAAGTTGGATTTGCACTCACAGGGGGAGTTGAGCAGAAGGAAAAAAAAAAAAAAAGCACATGAGCCGAGCCCAGAGATGGAAAAGTACGGCAGCAAGCAGAGCGAGTAGCTCGCTCAGCGGCGGCCCGGCGTGCTCAGGCGGAGCACGGAGGACTATGGCTCAACAGGTACGTTGAGATCCATGTGGGGGTGGAATGGAGCAGGAGAGACGGGACCTGGGCGACCAGTTAGTTGACAGGCGTCTGCAGCCTTCTGGGTGAGAAGCGAGAGGGTGGTGGCGGCGAACATGGAGGGAAGGAAGGGGAGTGAGAAATGTTTCAACAGAGATGCTTAAATGCCTCCAAAGCTCCTTGACTAATTCTCCTCAATAACTCATACACGCATTTTCATGGCGGGCGTCATGCTACCTTCCCTGCTGCCCCCTCTTTGGAAGCTTATCTCTTTATCTTCCAGGTGCATGACTTTCTGCCCAGTTACTTGTCTTCAACCCATCAGAGCAGGTCAACCGTGCAGCCCAGTAGTCTCACTGTCACACTTGGCCTGTGTCGCTCCTGTGCACGTCTCCGTCGTCTGCGTACTCCGAGAATAATTGTGCTAAGTCTCCCGTGGCCTCACGTGGACGTTCAGTCAGATGGCGAGACCCGGACAAGGACTGGAGCACAGGATGGGGGAGGATGTGCAGAGGGATAAAATGCAGCCCTTAGCGGACTTAGCTTCTCCACGTCTCTCTCTTATGGGGAGGCCGAGTGAGGACTACGACGCTGTGCCTGGGCAGGGAAGGGAGAGTGGGTGGAACCAAGACGGGCTCATTTTGGCCTAGGGAACCCACCCAGGTATATATCCGTGCCCGGGCCTGGGAGCCGGCAGCAGAGAAAATCAGAACTGGAAATGCAAAGGCACCGCTTTGCTTCTATGAGCCAAGTGACCTTGAGCCTCTGTCTCTCTCCGAGCCTCAGATTTGTTGTCTGTAAAATAGGAATTATGACATCCTCCTTATCTTCCCCCATTGAGCTGTTGGTGAAGTTAGACGAAGGTGAGTATGGAACCACTTTGAATATGGAACACATGATTTTACAGGCTTATCCTCATTCAGCTCAGATCCCATTCATTAGGACAGGTAGAGATAGAAAAAAGAGAAATACAGATGCCTGGAGAGCAAAACTGTGGGATTCCCTGTTTTCCGCAATAGATCTAAGACCACTGGCCATATGAAGCATCTAGATCAGTCTCCTCTTTGGACAGGTGAAAAAACCAGAGCGCAAAGGGAAAGATTGAATGCTCTATGGTCTCAAGGTGAGACAGAGGTCAAACCCAGGTCCTGAGGATCTCAGGCCAGGCCTTCTTCCACACCACATCTCTGATTCTCCAAACTGAAGACAGGATGGAAACCACTGGTCCGGAGACTGGGCTTGCTTAACTTCTGCATTATTGGTGAATAGTTCCATACTTGATACTAAGGAAGATCTCGGTATGGACGGGATTAGACCCCATTTCCACTAAACATTATGTTTAAAATCTTAGGTAACCATTTCCTGAAGTCCAGGTCACTCATGTCCTTAAAAGAAAGACTCAGTTCCAAATGTGGCATTGCCTGTCGCCCTTCTTGCTTTTCCTCGGGCACCCATGGGCTGCAGAGGAGGAGAAAGGATGATTTCCCCTACTAGGGAGCAGCTGACAGCATCAGGGGCTTTGAGATGCCAATTCTCCAATAAACATTTGACATGTACTTCACCTTATTTTATCCTCATAACAACCTAGGTGGGAAATAACCTCAGTATCCTCATTTTCTGGACAAAAACAAAAAAAAAAAACCAAAAAAACAAAAACCCCGGAGACTCAGATAAGTCGTGTCTTGAGTCACCAGCTAGTGCCAGGTTCGTGCCTAGGGCCTCTCTGAACCACATGGAGACTGTTCATGAGGGAGCTGTGGGTTCTGCTGCACCTTCTTTTTCTCATGGCTTCGGCTACATTTCAGAACTGTGCAATGCTCCTCTCACCCAGGGAAGTCAGTGAAATATGCACTGTCTCTCTGCTTCATCCTTCAGCTCATACGTGCTGTCTTTCGGTTCATCCATCATTGCCCGAGCATTTTTTGATGACGGCACTGCGCTGGAACCGAGGGGCTGAAACACACCCCTGCCTTCGAGGTTTTGAAGGCTGGCCAAGGTGAGGGTGGGGGGAGACACATTGTCAGAGAGCTCTAATCAAAGGAGGATAGTTGTGTCACCAGAAAAAGATACAGTTGTGTATCTGGCAGTATAGAGGTGGGAGGGTAGAGGAGGGCACTTGCCCTCATAACTAGGGGACCCATGCATTCAGGGAAGGTCAACAGGGGCAGAAGGTCTTGCCTGAGGGTAGGATACATGATAAGGAGGGGCTAGAGTTCAAGCCAGAAGTCTGGGACTGGTGTTCAAAGGACTCTAAAGGACTCCCTTCTTCTAAAAGTTTGCCAGCTCCAGATCAGCCCGGATGTCGATGGCACCCGTTTGTGGGGAACCTCAGTTTCCCCTTCTGTACCATGGAAGCCATGAATGTTGCCTATGAGGGACCTGTGTGAGAGTAGGGCAGGGGGAAGTAATAGCGGAATGCATTGATATCCTCTAGGGTAGGGTGGAAAGGAAATGCAAATCACAGATATTTATAATTGCAGCAAACTGAAACCCAAAAGATACTGCTGCGGGCCGCCAAGCTTTCCCGCTGGAAATCCTGAAAACCTGCTACCTTGAGGCTGTGCCCAGATCCCAGCTGGAAGTAGACTTATCTCCTCTCAGCTCCTGCCAGGCTGTTCCTCATACAACAAACACTAAGCTCCCCACATAATTCTACCTACAGAGGAGGAAACTCCGCACCCTTCTGTCTTCTCTTTTCAAAGAACCAAGCTGAGCCCTAAACTCCCAGGTCATGACAAGCTACTTTTTTGTTCTCAGTGCCTCACCAGGCAGCCCCATCAGGGCTAGACCCCCCAGAGCTGGGAATGACATGCTTGGGAGACATCGTGAGATCCCACTAGTCTCCTGACCCAGCCTGTGATTCATGGAGACTTCCCCACGGCAGGCCTGTCCTAGGTGTCTGAGGAGTCAGGAGAATGGCAGGAGGGTGAAGGTCTGGCCTCAGAAGAGGAGGTGGGGAGCAGGGTCCTAACCTCAGCACAATTTCCTCTTTTACCAAAGGGAGGGAAAGACCACATCGATGTCAGCCTTTTTCTTCTTTTAAAAATGTCAACGGGCCCCTTTGTCACATGTTATCCTTTATGGGACCCCATATATATGGCTGGAGAGCACCTACAGGTGGCCTCCTCAGGCAGTCAGAGGAATTCTAAAATAGCGCTTCTCAGACTTTAATGCCCATGAGAATCTGCAGTGGATCTGGTGAAAATGCAGATTCTGACGTAAGGGTCTGGGGTAGGACCCAGTTGACATTGATGCTGGTGGTCCATGGACCACACTGGAAATAGCAAGGGTCTAGAGCTCTAAGAATTGGTTGGAAAACCACTGATTTTTAGGAGAGACAGACAATGAGCCTCCCTATACCCCTGCCCCGGAAATATTAAACCAAAGCTCCTGGATTAGATTCTCCCTCTCTGGATTGAACTCAGCTTCTGCAATCAACTCCAAACCAAGATTCTAGGATGACCTCCTCCTCACCTCCTTCTGGCTCTGGGTGTCTACCCTCTCTATAAGGCTGTCTGGGAACATTCCTGAGAGGTGTGGCCATGAGGAAGAGCTCTAAGCCATATCCTTCTAAGAGAAAAGTACAAAAGGTTAAGGTAAATCCTTTCCAACCCACCCACCACCTTAACGCACAGAGAGATCAAATCAGTGTTCCCACTGGCCCTTGAAAAAGATGGCCCTGCGACAGTTACTTTCTACCTGCCCTCTTGTAACCCCAGCAGATGAACGACGGAAGTCATTCTCCTCACAGAGCCCCTGTCCCTTAGGCCCAGCCCCCTCGGGACTGAGATGCTCCCACTAAAGTCAAGGGTATTTTTAGCTCCGCTCATGTGGGACCGTGCTTGGCCAATCCTCCCTGGACATCAATCTTGGATTCCACAAATGCCAGCTCTTCTAATCCAGGAGGCACAGAGGCGACAGAGAAATCTGAGTGCGTTGGAAAATGAAGCACATGGCCTTTTGAGGATTTTGTCCATATGCTGCGTATGATAAACACAACAACAGTAACACCTAATGCTCAGAAAATGCTTCAGCATTTATAGAACAGTTCCACTGGCGTTGCCTCATTTGATCTTCCCAAGTGGCTTATGGGAAGGATAAGGCAAAAGTGATTCTTATTGTATTTAAAGGAAGGGCCAAGTGACTTGGCATGATGACAGAGCTAGTAAGTAGCAAACTTGGGTCTTCAGCCTCCAACTCAATGCCCTTTACAGGACCCCCACACAACTCCAATCTTTTGCTTCTCCTTCTAGCTTAGTTTTGTTTTCCGGTTAAATATTGTGAGGAGCAAAATCTGCAGACTTTTATGTGAAAATCCTGGGCTCAGAAGTGCTTTTAAAAAATGGAAGACCAAAGCAAGGAAGAAGGAGGTGCACTGTATCAGTCACAGTCCTGGGACAAAGCAGAGGACACGCTTAAGAGAGGATAACCGAAGAGAGATGAATTAAAGAATAATTTATACAGGTGTGGGCAGGGTTAAGGAAAACCAAGAGATGGTGAGGCATACTGGGGCTAACAACTGGGAGCTGCTTCTAGTCCACCATCTGAAAGGACAAAGGGAAAGGCAGTTCCCAGGGTCTGGCAGCCGTGCCGGGAAGCTGCAGGAGAGGGCTGCCAGTGGGAGCTGTGGCCTTTCATGGCAACATACAGCCACCTCTAACCTACAGCCAGCAGAGATGGGGATGTGGGAAGACAGAGCCTCACTTCTCCTTCCTCCCACCTAATCAGTGAGTCCAACCAGAAGCCAGAGGGCATGGGAACCTACTGATCTCCACAACGCCAGCCTCCTGAAGAGCGGAAGGGAAGGAGGAGGATGGATTTGGAGGGTCGAGTAGAGAACACCGGGCATATAACTACTATAGCCAAGAAATTGGTTGCAGTGGGGGAAGGGCAGGCATGATGGAGTCTGAGAGGCTGGATGCTGAGGAGAAGGTGGTAGCCAGGTCCTCCCAGAGTGGAGTTACCCCAGAGCCCAGCTGTCACTCCCTGGGGCCACTTTGGCCCTGAGTCTCAGGGGACCACACACACACCCAAAAGCAGACTAATAGCTCCCAAGAGGCCCGACCAACCCCGCAGGCAGGGTTGGCCGTCTTCGAACCTGAGTTTAAATCCCAGTTCTTCCATTTTGCTTTGTGTGGCCCTAGGCAGTACGTTTAATGTCTGAGTCTCTGAGCCTCACCTGTGGGGCTAGAGCTGCCTGTCCCAGGAGAGATGGGCACCTTACATGCTGAGAAGCCATGCAAGGGTGTAAGAACGTGGCAAAAACGCCACACAAGGAAGTCATGTAAGAATGCGGTGGAGTCCGAATAGTCTGGACCGTCTATGCCTCATTTGCTCTCTGTTAAACCCAGCTCCTAATACCTAGGCTTAAGTCAGGGTAAAACCAAAGAAGTCCCAGAATCACTGTGTCAACCCTCTGCTGTCTAAAAAGAAGAAATAAGAGGTGGCACAGTCGGTGGCAGAGATGGGACCAGAAGGTGTCCTCTCATGGCCTCATGGCGCACCCCCCCATCCTTGCCCCTTGCATGTGACAGTCAGTGAAACAAAAGATGAGGAAGCGTCTTGTCAATTGTACCAATGGTGATCATTACAGTTGGTAGCAATCTTTGCCCCATCAACTTTTCCCAGGGCAGAAAAGTCCCATCATTAACCATGTCTTAAGGGTACTGGAAAGTGACCAGGATAAGGCGAATGAATACCCAAGAGGACACCATCAGGGATGTTCATCTGAGTCAAGACAAACATCACTTAGCAGAGGACAGGATCCAGAGGCCACAGGTAAGTTGCGATGGGCAGCAGGCCGCACAAATGACCAGAGCTTGGTATGCTCCCTACAAAGGAAGGAAAGCTCGGGTGGGGACACAAGAGGGGACATAAGAGTCCCAACCCCAACAGGCTAGAGGAGAAGTTAGGTAGAGGAGGAAAGCCCAGCCCTGAGCAACTAATGGGCTCCCCCATGAACTCCCTGAGAGCAGGCAGAATTGGGCCACACTCTCCAGGCCCTCTTTAGCAGGCAGACCCCTATGGGCACGTTTCAGCAGACACCTCCATCTGTGGATTCCTCAGTGGAGAGTTTGTTCGTTATAAGCGGATCATATGCCACATTGCAGCTTTTAATCTAAAAGCCAAGGGGCGCCTGGGTGGCATAGTCGGTTAAGCATCTGACTCTTGGTTTCAGCTCAGGTCCTAATCTCAGGGTCGTGAGATCAAAGCCTGCATTAAGCTCCATGATCAGCACAGAGTCTGCTTAGAGTTTCTCTCCCTCACCCTCTGCCGTTCCCCCCTGCTCTCTCTCTCCTTCAAATAAATAAATAAATAAACAAATCTTTAAATTTTTTTTAAATAAATAAAAGCCCAAATCTTAACTCCTAGCAAAGACCTCCAGCTTTCAGAATGTCTGGACCAGCTCCCAACTCATAGAGGCGATTCTGTTCTGCTTCCCTCTTATTGCCCATCTCTTCAACTGCCCCTCTGTCCCACCATGTGCAATTGTTCTTCCATACACCCATTTAATAAATATTAATTGAGGGGCACTACTGTGGGTCAGGGACAGTGCTTATCATGAGGAACATCATGAGGAACCCTGCCCACACAGAACTGACCATCCAGACTTCGCTGAAACAAATGGGAGCACAGGCTGGCTCAGTCCAGGGTCCAGTGTTGAACAAAGCCATCTGCTGCTCCTGGAAGGACCAGCTTCAGCACAAATATCTAGATAAAATAGTACATAGCATATCCAGAGAGCCTAACCCTCTCTCTGGAAGGACAAGGGTAGTATAGGTTTGCCTCGGAACATGGGAGGTAGTTGGACTCCCTGGGGATAATTCCTAGCTCCACAGTCCAGTGAACAACCTTGGGCAAGTTCCTTCACCTGTCTGAGACTCCTTTTCCTCCTCCTGGGTGATGGCAGTCATCACAGTACCTCCCTCATGGAATTGTGATGAGAATTAGGGTAATAATGTCTCGAGCTCGGAGAACAGTTCTCAGGGTGGCAGGTACTCAATAGTCACCATTACAGGTGACCTGAGGCCAAGGAGGGGCCCATGACTCACCGAATGCCTCTTACCTAGTTAGGAGCAGATGCAGGGTTGGAACCTAGTTGCCCCAACACCAGGCCAATGTTCTTTCCACTGCATCTCCTACCTTCGCACCTGAGAATCCACGACGAGAATTTAGCTATATCCCATTTGAATGTTTAAACAAACTAGGAAATTTGAGCTTGTATTTCCATAGAGAGCCTTTCTTATTTGGGCCACTAGAAAGATTATATTTCTTCCACTCAAGTAACCCCATTGCCAACAGCCAATCATTTGCCTCGCCCACCTTGCTAAGGAAACCGAAGCCTCTGTCTCCATGGCCAGCACTTAGGGCCACATCTCGCTGAATCACTGTACCCCCGCAGCCCAAATCTTCACAGTTACTTTCCCATCTCACTTCTTTGCTTAGATTGAGCACTGTTTTCACAATCCCACCGGGTAGAGGTTGCAAACAGGTGCAATATCTGCGAGTCCTTGTGTGAAGATCTGGGACTCTGCAGTGGGCAATAGATCCACCCAATTCACAGTCAGGGCGGTGGCAAGCCCATGCCCCAGCTCAGTGAAATTAACAGACGTAGGGGATTTGTGTCACACCAAAGCGTACTTAACAGCCCACTGATAACTCACAGCCTAAGCCCTAACCACTTGCTGATTCCACTGAATCACAAAGTGTTAGAGCTTGGTGCAACTTCAGAAATGATTTGCTCTGATCTCCCTTTCTCTTGTAGGCGTTGCCAGAATCTTAGCTTGGAAATTAGAATAAAAAGTAACCGAATGTTGGGGTGCAGAGTTTGGACCTGGTAGCCAAACTACGTAGGCTCAACTCTGGTTCTAGCCATTATCATGAGGCCTTGGCCAACCCACTTCCCATCACTGTGCCTCAGTTTTCTCATCAATAAAATGGAGTAAAAGTACTTACCTTATAGGATTGTTATGAGAATTGAATAAGTTAATAACTAACAAAATGCTTAGAACAGTACCTGACACATAACCAAGCACTGTGTGTTTATAATAAACTAAGAAGACAGGACCTTCTGTGAGTCTCAAACAGTTATACGCCCACTCTGGGTGCTGTCAGATTGGATTAGACAGTCTCTAGGGGCCCCTTTATTTTTCTATCATGGTGACGGCATTCCTGGCTGGGATGCGTGGGTCTGGAAATCCCACCCTGTGCCGCTCTCTGAGATGACAAAGCAGCTCTTCGGAAGCATTGAGAAGAACATGGTTGCAGAGGTATAACTCACCCGGCAATGGCAAAGACCTCTGTGACTTCGATTTTTGCCTTGGCCTTGGACAAAATCATTGCAGGAAGCTCCTTGGGAGCTTGGAATGGAGAGTGTGCCCACTGGTGGTCTCAGAGGCTTCTGTCAGCTATCACTGCGGGGCCATTGCTGGGCACTCTTCTCTGCCTGCCCTCTGCCCTGTCTGTCTCCGATCTACCTCCTGGCTGAGAACTCAGAATCCTCTCTTTGCTTCCACCCAGGCATTCTTCCTCGGAGTCTGATTCCATTAAAAGAACTCTATGATTCATTGGTTCTGCTGCTGTGGGGGGTTGGGAGCGGGGACAAGAGAGTGATGGAGAAAGGGTACAAGTTGGATGTGTACAAAGGGCCTGGATTTGGAGGATGTTCTGCTCACTGAGGATGAGGGAAGAGTGCCAGCTCCTGTACTGGGGCTTGTCATGGACCTGCGTGACAGAAAAACTCCCCAGATGCCTGCAGAACCTCAGAGGAACACAGGCTGTCTTCAGACACCTTGCTCTCTGTTTGCTGTGCCGTTGATGGTGACAGCAGGGAGACAATGGACAGGTGTTCAGGCTCAGGTTGCTCCTCTCCTTCCCCCCATCACCCCCAACTCCCATCCTACAGCCCAGTCTCTCAGCCTAACCACTGGCTGGCAGCCCCCCTGCACTCACTGCTAAGTTGGAGCCAGCTTCTCATTGGGCCATTGTCTGGCTCAGATTCCCGGTCTCCCCACAGCCTTCAGGACAAGGTCCAGCTCCTTACTGGCCCTCAAGTCCCAATCATCTTACCCCCACAGCTGCCCTGCCCACACAAAATTGTGCCGTGCTTTGCCACTCCAAGCTGTCATTCTTGATCCTACAGTAGGAATACCTCACCTCCATACTTGCATAGAAACCATGGGCTCGAACCATCTACTAGCTGGGTGGCCTTGGGAAAGTTGCTGAAGTTCTCTGAGCCTCATGTTCTTTAGCTACAAAATGATGCTACCTAAGAGAGAAGGGCTTTTGTGAGGAGGTAATATACAAGGGACCTTGAGCAGTACCTTGAACATAGTAAGAGCTCAGTAGAAGTTGGTCATAAGAATAGCCATAATAATAAAGATGATGGGCACGAGTGTTCTGTCTCAAGTCAACACAGCCTTCTGTGAGCTCCCAACTGAGCACCACTTCTCCTTCATTTGAGTTCTTTCTGAATCTGTGGCCATGCTCATATTCCGCATGGTATTACAGTGGCTTTCCACTTGCCCTATCTCTCCTTTTGGAAGCAGGAGCTATGACTGACCTCTGGATCCTTTGTCTTGTCTAAAAACGGGTCCTGGTTTTTAGTAGGTGCTCAGTAAAGGTTTCTTTCTTTTTTTTTTTTTTTAAGATTTTTTTTTTTTTGACAGAGATAGAGACAGCCAGTGAGAGAGGGAACACAAGCAGGGGGAATGGGAGAGGAAGAAGCAGGCTCATAGCAGAGGAGCCTGACGTGGGGCTCGATCCCATAACGCAGGGATCACGCCCTGAGCCGAAGGCAGACGCTCAACCGCTGTGCCACCCAGGCGCCCCTCAGTAAAGGTTTCTTTCATTTGGATATTCCCCTGGGCCCTGGATGGAGGGCCAGAGAAAGTCGATGGTACTCCTGACCTGCTCAGGAGTAATGGGTCCCTCTTTGGAAATGAGACAGAGTCACTCACTGTGGGACTCTGCCTGCAGGGACACGTGGCTCAGCCTGGGCAGCCACGGGGACCAGCTCATGAACTTCACCCTCGTGCCCCACACCCTACTTCTCAAAGCCTGGACCGGTGCTGTGGTTGGTCACCAGAAAGAACAGGGGAAGTGTGTGTAAGAGAGCAAGTGCTTTAGTCACTGAGACTCTGCTTGGGAAATGGTAGAAGTGGAGGGGAAGAGTTCCTATGTTCTGAGACTTGCAGAAGGAAAATAGGAGTAGGAAGGAGATGACTTGCGCTGTCCCTGGCTCAAAGGGAAGACACTGCTCCTGTACATGGAGCTCATCAGGGAAATTCTCCTCTGAGTTACACGGAGCTCCACAGCGTGAGGAGGGTGGACTCGGAGGGCTCCCAGCTCTCCGATTCATCTGAACCACAAGCCTGGGTTGGCAGGCACACAGTTGCCTCAGCCCCAAGCTGACCTTGTTTGAAATTCCCCATGTTGCCATCATGGTCACAGGACTCTGTCACCCTGGGCCGTAGGTCAGTTCACTCACAGTAGCTGTTCTCTGTGAATTTCGATCTGAAGAGACAGGCTGGCCTGTCCCCCACCTCTCAGGAGTCTGGATCTGAAGCTAGTCCCGGGGATCAAGCAGTCTAGTCTGACCCCAGCCCCGAAATAGAGGGTCACACCACTGGGTAGTGATGGAGCCAGGGCTTGAACGCAGGACTCTGAGGCTCAGTCCAGCGTCCAGCGTACTTTCCACTCCCCCAAGATGCCCCCACCGGCTGTTCACTCCAAGGACATAACCCACGAAGAAAGGAGGGGTTGTGAAATACTTCCATTGGAAGCCCAGGGCTGGCTGGAAGCCCAGATGGCTCTCTCTCACCCCTCCTAACCTAGTCTCAATTCCGCAGTTTTCATTTCACTCATTTGTGTTAACCCTTCTTCTCCATGAGGCCGTGGACTGCCTTCCAAGGAGCAGCTCCTGAGAACAGCTGAGCTGACTTCTGCTTGCACCTTCCCGGACACCTCCACTGGCAAGACCTTTGCATTGAGCAATCAACTTGTGCAAACTGACTCTTCCTCGCCCTTCATCATTACTCGGCAACTCTGCAAAACAATAACTCAACTGTTTATTTGTACTTCAAGCTCAAGATTGAAAAGCTAGCTTTGTATTTCTTTCTTTCCCTTGAGGAAGTTCCTAGGGACCTAAGGGATTTCTGGTCTTCGACTCCTAGCTAGTAGCTCAACACACCTTAATCTTCTGCTAGTCCCCAGTCTGTGCCAGGTGACACAGGACATCCCTCCAGAGGGAAGATGCACCCAAACGGGGACTTACCATTCACTCAATAGCACCCCAACCACCCATCCCCATGGCCACCAATCAACTCTCATTTCCATTGCATCCAGCCAACCTGGGGCATTATCTCCCATGTTCGTTCTGTAGTTTTAGTTTACAAATCATTTCAGTCTCATTGCAAGTGATGTCCAGGACCTCTCTGAAGGATAGGCAGGGCAGGTGTTCACATTAGAGAAGTAGCTAATCCTATATACTTACACATATATCTGGGACTGATCTGACCAAGTTTACATGGTTAGAAAGCAGTATGCTTATGGGTAGTGAGGAGGGCGCATATTGCATGGAGCACTGGGTGTTATACGTAAAAAATGAATCATGGAACACTACATCAAAAGCTAAGGATGTACTGTATGGTGACTAACATAACATAATAAAAAATTATTATTAAAATAAATAAATAAATTAATTAAATAAAAGGAAAGAAAGAAAGCAGTACGGCCAGCTCCCTGACCCCAAATACACTGCCCATGTTGTTTTTCTTTTCCCAGCTGCTCTCCTCATTATCCATTTCATATACCCAACAAAAGGAACATTCTAGAACACCAGTTTTCTCACACTACCCTTGCCTTCATAGAGCTTCCGAGCCTCCTAAATGTCCGCAGAATAAAATCACGATGATTCAATTGGTGTTTCAAAGTCCTCCATGCCGTGACTCCAACATGTCCCCTCAACATTAATTCCATGGCTTCAGTTTGGTGGATCTTTTTGAATTTCCCACAATACCCTGTGTATTTTAAACCTTTGGGCCTGTATCCTGTTGCCTCTCTAGACCTCCCCATGTTTCAACCCAGATGTACCCTCTCAGATGCTGCTTCACTCGGGCTTTCTCCTGCTAAAAGTCTCTCCTGAATAGCCTCGGCCCACGGTGAACTCTACCTTGTGAAATTCTACAGCCTGCGTCAACCACAGTGCTCTCTGGACCTAGGGAGCAAACCTGCATCAGACAGAAACTGGAACTCGACTCTACCATCTGCCTCCCACCTCAGCCCAAGGCTGACTGGGCTTTGCAAGCTAGAAAAGGGTCACCACATGCATCTATTGGTGGTTATCTACTAAACATCAGGTTCAGGAAGAGTCTAGGGTAAGACCTGCCTTCTCATGACTAAACAAACACGATAGAAAAAATATTGGATCAAACATTAAAGAAAAAACCCTTCTATTCCACCCCTAAAGTATTAAATGTGCCTTTCTTGGTCAAAGTGGGAGTCAGGAGAAAGGGAGGAGGAGGAAGGTAGGGAGAGGGATAGCTCAAGTATAGACCCAAGGAGTCTGATTCCCATCTCTGGCTCCTTGGGGTCTTACAATGAGCATAGAGCACTGGAGTAGAGTCCTTATAACATTTTACATCAGAGCGCCCGTTTCCTCAACTGGAAAATGTGTATGATTGCTCCTGCTCAGTCCATCTCACTGGGTAATAGATGTAAATGTGCTTTGTAAGTGTCAGTATCAGACCTATATGAAGGATGGTTAATTTCCAAAGCCCAGGCCACTCCCTTCTCCCCAGCCCTGCCCAGCGTCTTTCCTCTGCAAAAAGCCATGAGATCATTTGGGTCCATAGAAGAGTGAACACTCCCTTTTGTACCTATGCTGTTGACTGATGGCTGTCTGATGCTGGAAATGTCCCATGACCCTTGAGCTATTATTAGAGCTGGTTAAATTGGCAGAGGGAGAATATAAACAGGGAGCACGGCCATCACCAAACTTCTGGTTTCTCATTTCAAGAACCAGTTTCAAAATAAAACCTTCCCTTTAAAAGAGCGTGCATTTTGGTAGCTCTTCCCAACAGACTGAAAGGAAACGGAATTACGCTTTGCAAGATTAGGGAATTTGTCTTCCCTGGGTTTGCTCAGCCTCAGTCCTTAACCCCGGAACATTTGTTCCAAACTGCTACTGGAGCCTTGAAGTTCAGCCAAGTTGGGTGGACTTCAGGGTGCCTTTGCTGCCGACTTGTCTGAGCCTCAATGCCCTGCCCTGGACAAACGGCCATGACTCCAATTGGGGCAGATTTTCAAGGAACAGCAACGAGGTTAGGGAGGGAGGAATTTGGGGCTGTGGGGCTCCAGGGTTCTTGCTTCTGAATCCATGCCGCCCTCCAAGTTACCCATGGGAAGGTATACGTCCCACACTCTCATTGAATACCCTTGGTTTTCAGGCTCCCATGGCCAGGCAGGCTGCAGTGAACCTTCCACATAACCCTTCCCCTCCCCTAACACACATTTGCAACCTCGCTTCATTTACCACCCCCACCTCCTCTAAAGCAGCCAAGATATTTTAAAACCCTTGTTTTGATCTTCTTTGCATATCAGTTACACTATTTCTGAGCGTGTTTATTTTTATTTTTTTTTTCCGGTGGTGAGCCCGTTGCTTTGAGTCCTCCACTCGCACGTTTCCACTTCCTCTCACTTCCCTGCGCACTGCTGTGGCCTCGGGGCGTGTGGCTCAGGCTAGGCTGGATGGTTCTCATGGGTCTGTGGCCTTTGATGGAGCCAGGGGAGGTCAGTTCTCCTACTACTGGTGCTCCATTGAGCCTGACACATGCAGAGGCAGGATAAAATTTCAGTTATGTTGTCCCTGCCTCATTTCCTAAGGACGGAGTTCTGATTACTAGTCTGATAGGGAGGGGACCAGGACCGGGTGTGAGGGAGAGCAGAATTTTAGTTCCAACTGTGAACTGACCTTGAGAAAATCCTCTACTCCCTTCAGGTCTGACTTAACATTTTCTGAAGCTCTTTCTGGCTCTAACTTTGTAGGATTCTAACCAACATAAGGATACTATTCTATCAACTAACAAAATAAGCTCTTTATTGAGGATCAGCTTAGGGCCAGGTTCCAAGATGGACATTTGGAGATACAGGGATGACGGAGATATCCCACTCTCAGGGGGTGATGATTGAGATTTGTGGGATACAGCATGCCCTCACGATAGGGTCTTGTGAAATGTATGTGATGTGACTGGTGAGAAGCCCAAGCTAAACCCTGCCAGTGAGTCATTACATATGCCTAAGCCCACATGCTTCCCAACATTTTTCATATCACAGCATACTTAGAAAATGGTTATTATTCGTACAGCTACTGGGCAAACGAATAAGGTTGCTCTTGCCTCGTGGCAAGCAACCCATCAATCCTGGCTGTAGTGGGCCTATCCCAGCCTTCCAAATTCTGGGGCCAGATTTGGGAAGCTCTGGCTAAAAGGATGAGACCACTCTTTGTTTAACCAGAAAAACAATGGTATTATGGCTTATAGAAAAAACACAAAATTCTAGAGAAGGCAGAACAGGTAGGAAGGTGAATTCTGAAAGCAGGTCATGGCACTCGGGTAGAGAATTTCACATTCGCTAACTCTGTTAGCAAAACTGGATATCCCTTGGAAACACTGAAGCTCAGTTTCTCTGTCTTGGAAATGGAAATAATAATATTCTCAACCGCTATAGGACTAAATAAGGTAACGCACCTCAGCACGTTCTAAAGATTCAATAAATGCAACTTATTATTATTATGGCTAGCACAAGACAGGAAATTAAAGGTCATCTGATCCAGTCCTCTCATTTGAGAGAAGAGGAAACTTTACTTGACCAAAGTCATGCAGCTTGTTAGAAGTCTTCTGATTTTAGTCCTGTGCTTTTATATAATAAAGGGGATGATACATCACTCTGTGTTAAAAGCATCCAACTTCCTAAGTATTTAGGGTGGGTTTTCCTTCCCTGATGACATTTTAAAGATTGGAATATTCATATTTGTTTTAAATTCATTTTCCAGTGACCCTGCCTTAGGAGCAGGCATGAAAGTGATGACCTTCCAAAGGTTTGCCTCATATTCCAAGTCAGTAGCCAAGCGCCAGATTCCTTGACTTCAGAAGTAATGGGAATGGGAATGGCTACACATCTGGCATCCAGATACCAAAGGCACCGGGTCATCAATCCAGAAGTCCCATTTTCCATGTGAACATACTGAATCTCTGCTTCACTCAGAGCCACACATGATGGTCAACAGCAAAATGAAGACTAGAACTCGGATCTCAGACTTGCTGCAGGTGCCCTTTCCACAGAGCTCATAAAGGGAAATGGGATTTAAGACTCATCGTCTGCACGCACCGGTCATGTCACCCAAACCTATAAACATGCTGACTTGCCCTGCAAAGTCAATTACTCATTTAGATATGTTGTGTTCCTTTCTTTATCTCCTACCAGCCACACAGGATTGAGGCAACTTATTGGAAATACAATAATGAATAATGAAGTGTGCATAAAAATGAACTCTAGTATCTTAGACCAGGATATCCAGGCCTGTGCTGTCCAACATAGTAGCCAGCAGGCACATGCATCGATTTAAATTGGAATTAAGAAAAAATAAATACAATAAAAATTTAGTTCCCCAGTTTCACTGGCCATATTTCAAGGGCTCAGCAGCCACATGTGTTTAGTGGCTACTTTTTGGACATTGCAGATACAGAATATGGCCATGCTTGTAGAAAGTTCTGTTGGACAAAACTATCTAGACAGGTAACCAGGTCTTATAGTCCTATGTGTTTGCAATGATTAAGGTAAAATTGTGGCCCTGAGCTTTGTGCTATTAAGCCAAAAGAGAGAGAGAGAAACCAAAGCGAAGCCAGTCGTGTCATGACCAGTTTCTCTAGGGAAGCAAAGCTTTTCTAGCTCTTAGACCTAAAAGAATTCCTCATACAGGGCTTTATAGAAAAGATTACTGAGTGATAGAGCAAATAATGTCTTCAGAAACCCCATGGGACAACGTAGCCACAAATTCCAATGTCAATTTTTATACTGATTCACCACTAAAGTTGAGGATATAATTCACTAGGATTTAACTAAAGGAAAACACCCCTCCTGGGGCGGGGGGTAGGGATAGAGGTGGAACGCTCATTTACTTGGTTCTAGAGAAGAATACCTCAGCAACGTTGGTCAGGTGAATTTGTCTACTGGAATGACATTTGTTCTGACCCCAGAATGACAAAATGAAGCAGCCATTGGAGATCTCGAAGAACATCCAAACAGGAGGGAAAGCAAGTGCAAAGGCCCTCAGATTGGAAAGTGCTGGCAGAGTTGAGGGAGGAAAAGGAGCCACAAAATGTGAACGTCGTGGATGAAATGTTCACAAAATGTGAATGTTGTGGATGAAGCCAAGAGTGAAGGGAGATGAGGTTGGTCAAGTAGCCAAGGGCCAGGCCCTGTAGAGTTTTATACTCACGGTAAGAGAGTTTAGCAGAGAGGTAACATTATAACTTACGGTCTTAGAAACATTATTCTGGCTGCTGTGTGAAAGGTGAGTATAGAGAACAAAAATCTGGACATGAACAATGTGATGATAGCTTAGAATAAGATGGCCAGCAGTAGAGATGGTAAATAATGTTCGAAATTGGCGTATATCTCAGATGTAGTAAGGTCAATAGGACTTGCTGATGGCTAAAACATGGGGCATAAGAGAAATAAAAATAGAATGACTTGGGTATTTTCTCTGAACAAATATGTGGGTGGTTCAGGACAACTTACTCTGACAAGGGAAGACTCGGGGAGGAGGAATTGGATATGGGCGAGGGATACCTCAGTTGTTTGGTTTGGATGGTAGTTTGTGTGAAATGCCTATTAGATATACAATTATAGTTGTCAAGACTGGAGCTCAAGGGAGAAGTCAGGTGGAGATAGAGACTTGGAGTTATCTGAATATAGATGGTGTATTGAAGCCATGAAACCAAATGAGTTCATCTGGGAAGAGTGTAGACAGAACAGAGACAAGAACCTCAGAGCCCTCCAAAATTTGATGGAGAGGAGGAAGAGCCAGACAAGGAGACAGGAAGGTAAGGTCTAACCAGGTAAGAGTGGAATCACAGAAGGCCAGAGAAGGAAATGTTCAAAAAAGTACCAGGGATTGACCATGTCCAATTCTACTGAACAGACTGTGTGAGGTTTTGAAACAGGTAGATCATTAGTGACCTTGATCAGGGCTGCTTAAGTGGAGTGATCGGATCTGAAAATAAAGGAAACAGAGCTGAGGAGAGGATGGGAGCTGAAGAAGAGGAGACAGGGAAAATAGATCTTATGTTTGAAGATTTTTATACAGGCATCAAAGAAAGGGGTGGAAGCTGGAGGATCAAGGGAGACAAGCGGGACCAAGGGAGAGTTGTTGTTTAATGGTTACTATAGAGGCATCTTTGTATGTTGATGGGATGGATGTAACAAGACAAGGGAAAATGATGTTGCCGGAAAGAAGTAAGTAAAAGGAGGTGGAATCCAGAAGACAAATGGAAGAGTGGCCTTTATTTAGAAACAGCAACACTACCGGTGGGAGGTGGTGTATGCAGGGACAGTTGCAGGTAGGTGAAGACCTTAGTGGTGGGAAGATGGAATAACGATCCTCGAATAACAAGGAAACTCATCATCCTGGAAGATGGAAAGGGTAAAGCATGGTGGAGATTTAGGGGGGAAGGGAAAGGTGTGAAAGGGTTGATTCGAAGACTAAAAAAGCAAATTTGCTACAAGTTTTATAGGGCCCTCTGGCAGGGCACATTTGAGGGCTGCAGTGATAAATTTAAAGTAGGCAGCTTCCAGCGTGGTGTACAATGTTCTTAACAACATTTTGCTGCTTAGAGACAAGCGAAGGAGGAGAGGATGGTTACATTTCACCAGCACTGGGGCTTTGCCCAATGAAGTTCGGGAAAGCAGCAAGGGAATTTAGCATATTGGCAAGAGACTAGTTATGGCAGAGCAACGGGAAGTCCAAATAGGGGCTAAGGCTGGTCGGTAACACAACCTCACTGGACTCCACCTAACACCAAATCATCTGCCAGAATGATCAGAATGACAAGAGTCACCTTTCCTCCAAAAAGGGAGCTTGCCACTGACCTGTTTTCACTACATCTAGAATCCCCCCTTTCAGGTGATGTTGAGTGTTGGGTGCCGGGTTGGTTGGCAGAGTCACTCCTGAGCACAAAGGAAGACATAATCCCTGGTAACATGCATCGCGCAGCCAAGTCTCACAGCAATGCTTAGACCTCAGGTGCAGAGTGGTCAGCGGGAAACCAGCTCAGACCTGCAGAGAGAAGACCTGTGTGTTGGTCAGTGTCTGATCCCCCTACCAGATGAAAAGGCTCCCCCACACTCTGAGCCTCTGATCCCACTCATCATAATGCTGGCCCTGCCTAAATTACAGCCTCTTTCACAGATCTGATGAGATGGTGAGTGTAAGATCATCTCGTGTGTAAGGAATTCTGGAGACAAGAGAAATCACGTTGTTATTAAGATTCTGTAAATTGGTCTGCAAATAGAGGTCAACATAACTTGTAAGCAATTTGCCTTAGAACTGGAAACTGACGAAATGCTTACAATGAAAGGCAAGTGCATTTCAAAACAGAAGCAATGGGAAGCAACCCTCTTTCTTCTTTGTGCAACATCCTATGAACTCGTGGCTCTCACAGCCCAGGATGTTGCCGCAGCCCGCAGTGCACTGTGCTCAGAACCGCACAACACTAATTCCTGAGTCAGTCTATGATCCCGAGTTAGTGACTTCACCTTTCGATAACTCAGTCACTTTCTCTGTAAAGTGGGAAGAATTGTACCCCCCCCCAATCAGGAAGATTCGATTTAAAAAGAAAAGAAAAGAAAAGAAAAGAAAAGAAAAGAAAAGAAAAGAAAAGAAATAACTGGAAAGTACTCTCGGTTACTTTGGGAAGAGGTTGGTATAAATGTGAAGTGTCACTATTATTAAGTGTGAGGCAATCCTTCCCACCCCCAGCATGTCCCAGGGCTACAATGTGAGCTGTGTGACAGGCTATTTTTAAATCCTCATCTCTGGAAGCATATGGTCCCGCACGGTGCCAAAAAGAGAAAACTGACCTGCTTCTTGTTTGTTTGCTTGTGTGTTTTGACATGATGGAGCATTTTCTATGTTCTGGGAAAGATTTTCTTTTCTACTCTGAACTTTTAAAGCGAGTGCTCAAGTTTTGCGGTAACACAGCCTGAAACAGACATGGCCATGTAACTTGCTTAGGCCACAAGCAAAACCATCCAAGGACAATGGTGTGTTTATCCACATCTCCTTCACTCCAGATCAGTTAAGAAGTTTCAGGTTTGCCTGGTTGTTTATTACTACTGTTATTTCTTTTGTTTTTGTATCTTATTAATATCACCCTCTACTGACTGAAGCCCTTGTGTGCCTCAAATATACACTGTGTCCATCATAAGCGTCATTTTGTCACCCCCTCTAACCGACCTGACTCCGCCCGCTCTATTTGCAATTTGGCAAGGCTGTTCTGAATCTGGTCAAACTTCTCACTCAACAGATTTGATTTCTGACACCAAACCCCTGGAAGATATCCAGCTGATTGGCTCAAAAAGGAAAGAGATGAAAGTCACGGGACCTGACTTTTGTGCAAGACCCCCTCCCCCCCCAAAAAAATCCCCCAATTTACTTTCTTAAAGTAAAAAAAGAAGGATAAGAAGGATCCCACAATTGAGTCTGTCTTATTATTTATTTATTTATTTTAATTTTTAAATTTTCTTCCTGTGAGATCCAGAATCCAACTCTGTTGTCTTTGGGTTAAGTGATAAATAAAAATGGAAATGATGAAATTTATAGCACTTTACTTATCCAATATAAAAGGTAATTTATAAATAAGGTTGATGAGACGCATTTGGGAAGACAGGGCCTGCATCTTCAATTAGATGGCTGAATCCAGAAGATGTGAAAGGATTTTAAATGTTCTATGTGACCCTGGGGGCCGATAAGAGAGCCAACCAGGGAAAATTCATAATAGTTCCAAATAAAAATATTGTGAAGCTCAAGACATATCCAGTCCTGGGAAGGTTTTCTTCAAGTACTAACGAACTCCCTTGATAGAGAGGTTTGAGAAGAAGAGGAATGAGCATTTGCTGCGGATAGTGGCGCAGAAATTCTGACATTGACCACCATGTGACCAGCTCAACTTTAAGGTCCTCTCTGACTGTGAAAACCTGTCATTCTATGGATTAGCCAGCAACTTCAAATCTTTTTTGATAGGTAGACAAACAGATACTGTGAGACCAATTTGGGTTTTCAAAAATCTTCCAATGTACATATAAAGACACTCCCACTTTTTTGCCCCTTCTTGCCCAGTTTAACTCAAATCCCAACGTTTAGACACCACGAGAGGAGGAAGGGTTAATAACCTGACTTGTCTCCCCTCTACAAATGGATTTATCTTTCACTTACATGTTTGTTTGTTTGTTTCTTTTACCATTTCCATCGGTCTGGTGCAGAAGCTCACCATCCCCCTGCTGTAGTCCCCTACCCTCGTCTGTCTCCTCACAAGTCCACCCTTCACAGGTGAGGCCTCCCCAGTCATCATAACCTATGGTTGGTCTGCAAATTGCTCTGACTTTCCCTTTCCCATAACTCTCCTCAAATTCTTAAATCCATAACTCCAGCTTGACTGGGAGGTCCAACTCCAAGTAGATTGATCCACCAAGAAAACCCTCCACTAGCTGACTCACTGGAACTGTACGCATAAAAACCTTCTCCATCTTCTCTGTCTACTCCATCACCTAACTCAAGCCTCACTTCCTCCAAGAGGCATTCCCAACTTCTGCAGCCTGTTCAAGATCTCCCTCTTCTCTACTCTCCTAGAAGTCTCAGAGTCATTAGCTACCATTAAAGTAGTAAACACAACCTTTCATCTCTGTTTTGTTTGGGTGTGTCCTGGTTTCCCAACCCAGGGTTGTAAGTTCCTGGAGGATAAGGACCATGTCTTATGTTTCTTCTGTAACCCACCTGAGGCCTAGCCCACTGTTGGGCACAGAGTGGTGGCAACAACCTTTCACCCTCGTGGTAGGCTTTAGAGTTGAAAGAGCACTTCCCTACATCATTCACTGGACGCGCACAGCAACAAGGTGAGGTCCACCAAGCAGATAATGGATAGTCTCATACGGGTGGGAAAACTGAGGTGCAGAGAACTCGTTATACCTGCAGAGAATTTCTAGTATCGTGCTCCCTTAAATCATAACTATTAGGTGAGAAAATAAATGAACAGCTCTTGGCAATTCAAAAATTTGTGTGTAGCCAAAGGGAAGTGACCATGTATTTGGCAAATGTCCCATTGTGTTGATGTAGGCTGACTTCCAACATAAGCCAAAGAATCCACTTTGTAGGGATAGGCTCAGTTGGAGAGACAAATGGCCCATGTCTCTTTGACTTTGGCCGTGTTCTCCTAATGAGAAGGGATCACAGTGAGAACCACGAGTGCTTTGGTATGTGTTTGCATGGGAGCCTAAATGGAAACCAGCAACCTCAGACATTGCTCTGGGAAACCTCTGGGCCTGCCCACCTTACCAAGGCAGACAGAAGGGACCTGTCTAGAAGAGGCCTCAGGCACCAAAGGATCCTTAGTGTCCTTTACTTCTTTAACAACTAAATTCACCCAATCACATTTAAATACATTTTAGAAGTCTTTGAAAATGTGTTCTTGTTCCTCCAGAAATTGACTCTGAATTTTCTAGTAAAATTTCTTCCAGCTTCGTCAGCCAAATTCCTTTTCCCCTTTCCTTTCTTTGACAATAAAAGCAAATTTGGCTCCAATGCTCAGACCCAGCAGGTGTTGGATGACACATGTTCTATGATAAATGTTTATCATATAAGCTCATTCAGGCTAGCTACCATTGCTCTTAAGTCACCACTGCTGCCTTTATAGCCATAAAACTGTCCTGGAAAACCAGTAACCCAAGATATTCCATAAGGATCTATTTTTTTTCCCTTCTTCTTTTAGATTCCCCGTCTTCTCTCCACACATGGTGTAATGGAGATAGGAGACATGAAAAGTCAGCAGATGGGTGCTTGAATCCTGATTCTGCCCCAAGCTGGCTCTGTGACCCTGGTGAAACCACCTCCAGGCTCTAAGCCTTAGGTTGCTCTTCAGTACAATGAGGAGGTGAGAGCAGGGACTGCCAGGGTCTCGGTAAGTTCTGACCTGTCCTCACAAGAGGACAAAGTGGTGAGAAAAAAAAAAAAAACAGTTTCAGTCAAGTCTGAAACACATACTTGCCTTTCCTCACCCAGGATATGCTTTACATAACCGAATTTGCTTCCTTTTTATTGGCTCATTCTCTAGTCAGAAACAGGGGAGCAATGCTGTCCACACAGCTTGGAGAGGACAAATGTGTGGGAATATAGGTGGGGAGGGGGCTATGCTGTCGAGTCAGGGAGGTGCAGACATCACTAATACCTCCCCTTCCCCACACTTCTTAGTTCTGGGGTTATACTATATTAGAATTACAGGACCTCCAGCATACTTCAAGTATAACGACCTACAGGAGAACTATTGAGAAATTTCCAATCCCACCTACGATTGCTCCTAAAAAGGCATTCAGGAACTAATTCTGCAAATTGGATTATTTTCTGGGGGAAACAAAGGTGAGGACAAGTTTTCACATCAAGAAGAAAACCAACGTCCTCTAGTCCAGTCTATAAATGTACACTTAAGAATTGCTCTGGATATTGGCAATGTCTCCACCAATCTAAAGATCAGGAACCTAAAGACGTCTTCTTTCTTTTTTAAGATTTTATTTATTCATTTGACAAAGATAGAGACAGCCAGCGAGAGAGGGAACACAAGCAGGGGGAGTGGGAGAGGAAGAAGCAGGCTTCCAGTGGAGGAGCCTGATGTGGGGCTCCATCCCAGAACGCCGGGATCACACCTGAGCTGAAGGCAGACTAAGCCACCCAGGTGCCCCAGGAACCTAAAGACTTCTTTCCTTTGAGGTGTAAAAAGCACTCCATTGTGATAATCCCACTTGCTGTGAGCTACTTGAAAGAAGGCAATAAAATGCAACTTAATGGATAAGAAAAAAAAAGAAGAAGAAGAAAAACAATGTGCCCTTGATATTCATTCCCCCAAAACTTTCAATTAGCCCATGTAGAACTATACTGTAGGTCTTTCTACGCATTACAGTTTGTACTAAAAAGTTCACATGCATTGTATCACTTGACCTTGGAAAGAGCCCTCTGAAAGAAAGCATTTGTCACTGTCTCCATTTTACAGGCAAAGAAAGTGAGGCCCTAACAGGTCTAGCAACTTGTTGCTGTATTCAAATCCCAGGTGTCAAAGTTGAGAGTTAACCCAAATTGCCTTCCTCCTGATGCAGAATTCTCTCTGCTACCATGCTCTAAGGTATTCTTTCACACTGTCCCACACGGAGCTCTTTCTGGCCTCAAGCACAGAGGTGAGCAATTATCTACGAGCCTGGGGCAGGGATTTGGCTTTGTTCTTCACAGGTATCAGAGCAAAGTTCCCCCTGCATATCACCCAAGGCTTTTTCTTCAGCTGAGTACCTCTTGGTACTCTAGTCGTCTAATACTCTGGGACAAGTTGGTGGTAAAATCAGCCCTGAAATCCTTTCATTCCCATCTTAGAATCTTTGGTATTAAAGACCAAAGTGATTCAGCAAATTAATCACCAAATAGAAGATCAAGAATTATGTTTTCGAGTCACTTAAGTGTCCTACTGGTCAGTATTGGAACCGTTAACTTTGACCTCAGTTTCTTCAGTGACTTCCATGAACCAATCTCACCAATATAATAGAGAGGGGGGCTGAGGCAAAAAGAAATGTGACTGCCCATGAGTCATTCATTCTTGACCTTCAACATGTTTTGAAAATGTGTTGTGAAATGCTTACCAATCAATAATTCCATCACCAGGCAGTAGAGAAGCTGGGAGTTGTGCAACAGGGGAAGCAGGGCATTAATGCCAGTCACTTAGGAGGTTCCAAATTCCTGCTGAGGGTAGGACTTACAGCAGGACCAAAGACACAAGTTCCCCATAAAAGTTTTTAAAGGAATCAAAGACAGAACCAAGAACAAAAGAGGAGTGAAAGTAGACTCCTTTCCTTACACAGAGTCATTAAAGTGGGGCTAGCAATTGTTTGCAGACACTCCCAAGCTAACATGCTTGTCCTTTTCTGTTAAGGACTAGGACAAATATTATACCTCAGGCTGCTCCTCCACAGCCCTTCTCTTTGCCCCGGACAGCAGCCTGAGCTGTAAGTACTACAAGTGTTACGAGTGAAGGAGGGACCTAGTACAAGGAGAAAGATCGTCAAACAAGGAAGCAGATGACCCAGTCCAAGCCGCTGGCTACCACTTGCTAGGCCTATGATTCTGGGAGCAGTCACATCGTCAGATCTTAAAGCTCTTCCTCTCTAACAAGAGGAGAAGCCATCTGTCCCGAAGACCACACAGAGCGCAGACGTGATTAAGGATGTGAAAACGTTTTGCAAACTATACAAATCTGAGAACCTATTAGTAGAAACCCATCCATATGATTTTGCAAGCCCGGACAGAAAGAGCCTCCTATTTAAGGAATGGCATGATCCCATGAATGGGGTATGACTTGTGGTTAGAAGAAAAATCAACATTGAAGATGGTCCCACGCAGATGACAGGGAAGAACTTTTGAACTTCTAAATTGAGTCAAATCACTGTTAGCTGTAAGCAGTGATGTGCTGGTCAATGTTTAATGACTGGTTCTCTGGGATGGAAAAGCCCTGATTGGTAGTATTTGCTGATTTCCATGGTGTAAATTCTTGCGCCATGGCTGATTTCGAGCTAGCAATGTGACATCACTAAACCATGAAGTAGAGAAGAGATGCCCACATCCGGCTTTCACTAATGAGCACAAGCCAGCTGCAGCACACCACAGAAACGTTGCTGACAGCTTAGATCGGTATGACGAACTTGGGAAGCCTTCTTGACACACGGGACTAAAGTTTTAACAGAGCCACAGTGTCTGCTCCTTCAATAATTCAAAAAAATGGAAACTCTTGTTTTTATTTAAATTAGTACTTGGCATTTTTATAGCAAATCATAATCGTAAATTTCTTTATGGACATTGTTGAGCCCTCAAATACAGTTCTATCATTCTTAGTAATGTTCCTCAACTTTCAAATCTGGTAACGTAAGAGATCAACAAGCAAGGCAGAGTGGAACGTAGCCTAAAACAGAGTGAGAACACCTGACATCAGGTGGTAGCAATTCCATCTGCGTGAACTTGGACAAGTCACCTCACTGCCTGCTTTGAGTCTCAGTTTCTGCATCTGTAAAATGGGAATAGCCCTGCTTCACAGGACTATTGTGAGATCATGGGAGGTAATGCAAATCCAAGAGTTCTGAGAACAGCAAAATCCTATCTGGCCATGAACGATTATTATTTATTTCAAATAGTGATTGCTAGACATTATGATTCATAATAATTACCAACGTACGCTGTGCTGGCCAAATCCTGCATAGGAACTAAAGCCCTTCATCTGGACACCCTCTCGTGTCTTTGTCAAGGAGATCCATGCTCAGGTGGGGCCTGTGTGGTACGAGAATGCTCCCCTGCACCAGGCCCAGGAGTATTGGAAACTGCTTATGCCCACAAATGTCCACACCAAATGGACCACGGAGGTTAAAAACAAGATCGAGTCCAAGTTCTGCCAATGTAGAGCTGTCACAGTATTACCGAGGAGCTAGTCAACGGAGCCTGTTGGAAAAATTTCCTCAGCCAACTTTGAGACCATCTTTGAAGCAAGGGTATTTTGGGGGAAGTGCAGGGCAGCGCGGGGGGTGCTGGTGGAACTGAGAAATCTGCATTTTGAACAAAAACTCTCTATGATGTGAAACTTGATGGAGGGAAGCAAAGAAAGGGTTCTCCATTGACGGCATGCCAGGTGCTTGATAGAAAGCAATCTCTCTTAAGAGAAACCCTGGGTATGCTGGGAAACACCCTTATAATCCATTTCTTGGTTGGGCTTCTTCCTTCCCTTAATATAATATGACTCCCCCCCGCCCCAACACACACGCACACACAGGATGACCAGGATATGCTGGTCTCCAGGTCAGGCACACAGTAGGTCATCCACTGAGAACTTCGCAACAGCAAAATCATTCATTGTCTGCCTCCAGATCCTGCCAAAGATTACCGCAGAGAGATAGATGATCTCAGAGAGATTTATCGAAAGCACAGTCTATGGGTCTGCTCCTCCAGATATCTTAAAGGAAGTTCCGTTGATCTCTGTATCACTAATCAACACATCCCAGACTCTACCTCAAGGGTTCCATTTTTCCCTCCACCCATTTGGTCAACAATTACTCATCAGATTCCAGTTATGTCAGGCTCATGTACAGAGCCTAGGAAATATAGGATGAGTGGGATTCCATTTCTGTCTTTAAGGAGTCGGTATTCTTGGAGGACTCAGGAACTAAGCAGTTATAGCAGCACGTGGTAAGTATAAGTGAGATATCCCAGGTACTGAGGGATTCAGAGGGGGCAGAACGTAGCCATGGGGAGTATTAAAAGGGGATCAGAAAAGCTTCCCAGAATGGAGGACATCAGATTTTCAAAGAAGGGGGGATTTCTAGGAAGAAGGAATAGCCTGTGCAAAGCATAGAGACGTTGGGGGGGGTGGTGTCCTGAGGGAACAAGTGGCCTGTGTTAAAGACTGTGTTTGGGGTGTGGCAACAGCTGGGGCTGGAAAGTAAGCATGTGAAAGACCTCTTCTGCCATGTCAGGAGTTTAGGCTTCACCTTGAAGACAAGGTGCAGCCTTGGCAAGGTTTTAAGAAAGATTAGGTTTGCATTTTTCTTTGTCTTTTCTTTTTTTTTTAAAGATTTTATTTATTTATGTGACAAAGAGACAGCCAGCGAGAGAGGGAACACAGCAGGGGGAGTGGGAGAGGAAGAAGCAGACTCACAGCGGAGGAGCCTGATGTGAGACTCGATCCCAGTACGCCGGGATCACGCCCTGAGCCGAAGGCAGACGCTTTTAACGACTGCGCTACCCAGGCGCCCCTAGGTTTGCATTTTTCATACACCAGTCTCTAGACAGGCTGTGTGGAGAACAGGTTGGAATAATAAGAAGGCAAGTTAAGAAGCCATTGCAACAGACCAGGTGAGAGATGGGGTGCCTTGGCCCGAAGTAGTGGTGTTGGAAGTGGGGGGGAAGGTGGGCTTTAAACAAAATCAAGGGCACAGGATCCCCGGGATTGACTGGGCACGGGCTGGAGATTGGGGGAGGAGTCATCTAAACAAGCTGACATTTGTCTGGCAAGGGCAACTTGTATATGTGATGCTTTAACAGAGGTAATGAACACAAGGGGATGAACAAATTTCTGAAAGGAGTTAACAGGATCAGTATAGAATATGTTCAGGTGACTCTGGAATATCCAGGTGAAGAAATTTCATCAGAATTTATGATGAGCCTGGAGTTCAAAAGGGGAAATGAGATGGAACTTTAAGGACTTTCCTGCATTTGTTGTAAAATTCTTGCTATAGACATATTCATTACCCCTGAGGGTCATCCAGTATTAAATTCCTTTTCAAAATTGGTACCAGAAGAAAAAATCCCATCAGGACATCCCCTTCAATCAGAAAAAGAAAATTATGTAAGTCATCGTGTTTACTTTTTTTGTCCTGCCTGCCAGGAAGCTCAGAGTTACAGTAAATGCTCAGCTGCAATAACTATACGAAGTCTTACAGCTAACATATTTGCTTTCTTGCCATCTTATGGCTTTCATTTTTGATTTTCAATATAACATTCTCAGTGTATGTCCCATATGATAAGTCGCTTCTACTTCCTTTCAGAAATAAAAACTATGCTTTCACCAAGGTTGGGCCCTATCCACTTCAAACATGTTTTAAGCTCCTGAGAAGGAGTTTTTCTTTACAGTCTAGGAGAGTAACTATTTTTCCCCAGGTACAAGAAAGAAAACAACAAAAAAAGCCCTCTTCAGAAACGGAATTGATCCTTAGGGACCAGTTAGAGCCAAGGGGGCCAGAAGCTTACAGATCATTACAGAAAGCTAGAGCCATTGATTGAAAAAGAGCATCCAAAAGGTATGAGGAGCAAAATCTGAGCAGACGAGTTCCAGCCCAGCCCCCCGGCCCCCCTTCAGCTAAGTGGCAGGCACTCTTTACTCCCAACATGAGGCAGGGCCACAACAGAAATAGCATCATAGAGGGTTTGGACAAATTCCTTTCAGGTTATTAAGGGCCACCTTTCGTCTTTGAGGAAAAAGAATTTGTCATAATAATAGCAACTGTTATAGTTTTTAAATGCTCTTACATCATTATCTAACTGAATCCTCTTCTGTGTTCTGACAGGCAGGTAGGGCAGGAACTGTGGTTATCCACACTTCATTAGAGACAGCCAGCGAGAGAGGGAACACAAGCAGGGGGAGTGGGAGAGGAAGAAGCAGGCTCCTAGCGGAGGAGCCTGATGTGGGGCTCGATCCCGTAACGCCGGGATCACGCCCTGAGCCGAAGGCAGACGCTTCACCGCTGTGCCACCCAGGCGCCCCAAGGTTATCCACACTTTTACAGCTACGTGTCCTCTTGCATCATGTTTCTCGGAGGCACTTTTAGGAAAATAACACAGAGCTGGGCTTATTTCCCTCCACTGAGACCATTCACAGTTAAGGCAGGATAGTAACAAGAGCAAACATGGTGCTCCCTGAATTTCCACCCAGCACTTTCAGCTTCCGGAGCACGGCCATCTCCATCGGGATAGGTGACCCTCACATCCACCCTGAGGTCAGCTGGGCGAGGCTTATTGTTCCTGCTTCATAGATACAGAAGCGGAGTCTCAGAGAGGTGCGCTAGTAAGTCGTGCTCACTCTGAGCTGGATCTGTAGCATTCAGGGAGGGCATGAGATGGTCCGCCACCACCAGGCCTCTGAAGCTTTCAGGCTTCAACAACTCATTTATTTGCATAGTAAGACGCTAATGATAGAAACCACCATTAGACAGTTCTCGCTCATTTGAATTCCATCTTCACTAACGAGTGCAGCCACTTGGTCCCACAAAATTAGTAGTGGGTGAGGATCCCTTCTTTCCTTCGGATAGAATTGCCTGCCTCTGGTGTCACCAGATTAACAGCCCACAGAGTGGTCAGGCGATACAGCGGCGATCTAAACAATTTTCAAGGAGTCAATGAAAATCAGAACCGTGGCAAATAAGTAAGTCTTACTGGGCCAGGCTCAGAAGGTCTTCTTAAGCCACGTGACCTTAGGGCAAGTCACTTCACCTCTTTGAGCCTTAGTTCCATCTGCAAAATGGGTCGATAATAACCTCTGTCCTTCCTCAGTCATAGGCTGGTTATGAAGATCATAGCTATGCATTAACAACATAAAATAGGAACATGAGGGTTACTGAATCCTTTCCACGCAAGAAGCTCCAAACTTGCAACTCAGGAGGCAGAGAGTTAGCGAAGGAAGTGGGTAGCAGGGGCCCCATGGATCAGGCGTTGCTGAGCATGGCATGAGCCTCATGGCTACGTCAGTGAGAAGAGAGACACTGGAGCGACACACACAGAGACAGAGTGACCCCTCTTCACACACACCCAAGCTGACAACAGTCATTAGAAAATACAATCCAGAAATTCTTTTCCAAGAATCAGTTAGTTCAGGGGCACCTGGGTGACTCAGTAGGTTAAGCGTCTGCCTTCGGCTTGGGTCATGATCCCAGGGTCCTGGGATCGAGCCCCGCATCAGGCTCCCTGCTAAGCAGGGAGCCTGCTTCTCCCTCTGCCTAGCACTCCCCCTGCTTGTGTTCTCTCTCCCTCTCAAATAAATAAATAAATAAATAAATAAATAAATAAATAAAATCTTTAAAAAATTAAAAAAGAATCAGTTAGTTCAACCATTTTATTTGATAGGGGAGATAGAAGCTATACACTTCCTACAATCAACCAATCCCAGAAACCTCTTGAAACTTTAGAGAATTTGCAAGATACTAAATAATACACATTTTTAAAACATGACAGACTAGAGGTGGGGAGGAAACACTAGGCCTTGTAACACACATACATGAACACATCACCCTGGTTTTTAAAGAGTTATGAGGAACTCTCAGTTTTCTACAAGGAGATCAGAGTTTAAAAATCACAGACAGTAGAGCCAGAAAACCTTAGAGGCCATTTTTCTCACTTATCCTCCCTCACCCATTTCACAGAGAAGGAAAGTAAGACTCAGAGACGTGACCTGCTTCCAGTCATACTCAAGGACAGGATCAGAGAGGAGCTGAGTTGTGTCCCTTGCTGCATTTAATCCCTCACACATTTATGAGGACCTACTAAATTACTAAACTCTTGCTAGGGAAACAAGGATGAATAAGCCAGAGAATCCACTTCCGAGAAATTACGTCCATTAGGGGAGATAAACATTGAGCAGCTGATTCTGGCCCCAAATGGTATGTGCAATATTAACAATGATCCAGAGTGCTATGGGGACACAGAATTCAGAGCAGTCAGTGCTGCCTGAGCTTATCAGAGAAGGCCCCCCACAGGAGTTGACATTTGAGTGTCCCAAGTAGAAGTTCATTCCAGGCAAAGGGAACAGAGTGAGCTAAAGCAAGGGGCTGCAGGAAGAATACAGCATGTGCTGAGAGCCACACACAAATAGTTTGAAACAGCTGGAGGGTTTATAGAAAGTGCTTCAGGGCAATCTTGGGGGACATCAACAGCTCTCAGCTGCCATTCTGCACCTCATTTGGCATGCTCCTGGGGCCGTGGCCTGTGTCCACCTAATGGACCAGTACAACACCTGGCCAAGTGCCGATGGCATTGTGGGGCTTAATGAATTCCCTTTGAAGATGAGAGGACTGTGAGGGAGAGAAGAATGTGCCACTCCAGTGAGTCAACTGGAACGGAAGGTGTGTCCAGCCCCTCAGGCCCAGCTCTCTGCCTAGTCGACCAGACAGCCAGGGTTACCTCCCCTGGGGCCATGGGGTTCTACTAGGGAATACCAAGTGTGTTTGTTTGTTTGTTTGTTTTTCAGCAAGTAGTTCCTAAGCCACATCACTTCTGGTTCACCCTTTCATTTGTAGTTTTACCAACATAATTGATCCCAGAGCTCGGTTTCTGCCATACCCATTGGTTTCCTAGGGAGTGATGGTATATTTAGGCCCCCTTAGAGCATCAGCACAGCCCGGCCTCCTGGGGATAGCATGGAGGGACATGTAAGAGGCAGACATAAATAGTCCTGAGCTGTGTAGTCATCCTTTTGGGTGCTCTGAGCTTCCTGTCCTGAGCTAAGTTTTTTCTCTTGGGGTTAGCTGAGGCACTGAGAGATAAACAAAGCTTTAAAGGGACTCTCCCCATTGGAAAGCAAAAAGCATTTCCAAGACACTGTTTTGACCCACCTTCAGATGAATGCGTCCAGCCTTCCCACGAGTACGTCCTTGTGCAGACTCTCTGAGGTGCGTGGGGGCAGAGAAAAGACCACTTGAGCAAGAAACATCTCTAAAGTGCCCTTCCTCAGATGTTGGGGCTACAATATGTCAAAAGAGCCAGGCAAATCATGCCAGGATTCATCACGGCAGTGGGCAACCAGTCACCCCTGATATTCAGCCCTGAGCCACCCAAACAACTCGGAGTGACTAAGGTTTTTTTTCCACTTACACCAGATTCTTCTGCTTTCACCGCACAATTATATTAGCAAATGAGATCCTTGAGTAAGCAAAATAGGCCTTTCACAGACACATTCCTTAGCCTACTACAGATAATTTAGAGTCAAGGAACATCCATTCACATAAGCTTTTCAAAATACACCCCCAAGCCATTTTCACCATGTAGTTGCTGCGATCTCAAAAATGAAGTGTGTGCAGAAGCAGGCAGCCAGCAACTTGCAAGAGAATGAGAACTGGGCAATGAACAAAATGAACGCTTACAACTTATGTAACTGACAAAGGATTAATACCCAGGATCTGGGGAGAAAGGGGCATCCTCTGCATCCATTACAAAAAGAGAAAACAATGGAAATAGGTTGGCAGACTATGTGAGCATGCGCATCTCAGAAAACGAAATGATCCTTAGCACATGGAAAGATGCTCAGCTTCACGAATATTCAAAGCGACACAAATTTAAAAATTAAGAGATGCCATTTCACACCCATCAGATTGGCCAAAATTTTCAAAGTCTGGCAATATGAACTGCTTATATGAAGATATAAAACAACAGCAAAGCACAGCACACTGACGATAGAACCGGAGAGAAATTTGGCAATTATTTACGAAGTTTGAGGCTACATACACTTTATCTCACAGCTAGTCCTCTCTCAGGTATACAACTAAGAGCAATTGTTGCCGTATACACAAAGAGCTTTATACAAGGATGTTCACTGCATCATTGTTTATAGGAGAGAAAAGAAATTTAGGACTTTGTTAATAAGAAAATGCTTAATAAATTGTAACACATTCATAAAAAAGGAATACGACATTGATGTTAAAGTGAATGAAATTTATGCAAACGAAGAATCCTGGAACACAACATCAAAAACTAATGATGTACTGTATGGTGACTAACATAACATAAAAAAAATTTTTTTTAAAAAGTGAATGAAATAAAACTGATGCACATCTAAAACAATAATATTGAATGAAAAAAGCAATTTGCAGAATAAATTGGTATTATGTCATTTATGCAAATTTTAGACATGAAACTGCACTTTTTATTGTCTTGGACACATACTTATGCACCAACCACGGACAGGACAGAGACATACCACCTTCGGAGTGGTAGTTGTTCTGGGGGAAAAGGAAACGGGATGGGAAAACATGAGCTCCGAAAGGATTCAGTTGTCTTTGACAATGTTTGTTTCTTTAAAAAGCATTCGAAGGGGCACATGCACCTCAATGTTTATAGCAGCAATGTCCACAATAGCCAAACTATGGACAGAACTCAAATGTCCATCAACTGATGAATGGTATATATATATATATACAATGGAATATTGCTTAGCCATCAAAAGAATGAAATCGTGCCATTTGCAATGACACAGATGGAACTAGAGGGTATTATGTTAAGTGAAATAAGTCAGTAAGAGAAAGACAAATACCATGTGATTTCACTCATATGTGGAATTTAAGAAACAAAACTGATGAACATAGGGGAAGGAAGAAAAAATAAAACAGGATAAAAACAGAGAGGGAGACAAACCATAAGAGACTCTTAACTGTGGAGAACAAACTGAGGGTTGCTGGAGGGGAGGAGGGAAGGGGGCTGGGGTAACTAGGTGATGGGCATTAAGGAGGGCACATGATGTAATGAGCGCTGGGTATTACATGCAATTGATGAGGCACTAAATTCTACCCTGAAATTAATAATACAGTATATGTTAACTAACTTGAATGTAAATAAAACCAAAAAATAAAACTAAATTAATAAAAAGCTGAAGGTGTAAGGACATGTTAGCATTCTTAAATGTCAGGGTTACGGGAATATGAATGTAAAGTTCAGGAGAGGTTCAGTTTTGCTACATAACAAAACCCCCAAATCTCAGTGACTTTAAACAACAAAGATTTCTTTTTTTTTTAATGATTTTTTATTATATTATGTTAGTCACCATACAGTACATCCCCGGTTTCCGATGTAAAGCTCGATGATTCATTAGTTGCGTATAACACCCAGTGCACCATGCAATACGTGCCCTCCTTACTACCCATCACCGGCCTATCCCATTCCCCCACCCCCCTCCCCTCTGAGGCCCTCAGTTTGTTTCTCATAGTCCATAGTCTCTCATGTTTCATTCCCCCCTCTGATTACCCCCCCTTTCTTTATCCCTTTCTTCCCCTACCGATCATCCTAGTTCTTACGTTCCATAGATGAGAGAAATCATATGATAGTTGTCTTTCTCTGCTTGACTTATTTCACTTAGCATTATCTCCTCCAGTGCCGTCCATGTTGCAGCAAATGTTGAGAATTCGTTCTTTCTGATAGCTGAGTAATATTCCATTGTATATATGGACCACAACTTCTTAATCCAGTCATCAGTTGAAGGGCATCTCGGCTCCTTCCACGATTTAGCTATTGTGGACATTGCTGCTATGAACATTGGGGTGCATATGGCCCTTCTCTTCACTACGTCTGTATCTTTGGGGTAAACACCCAGTAGTGCAATGGCTGGATCATAGGGTAGCTCAATTTTTAACTTTTTAAGGGATCTCCACACTGTTTTCCAGAGTGGCTGTACCAACTTACATTCCCACCAACAATGTAGGAGGGATCCCCTTTCTCCACATCCTCTCCAACAATTGTTGTTTCTTGCCTTGTCTATTTTTGCCATTCTAACTGGTGTAAGGTGGTATCTCAGTGTGGTTTTGATTTGAATTTCCCTGATGGCTAATGATTTTGAACATTTTTTCATGTGTTTGTTAGCCATTTGTATGTCTTCATTGGAAAAGTGTAAACAACAAAGATTTCTTTTTTGCTCATACATGGTGGGTTGGCAGAGGGGCTCTACTTACTTGTTTTCACCCAGGAACCAAGACTGAGAGTGGCCACTTGCTATTGGCTGCACCAGAGGGAAACAAAAACAATTACATGGTCCAGCCTAGACGTGGCCCATGCCACCTCCTCTCACAACTAATTAGTCCTACCCGACCCATGGGGACCAGGAAGTATAATTCTACAATGAACCCAGAATGGGAAGAATTGGAAATTTTTTGGCTAATGACAAGAAAGGGTTTTTTGTAAGGGGCGGTTGTTATAGTTCTCATCATCCCTTTTTACATGTTTGAATTATGTTTCATATTTTACAAAATTGGGGTTGGGGGAAGCTTTCGTTTGGGAATCAGGAGGCTTGGGCTTCAGTGTGAGGAAGAAAGGGTGAAAGAGGCAAGGTGGGGGGACAGAGACAGTATGACCGTCAGCTCCATGTTCCGAGACTGTTTGACGTGATTGGCATACCCACACTGACGCTGCAATTACCCCTTATTCAGAAAAGGACCTCCTTGTAAATGACCCTGAGCAGGTTGACCTTCATTGCTTTTGTTTATTTCCATGGAGGCTGAGTAGGTGACCGGAATCCTGATACAAAGAGATGGAGTGCATGGTGCGTGGATGGTAAAGTCCAAAGTCTTAACTAAGTACCAGGTCTGCCACTCACACACTTCCTGTCACCCTGGGCAAGTTACCATACTTCCAGGGTCTATTTTCCTCATCTGTAAAATGGGCATAACAATAACACCTACATCTTTGAATAGCTGTGATAAGCAAATGAGGTATGTAAAGTGTGTTGTAACTGTAACGTGCTGTGCAGACGTTCACTATTATTAATGACCTAAATTTTGCTGCAAGGGAAGCCTCAGGCCAGATTTACATTTCTGGCCGACAATGACTCATACAACTTCCCTCACTAGAGCCACCTGGTTGACAAAATGGGCCCAGGCATCATCCTGTGGTCCAACCGCTTAAAGAATCTATTGATTTCCTCTTGTGAAAGTAAGTGTGGGAGCAGGGATTAAGCATTATTGCAAATTCCCTGGGGAAAGTCAAGGGGAGGGTATGATTCCAAGGAGCACAGCCTGGAGCAAGAGAGGTTCTAGGCCGACATGGAAGCCTGGGTCCCTGGAACTCATCGAATAATTGAACTAGAAGGGTATAGGAAGGAGAAAACGGTTCTTTCAATCCCCTCATTTTCCAAAAGAGGAAACTGAGGCCAGGAAGGCAAAAAGATGACCCTTTCCTGACAGCAATAGAGAGTCTAGAGAGCTGGCCATCACCTGGGGTCTTCAATTAACTCAGAGTAACCAGGGCAAGCCCCTTATGTGCAAAATGACACACAAACCTAACCCTCACAGTTATTGCTGGTGTCTGTTGTGTTAAGAACACCCAGTTCTATCATATATGAAATGCAGTACAACTCTCCCTAAAAGTGAGCTCTCTGATCCCAGTTATTGACCTTGCAGTTCTGGCTCTTAGGGGTTATCTCCTTATCTCCCCCACACCCTGAATGCCACCTATTGGCCCTTCTCCCTACCTTGCTAAAGGACTCCTTCTTGATGTCTTACCCGTTTTCCGTTAACCCTTAGAGCCCTGATGCTCTTGATTCTAGCCTTACCTAATAAATATCCCTACCTGCTTGTGTTACTGGCTCTGGGGATGGGGCCAGAGAAATCTACACTGAGCTGCAGAGACCACAGGACACAACTCGGGAAACAGCTCGTGGGCACCTGAGTCTGGCCCCAGAAGTCACTCCCAGAGGATGCTTTGCACACTGATACTACCGCCTATAACCCTTCCGCAGAGATCAGAGGAAGCTACACAGCCAGATGCAAGGGCAAGTCTGACCCTGCAGCAGGTGCGTGCTGCTCTGACAGCAAAGCAGACTCCACAGGAGGCTCTCTCCCACCACGTTACCTGGGACCTTGCCTCTGAGGCCACCATGGCCCCCTCCCCGTAGTAGCTAAGGCATTCTGCCAGCAATTCCCAGGACTGGAGAAAAGACTACTGTCTCCATCGGTAGGAATAAGAGGTGACTATTACACCTGCAAGACATTTCACCTGCGAGGCACTTCTCCATCTGCAAAGCACTTTCACACCCATTAGCTCATTTGATTTTTATGAAGAACTGAAAGTCAGTGAGAGAAAGCGTTATTCTCCTGTGTTCTCGATAAGGAAGCTCATGTGAGGTCCAGCGAGGTTGAAGGACTTAAGGTCAGATCTTTTGACTCCAATTCTGATTCTTTCTCTATAGTAGAATTAAAGCATTATCATTTTATTATAACATTCTATTAATGACCAAGCCAGAGGGCCAGTATTTAAATCACTTTCAAATAGAAAGGCACTCATCAGCTCACTCCTGCCCTTCACCAAACAGTTCAGGGGGAGAAACCATTTGTGAAACCAAAACGCATTTACATTGTGGTTTGTGCTGTATCTGGTTTCTAGAAGCCAGGTCTTTAGTCTCTTTCTGCCCCTTGTCCACTTTCACCCGCTACCGGGATTTTTTTTTTTTTTAGCTACTGGATTTTTATTTGAGTCAGTACAACTGAGGAAAAGATGATGTGAAGCAATGTTCACATGAGCCCCACTTGCAGTACCAGTGGGGTGTGTGTGTGTGTGTGTGAGAGAGAGAGAGAGAGAGAGAGAGAGAGAGAGAGAGACCTCAGAGTGTAAAAGAGACATGTAAGGCTGGGTGTAGCAGGAACTCCTTCCCTACTGCTTAAAATCCCCAACGATTCCCTATTGCTCAGAGTGGACCAGGGACCAGCAGCCTCAGCATCACCTGAGAGCTCATTAGAAATGCATAACTTCAGGCCCCCCACCCCAGACTTACTGCACAAGAAATTGTATTATAATAAGATCCCTAGAGGTCTGCACGTAGTTGTGGAGAAACACTGATGTAGAGAATATGACCCAGATCACTGACCCCAGGGGTGAAGTCCTCCCTCATCCTGGCTGCCTGAAGGCAACACTCACGGGTCCACACGCCCTCACACTTACGCTCTTACCTCGGCTCCCACCATGATCTCTTCCTCTGGTGTTCCCATGAACCAAATCCTTCCCATCCTTTGAAGTTTGGCTCAAAAGCCACCTCCTCCAAGAAGCCAAACCTGGTCTTCCCACCAGGGAGTGATCTTTCCTCTTCCTGGAGCCCAATATCCCAGGCCACACACTTTCTATCTTGGATTATAATTCTTAGGAGCATAATTTACCTCCCTCTCCCTCTCTTAATTGTGTGCCCTTCAAGGTCAAGATCTGGTCTAATTCATTTCTATATTTCCCAAAGCCACACGTTATTTTGCAAAGTTTCTACCACAAACTGATTCTTTAATACATTCATCTTTAATGTTTCTGTCTCTAATTGAGGTGTCCAGAGCAATTAAGAAATTCACATTATTATTCTTGTTATTTAGACAACCATTACCGCATATGATTATGATCTAGACTTGGAAATGTTTACCTAAAATATTCAGTCACTGTCACCAAGCATGAACACAGACATCCCCCTTGCGCCAAATGCACACATATTCTGTTTACTATTTCATTTGTTCTTTACCGTGAGAAGAGCAATTGGCCAGAAGTTATCGAGGTAGCAGGGAAATGACTTTTCCACGCCTGATGTGCCAGTTCCAGACTGATTTAGAGTCTCACCAAAAGAGGAGAAAGAACTTGATTCTATTACAGAATGGAGCATAGTACCCAGATCCCAAAGTCTCTATCAGGACCACATTTGGGACAAGCAAAGGTCCCCTGGCCCTCGTTCAGTCGCTTAATGGAGAAGACTCCAAACAGAACGCCACTGGTGCTCTTCCAATGATAGAGTCATCTGATTAGAATTACAGTAAATGCATAGCTCAGTTTGCATTGTCCTGAGCTGAACCGGGAACCGAGCGTCTACGGTTGGAGCATCTGAGGGTACTGAACTCTCAAAGTCCACTGTCTCTTCACACTGATGCACTTATGCAAGGGCTACCCTGGAAACGGGACAGACATGTTAGGACACTCCATTTCTGGGGACCCCAGAGCTCTGGAGGCTAGAGCTGGATATATAATTTTATTAATGTTTGAAAGAAAAAACTCAGCACATACTCCACACATTAAACCAACCTAGACCTTTGGAGAAAAGGATAGCCTTTGGGATAATTTTAGAATTAATTGTTCCCATTTATTTCTAGCTTGTTAGCATTGAGACTTGAGAGGTGGTCGACACGGCACAAGTTTTCCGAACCATAAAATACTATTTTGGTCCATGGCTAAGTGAGTTTCCTTGTTTCGTCTAGCTGTAGAGGATGGGGCAGGAATTCTATAGAAGAATCACAAACCCAACGATCCCCGTTCACCCATTCCACTGGCAGCGTGAGGGTTAGGAATTGTCAGGGTGTCGGGCCAAGCCTGACTGTCGTGTCATTGTTGCTTTAACTACAAACTGTTAAGCATTACTGCCCCCAAACCAAGCCGGGGGGCGGGCACCACACTTTGAAGCCACAAAGTCAGAGTGCTATTGGATGAAACTCTGCTCTACTGGACCATGAAATGAGTTTTCAAAGGGACAGAGAATGACAGAGGTGCAAGCCGTGACTGAAACTGTCTCACCAGAGTGGTAATGTTCATAATGGAGCAAAGAAGCACCACCATGTGAAGGGACGCTGCCCAAGTTGAGTCACAGACCAGAGAACACTCTGGAGACGAGCTCCGGAGCCTCGGACTCCACATCCACAAAGCTGGTTTCACATGCGCATTGTGAGAGACTTAGGCCATTACGTATTAATCTTTTCTCAAGGTGGCAGTTGAATCCAAGCACTGAAACTTGCTGGCTGGGTGACTTTCTGGGCCTCTCTTTCCTTGTCCAGGCCCACCCACTTCCCAGGGTCATCAAGCTCCTCCAAAGAAAACGAGAGGAGTTGGGGGTTGCCCTGACTCACGTTGGGAGAACGAAATCTACTTTCTTATGTTCTAAATGTCCTTCGTAGAGGAGAGTTGAGAAAGTTCTCTGATACTAGGGTTTCTTACAGCATTAAGGCTCTTGCCAGTCTCCTTGCCTCATCTTCATGAACCCCAGGAATCAATGATGCATCAAAATCAAGGAATACACAGGAGCCAAATCACAGAATATACTCGTGCATACACACACACACACACACACACACACAACTGTAAATATATATTTTAAAAACCTACCACATTTAACAAGCAAACTCTTAACTGTCAGGGAAATTCATGTTCAATTAGGAACAGGGAAGGAGAGCATTGGATTGTGGAGGTGAAAGGGAAAGCTTTAATTACTGGTTGTTCGGAGAAAACCAATGTGCCCATCCCTACCCTGGCTATTCCTGACCATGCTATCCATCACTCTCCATTTGGCCTACCCTGATTGATCACTGCACTACCTGGATTATAAATCAAACTTGATTTGGCATTAGTTCAGACTCACTGCGCCCTCATCAACAGAAAATCTTGAAATGATGTAGAAGCCATCGATGAATGCTCGTACTGGAAGTGTTTTGGAGAAAACTTCTTTGCAACTTGGAATTGGGTAACAAGACAACAATAAGAAAGAGAGAGAGGGCCCTTCCAGACCACAAACGTAGGCAAATGGTGATCCCAAACCAGGTTAAGTACAACCCAGGGCCTTCCTGTGAGGGCTTCACGTCCCAGCATGTCAGGCTGCAAAGACCCCAAAATCTTGGACCAACCACCTTGTCTTGGAGGTGAGGAAACACAGCCTCGGCTTGGGGAAAGGACTGCCCGAGGTCACATAGCCAATATGTGGCACAACAGAGGTTAGAGTCCAACTCAGACATGAGTCCTTGTGTCTGATGTGCTTTGGTTCCAGACCAAAGCCCCTTTCTCGCTCAGGAAAAGAAAAGGTACTAGAAATAAGGAAAAGGAAGGAAGCTGTCTCTTCTTAGGGGCACCCCAAGAAGCACGGTCCTGGTGGCAGTACCCTGCATCCATCCATTCAAAGCCCTCCTCTTCATTTAGAGATGGGTAAATACAGGAATGGGAAGCCACAGCTGTCTCCCAGCGGCTGACTGTGCGAGATCCTGGGCTGTCTGTGTGTGTGTTCAATGAACACTCCAAAGCTCTTTGCTGACCTTTTACCTCAACTTCAAATTGTTAGTCCTTGACAGAATGGCTGCAGAGGACTTCTATTTCGCCATTTCTTGTTAGTATCAGTATTCTGGAAGGTACATAGGTGTGTGCTCTTCCACTTCGTAGATGAAGACGTCAAGACACAGAGGGCCTAGTCACAGAGCAAACCCAGAAGTGCAAGTGGCTGAAAGATCCAAGTCCAAGCTCAGCTGCAGTTTCCCAGGATGGGCACAAGGCCATGGGTTCAATCACCCCAACAAGGTGCCACCAGCTTCTAGACCATCCTGCACTGTTATTTTGCTAGAATGCTTGTCTTCTCTTTGTTAATGCCATCCTTCTGGGACAATATTCCCTGCCCCTTACCCCCACATCCTCCACCATACCCTCAACCCCATTGCATTCACACACACACCATCTAAGCACTTGCATTTGTTTTTTCAGATTCAGCTTAAGTGATATTTCTTCAACAAGACCCTTCCTTACCACCCCCCCAAAACAGGTCCCTATTCTGTGGTCTCTCACACCATCTTCTTTTCCTTTTTAACACTCTTCAAACATCCACAGGATTGTGACCATCTGCTCTGAGTCTCTAACCTTCATGTCAAGCACTCAGGCACTGTCCCTGCCTTTTGCTCTCCATTGTACCCCCACATTCTTGCCCAGCATCTGGTACCGAGGAAGCAATAAAAGGGGTGAATGCAGTAAAGAGCTGATGGGTCAATAGAAGAATATAAGCATAGTCAAATCTTCAGTAATTCATCTCTTGTTAGTAGTGCTTTAAAAGCTTGTCTCTGGAATGCCTGGGTGGCTCAGTCGGTTACATGTCTGCCTTCGGATCAGGTCATGATCCCAGGGTCCTGGGGTCAAGCACCGCATTGGGCTCCCTGCTCAGCGGGGAGCCTGCTTCTCCTTCTGCCTGCCTCTCCCCGCCCCCTGCTTGTGCTCTCTCTCTCTTTCTCTCAGTCTCTCCGACGATTATATAAACAAAATCTTAAAAAGAATAAAAGCTTGTCTTGACAACCCAACAACTACCCAACATCTGCCAAGCCATGCTACTCTTCCTTTATACCTCCTGTTTCCTGCATTTGCTCCCAACATGCGCTTACAGTTCCTACAGTCCTGGCTTCCCTTCTCCAGGTTCAGCCTTCAATATCAGCCTCAAAGTAACTCTGAGAAATCTTCCTTGAACTCTTCATAGACTATGAAATACGCTTTCGCTGTTTGATCCCTGCATCCCGTGATCAGTGTTGCAGTGTGCCAGGACTGAGACCCTGAGTCTCCTATCTCCATAGCCCTTGTGCAGTCCCTGCTCATAGGTAGTACTCAGAAAATACTGAATGAATGGATCAAAGGATCAAGGATTTCCAACATGTGATGTTGCGAATGGCTCTGGCGTAGTGTTTTGCATATAGTAGGCACTCACGGACAAGTTTACTTCAATGCCATCCTCCCCCAAAGACAACACAGGGTGAGCAGAGCAATGTATAAGAAATAATACAAGCTTTAAAATAATTCAGATAAACCTGCTCTGTGACCTTGGAGAAATGGCTTCACCTCAAGAGCCTCACGTTCATGTGAGGTTAACGCTGCTCCCCATTGTGATGGAGAATGGATATTAACACATCTGGCATTTGCTTGGCACCCTGGAGTTTCTCCTTTTCATCCCTTCCTTCCTGGGAGTCACTGAGACTGGCCAGCCTCACTCTTCCCTCTGTCTCCTGGAAAGAAACAGTGGTAAAAGGATTGGAACCCAGAATCTGAGACCTTTCCTCTTGTCCCCATCTGGCCCAGAAGCTCCTGCTCAAAGCGACTCTGTCCTGGTGGAGGAAAAGGTGACAGGAATAAGCTGAAAGGATGACTCAGTTCCAGTGACTAAGGCGAGGAGGTGGTGGTGGTAGGTAGGGCACGGGGGCTGGAGAGGAAATAAGTGAACACTCCATCTGATGAAGGATGACTCCGAGATAAAGGGGTTTGGCCCTGCTGGGCTCCTGACACAGAGCAGACAAGTAGGGGCTTGAATGCCTTCCCAGGGCATCCTCTCTTTCACCCCTTGGCAAACTCCCTGCCAGCCCAGGGGGACCTTCCAGAGCAAATGCTGGACATCTTTCTGACCTCTGGAGCTTTTCAGCCCACGTGCTAAGACATATTTGAATACCACTTTTGATGAATTTGAAATAGTGTTCTGTCTCATCAAAATCAATGTGCATGGGTTCTAATCCTCACAGCTATCTGACTTCCAACCTTAGCCTCTCTCCTGAGCTCCAGACTGTTTTCTCTATCCACACCACCACTTTGACACCCCCAAGCATTGAATAAGAAAGAAGTTTAAAACTGTACACACAACGGCCTCCACACCTGCCTCCCTCAGCTCTTCTCCTGGTTGACTGTACCACCATCTACCCGATCACTAACTTCGGCGCTGAGACGTCCTGCGTCCCTCTTCCACCCATTGTTCCAGTACTCACGGCACTGTCACGGCCCGAATCTCTCACATCCACTTCCGCCTTTCCTTCCCCACTGCAGCTGGAACTGGCCAGGCCCTCATCATCATGCACTATGACTCTTTCTGGCATCTTCCAACTGGTCTCCCTGCCTCCAGTCTCTCTCCAGTCCACTTTCCAGACTGCCTGCACAACTATATGTTTGAACCTTATTTCGAATCTTGTTATCCCCTTGCTTACATCCTTCAAAGCTTTCCCAGTTCCTGCAGGAAAGAGTGAAGCCTCTTGAGTCTGGTATATAAAGCCCTTCCTGATCCAGCACCCCCTCCCCACCTTCTGGCTTTGCCTGCTGACCCCACCCTACAAACTCATGTGTACAGTCACACCCTAGATTCCAGCCAGCCCTGAGTCCCATATCACACTGTACTTTTCTCACCTCTGGGTCTTTGAACATGTTACCTTCTCATAGGTAAGCGCTTCTGTGTCTTTGGAAAAAATTTTTCTTGCCAGATTTGGCTCATATGTCACCTCTGTTGTGTGGCCCTCTTAGACACCCAGAAATTAGTTAGTAGCTCCTTCTGTGAGTTCTGTCAAAACGTAGTCACTCACAGTAAACACCTGTTGGCATTGTGACTTCTTGTTTTTACATGTCTCTCTCCACCAGACTGGGAAATCCTCAGAGGTGAGTCCTTCCACAGAATGCTTACTCAACAATTTTTTTTTTTTTAGTAAATGAAATATCAGAGTCAAGTATGAAGTAATAAATAAACTGCTTTTGTCCCTTGATCCTCAGTGTTTCCATCCATAAAATAGGTATCTGAGCCAGATTTCATACTGCATCATCCTTCACATCCTTGGCCCACTCAGTAGTAGTAGATTTTGCTGAGTTATTTTTCCCAAGGAAGGAGTGGGACTGTGGGTCCACCCACACAGCAAAATGGCTGGTCTCAGTGGCTCCGATTGAAGTCACAGAACTGCTCAAAGACAGGGCTCCACACAGGGACCCAGAAACCCACGACCCACGCTGCCACAGGCAGGGACTCTGGCCATGGCCCTAGCACACTCGTGGTTATTGTCACCCATGTGGGTGCTTGTTCGTGGGCACTCACACAGACATTGTCACAGTCCTCGGGCAGGCCCAGAGGGTGACGCATCTGTGCAAAGGAACCACCCACAGAGTCTCACCTCCCCCAGGTCACCGTCCCCATGATCCCCATACCTCCAGCACCACCTACACACTCACATACCCACAGGGTGCTGGGTTAGTCTGTCTGAAAATCTGGAGTTTGACCCATTGGACCACAGTGTCTTTCAGCAGGGGGAGGCAGGTGCGCCTATATGCCGATGACCCTTCTCCTCTGACCTTGCCCCTCAGGAAACAGCTTCTGTCCGTGTGCTGGCCTGAGAAGGTCTGCATTCACCTTCCAGCTTTCTCTGGGAACATGAGTTTATCTCCCTGAGCCTCAGTTTTCTGAGCTATAAAATGGGACAAGTGGCCCTGCTTTCCTTCCTTACATCGGTATTACCAAGATGCAATGAACTAACGTCTAGGCAGGTGCCCCATGGACACCGGCACAACATAAACAGTAAGATTCACAGGAGGTGTGACAGTGGTAGACACTAGGCTCTGCCTCTAAGGAAAAGCCCCTTGTCAGACATACGGCACAATTCAAATCCAGATATTGATTGAGTGCATATACCGTGCGAGACACGGGGCAAGGGATTGTTGCCAACCTTAACCGTGACTATTCCATAGCTGAATTTGATAGCATTTTAGTTTCATACTTGTAGAGCTGAAGTCCCATGTTTGTTTTGAGGTTTTAATATTTATGCATGTTCATGCATTTTACGTATATGGGAACAGAAACAACATTTACATAAGTATAGATGTGTGTGTGTGCGTGCGCACGTGCGCTTGAGGGAAAAGAATACTTTTCCAGGAGTTAGGAATGAAGTATAATGGAAAAATGCATGAGTTCTAGAATAAGGCATCCATACCCAGGTCCAAATCCTGACTATGACTTACCAGCTTTTTGACTCAGGAGAAGTTTTGAATTCACTGAAGCCTCAATTTCCCCTTACATTACAAATGGAAATGAGGAAAACTCTCATAGGTCTGCTCTGCAAATTAAGTTGTGCACACAATATATTGAACTGTGTCTAGCACAGAGCGTCCTCGAGAAATGTCACTACCCCCAGAATGCCTGCATTTCACTCAGGCGCTCTGTGACCCGGGGCAAGTCACCCAGACCCCACACATATTTCTCATCTATAGAAGGAGACGGATGAATGGGACAATTCCATGGATTCCTTCCAGCCTCAGGATGCCAATGTCATATATCAAATATCTATTTTACGCAAGCACGTGGGTTTAAATAAGGAGCGTGGCCCAGAGGAAGCCCCTTCAGCCTGATGTTTGCTCCGTTTCCAAAGCGTTTCCTTTCTCCGAACATGCCATTTGCTGGCTCTCATATTTTCAATACAGAGCCCATTGATGGTTAGGAAAAGGAATGTCCAGCGCAGCTGCGGGTCCACTTGAGCCCTCCCAGCGAGCGCCCTCAAGCCCACTCTCTGTGAGCTCTGTGTTTGCAGAGCCTGTTGTTGCAGCGATGTCTGGAATCCTCGACACCTGCCCGGCAGCTTCCTGGGCATTTCCACTCCCCTCCTCCGCCCCCCACCCTCAGCTTCCATTTGCATCTGAAATGCAGCTGCTGGGGCCCTAAGAGGGGAGCCAAGTGGACAGGACATCTCCTTGTCTGCGCTCCCTCCCTCGAGTCAAACCGAATCTGAAGCGCCTCTGTGCAAGGGCTTTTGTTGCCTCGTCATTATGTTTAAATGAGCCTCATCTGCAGGAGCATTTTTTTTTAAATAAAATAAAATAAAACCACCACAAAAGACCAAAGCAGATGACATCTGTTCTTTCGATGAAAGCTTTTTTTGTCCTGAATTAGACTAAAAAAAGAAGAAAAGAAAAATTGAAAGGGGCTGGGCCTCATTTGTACCATTCCTCCCCCAAAAAACAAAACAAACAAAATGAGTCTATGCNAAAAAAGAAGAAAGAAGAGGGGGAGGGGGGGGGGGGGGGGGGGGGCAAAGGGGTGCTGAATGGATAAGAAGAAGAGGAGAGACCAGGGCAAATGAGAGAGACCCTTCCCGCTTCTCCAGCAGGCTTGCCTTCCCTCCACACCAGCAACATGCGGACACCATTATTTCGAGTGCCACTTATATTGGAAGATGTTCAAATTTCTGTTCTCCGTGCGCATTTCATGGGCAAAATATTTAACAACTTTTGAGCCGTTATCCCAGCCTTCTCCACTGGTCTTTGTGTATCAAATAGGGCAGGTGGGCCTGATGCAGGTGGTACCTGGAATATAATTTGAGAAACCGTGATCTCTGTGCTGATAACCCCGAAATCCTTATCTCCATCTTAGCTCTTGTCTACAAACTAAACCCTCCAACCCAGCTCACACATTGAACTTCACCCTTTCTCTGTCAACACCTGCCTCTTGCTCACTGAACCCTACCCGGCCCCGAATTCCTGGATTCCTTGACACCTCCTTCTTCCACAAGCATGCCACATTCAACCCACGGCCAAGCCCTGTCAATATTTCCCCAAAACATCTCTGATTCCTCCTCTTCTCTCTGCTCCATTGTCAATGCCTGAGTCCAGGCCACCTTCGTCTCTTGTTTAACGTGTGTCAAAATGCGCCCTACGCAGCGGCCAACCTTGCTGATTATGGTCACTCTTCAAGCAAAACACTTTATGATTCTTGGAAAGGATTTAAATCCCTCAGCTTGGCTTCCCAGAAAGTTCACGAGCTGGTCCCTGCCTACCTCTCTGATTAATCCCTGCCTACCGTCCTCTATCCCAGCCCAACAAACTTCCTCAAGTCCTCGACCTTGCTTCATGCTCTCTCACCCAGGGCCTTTGCACATGCTGCTTTTTCTACCAGGAACACCCTCGGACTCTGCATGCAGAATTCCTCCACTCACACTTCAGGTCTCAATTTAAATGCCACTGTTCCAGAAGCTCTCCCCGACCACATCAGCCCACCCCCCCCCCACCACCAAACGAAGTTGGTGCCCCTACTAAGTGTTCTCGGCACTGGGTGCTACCCCTCTCAGAGCATTTGCTCAATTTATTGTCATTACTTTTTCAATATTCTGTCTTCTCCACTGAAAAGTCAGCAGCAATGGAGTGGGTATCTCTCTTATTTTCTCAAATATTAACTGATAAATGTTCCTGCAGCATTGCTAAAAAAACCCACTTTCTACAAAAGCCAACATTATATATATGTATTTGTAATGGAATTCTTCCTCTGGGATTTTAGGTGTATTTCAAAATAGCACCATAAATCCAGAATAGGAAGATTGTCTACAGCTTCAATTTCATTTCCAGGCCCCGGTCCTGCACGACCAACATGTGATGCCACGTTCCAAAGATGAGACTCTTTCAGGGACAAAATGAACCGGATACAGGAGAGCTCCTTACCTCCTCTTGAAGTCCCTGAGACCATTTCCTCCTGAAGCTTCCCTCTTTCATCTTCCTAATAGTCCCTGATGCTTGCCAGCCTCCTTCCATAGCCAGGAACACAGTGGAATATGCGGGGCGAGGCAAGGAAGAAAGCCAACTAGCTTTGACTGTCGACCAAGTGCCAGGCACTCTTCAGTGCTTTCCATGCTCTCTTCTAGCAGTTCTGTGAGGTACACACCATCTTCCTCCACCCGCCAACATGAAAACTGTGGCACGGAAGGTAAAGCGATTGGCTGTGGTCACACTGCTATAAATGGCAGAGCTGGCTCATGAACTGATACCCACCAACTCAAATTAGCCAACTCTTCAATTCTAGGCTGGCACCTTTCAGGGAGTAGAAATTCCAGAAGAGGAGTCTGGCACAGAGCAGTAAGTTCTCTCCCAGCCTGAGAACCATAGCAGAACCCCACTTAGCAAACACGGGAAAGAACAAAGGTAGCAGGGCCAAAAACTAATTCTACTGGAAGGCACACCGAATTGGAGAGAACAGGCTGGAAACCAGGAGGCTCTCTCACCTTTTCAGACATTGCCAGCTTGGTCATGTCTCCCAGGCAGGCATCATACTGTCCAAGGCAGCTCATTGGTCTTCAACAAGTATCTCTCCACATCCCTCATCCTCTTAGCTTCTTGGGGGTTAGGGACCTTACTGCTTTAAGATAACTGACAAAACCAAAACAAACAAACAAGCAAAAACCTCTATGATTGAGAATCTAACCATTTTTTTTTCTTTAGGCCAATATAGCAAACTTAAAATTCTAGTTTGATGGTAGGACTTGCCAGTAGTTAAGTTGCATCTTGTTCCCCTTCTGGTCATCTCACATTCTTTCTAGGATTTTCTCCCTTAGGAAGTGGAAATGAAGCATGTTTGCAAAATCAGACAGTGGGGTGGTTCTACCAAAGACCGCTTTGTTCACTAGACCGCTAGTTATGAATGAGTGGGGGAGATTGAATTTGCTTACCATTAAAACCCCTCCGCATACTGGAATTCTAGAGGCTGAAATCCAGCACACACACAGAGCTGAGATGGAAAATCCTATGTGAGGTCAATGCTCCTTCATGATTCATCGTCTAAACACAACGCACTTTCCCACTTTCTTGACAAACAGGTGGACCAACTGTAATGATACTCTCCTCCCATCCTGGGCTAAAGGAATCTCAAGGATTCTGGAGTAACCAAAGAAGAGTAGGGAGAAGTGAAAGTGGTAGATGAATAATCAGTGGACATTTACTGAGCGTTGAGTATCTGACATTGTAAAAATACTATTGCATGTGGGATTTTATTTAGTCTTAAATGTCCCTTCAGATTGTTGGTTTTAGCTACCATTTCATAGATAAATCAAAGTTCAGAGATATTCACTGGCTTTCTGGAAGACATGACTTCTTTTACTGTCACCTTCTCTCAGGTGTCTGTATTCACCCTGGAAGAAATTTTTGGACTGAAATGAAATCCGAGCCAAGGGTTTCATAGGTACACACCTGGAAAAACTCTAGGACTGGGAAAGACAAAGAGCAGGGGAGGCTGAGCAGAAAGTAGGACTGGGAGCCTGCTGAGAAGGGATTGGGAGAACAGTGGCATTTGGCACTTAGTATCTTCTTCAACAGTCTCTGAGCTTCTTTTTTAAAGCCTCCAAGATTATTTAGACAAAAAGAAATTCTTAAAGAAAGGGGGACTGGTGAGGAGTGAGCCTTAACCTGTCAACGTATGTGTTCCTTATGATTTCCCGGGCTGGTTAAAGGCAGAGACAATGACTGGAGGGGCTAAAAGAAAGGAGATGCAGCAAAAGTGTAGCTAGCTTGGCCTGGCATAGCACGAAGAACAGGGGCTGGGTCTAATGTCTAGTACATGAGCCACTGAACTCTGAATAAAGGGAAAAAACAAAAGACAAAACTCCCAGTCTCACATTCCTTCCACGGCCAACCAATATCCTAACATCTCAAAGTTCTGTGTAAAACACATATCAAGTTGAATTCCATAGCTAGCTGTAGAATAAAGATGGCTATCCCATTCTGTGGCTAAGGAATTTTAAGTATTATGAAAGTCAATGGGTTGCCCATTCTTTCGTACAATAAATATTAGTTAAGCTCCTACTATACGCCCAGGACTGGATACAGTGGCAAATCAAGCAGACATAAAGCTTATAGAGTAGTGAGTAAACAGTCATTAAATAAAAATTCAGTACAGAAATAAATATAAAGTTCTGAATTATGATACATTCATGAAAGGGAAAGCATCAGAAAGTGTGAAGAGACATAACAGAAAGAAAGCCATAGTTTTCATCGGTGGGTCAGGGTAGTAGAGGTGACCATTATGCTGTGAGCCAGGAAAGGAGCAGAGGAGCAGAACAGGTAGCAGAAACAGCCTTTGCAAACGTCCTAAGGATAGAAAGCAATTGGCCAGTGTAGCAAGGGGGGAAAGAGAAGGTCAGAGGGCAAGGAAGGGGCATATTATGTAGGCCTTGTAAGCATAGCAAGCGCTTTGAACTTAGTGCAGTTGGAAGCCATTAAAGTATTTTAAACAGAGAAGACATGTGACCTGATTAGCATTAAAAAATATCCCACTAATCATGGAAAATGGATCAGATGAGGATGGGAAACTATTGCTGAAGTCCCTCTAAGAGTTGATGAATCAGGTCCACGAAAACATAAGTCCTAGTCTTTGACTCAAAGTCGTCTTTAAGAAACCAGTATTTGTGGGGCGCCTGGGTGTCTTAGTTGGTTAGGCGTCTGCCTTCAGCTCAGGTCATGATCCCAGGCTCCTGGGATAGAGCCCCATGGTGGGCTCCCCGCTCAGTGGAGAGCCTGCTTCTCCCTCGGCCTGCTGCTCCCCCTGCTTGTACTCTCTCTCTCTCTGACAAATAAATACATAAAATCTTAAAAAAAAAAAACCCACTATTTGTGATTTACAGTCTCCAAATGTATATATTATTTTATTAAATAGAATCCTACATTTTTTAAATTACTTATCAACTAAAATGATCTAACATCCTAGGGAGACGCTTCAGGGCAGTACAACATCTAGCTGGCTTCCTTGGTCACCATTTTCTACTTTCCAGGTTTTCCAAGAACAGGTTGAGGAGGGCAGGCGTAGCTGAGGAATACATCTACAGGTCATTTACGTCTGATTCTCCTACTCAGCCTCAGCTACATTACACAGCAGCAGCAACAAATGTCAGGGGCAGGAAGTACACAACAAGAAGAATTAACCACAAATTTTTTTTCATCTAAACGTACACACACTATCACACACACATACAGTTGGTTTGAAGTGGGGTGAGGGGAGGTAGCCAGCCTTTTCGCATTTTTAACCAATAGGATCTCGCGTCAGCCATCAAAACAACAGCTTTTCAGTCAGTTGACCTTTCGCGATGGAGGGTTTTGTGGGGAGAGGAGAGAGAAGGAGAAAACTTAGGCTTTGCATCATTTGTCATTTGTCATTCTAACAGTTGAACACTGAATTGGTCTTATGTTACAGACACATTAATTTGATTAAGCTATAATCCATGGGTCATTCAGGCATATAAAGTACTCCTGCTTAATTGCAAAATTAACAGAGAAATAGGATAAATCGTTACCAAACTGGAGGCTATTCTACGACTTGTGGGTTACCCCCCTCCTAATTCATAATGTTGTGTTTGACACTTAGAAGGAAAAATTCAGGCTAAGGTATGTGGCACACTAGCAGTCAGCTCTCGAGACATTAGTTAAGGGAGCTAACGCTCACTGGAAACAGGAACTGCTGGTAGACCCATCTCCCAAAGGGTTCCAAGAGTCCCTCCAAAGTGTTCGTAACCATCTGAAATGCACAGGTACTGCAGGAAGTTATCCACAGCCTCAAAAAATTCACTTTGAAATCTGAAGGCTGAGATCCTGGTTTCCATTTTCACTACATTACTCCTTGACTGCTACCTTGTTTCTTTCCAGGAGCAGGCTGACGATGCTCAGGCTCTGAGCAACTTCTGGTCAAATATCTATCAAGTACCCGCTACGTTCCCGGCACTGTGATGAAAATATAAAAATGAAGACTTGATCCTGCATCTGAACAAGATTTCCCCCTAGTTGGCCACTGGGTTCTGTCCCCTCTGTGACTTCATGACACATACCCGGCTATGGCTTACTGCCCACTGATGTGCTACATGTAGTGGAGGCATGCAAAGCACCATGGGGCACAGAAAAGGACATTCATAAGAGAACATGTAGCCTTGAAAGGAATTAGGAAGAGTTGGTCATTTGGAGAAGGCGAAGGATGGGCATTCTCAGCAGAAAGGACAGGATGAATCAAATCAGGGAAGCTTGTATGCCCATGACCTCATGTGGTCATTACTGTGGTATAGCAAAGCAACAGCCAGGTGTTTTTCCCAGGTTGTTTGTGGCCAAACATCTACTCCAAATCTGGGAGAATTCTTATCCCATGCAATACAGAGGAAAGAATTCTGGACTGGAACTCAGGAGACCCATTATTCCTGCATCTAACACACCATGTGACCTTGAGCTGGGGGTTTCACCTGACTGTGCCTGGGTTTGGCATCTGCAAAATGGGAACAGAGATCCCTTTCACAGGGTCTTTTTGAGGGTTAAGTGGGAAAATATACGTGAAAGGTTAACACCCAAGTGTCAAATCCTTTTTGATAAGAGGATAAATCATAGCAAACTGAAGAAGGTATTACTACTACCTCCCATGGGCACTGTCATGACATATTCAGGCACCAGCAAGCCATCCAGGGGCTGAAGTGCAGGGAGCATGGCTACGGCTAGCTTGGAGAGACTCTTGAATGTGTGTGGATTTTGTATTTCATTCAATTTAGAAACAGGTTTATCCATGATTATTTTCACTTAACAGATAAGTAAAACTGGCTCTTAAAGGACATTCAAAATGAAAAATAGAACCAATCATCTAAACTACTTATTTTGTGCCCTTGCAAATGACCCTATCACTAAACCAACAGGTTGACTCTCTGAGAATTTCTGAAGGCCACTCACTGGTCTGATGAAAAATAGGTATGATTTGATTCAGAGAATGGGAGTTTGAAATAGCCTCCAAGTTCCCTTTCAGCCCCGATGCTTCTTAACTATTCTGTACATGGTGCTGCAGCCAGACCCCAGTACATGTACCATTTCTGAGTTCCGAGGTGCCGGGTTCCGGGCAATCCCGCATGTGGCTCAGGGAGACTGGTGTTTATGTTATGGTACTGAATGTAGACTATACACTCCCTAGAGACTTTGTGAGATAATGCAGGGACATTTCTAGAAGAGCTTTCTGCTGGAACCCCGCAGCAATTTGGAGCAAACCAAAGAGAGAGAGAAGCAAACCTGTCAGCCTGTGGAAGCAGAGACTTAGCAGTGTGTGACACCGAAGATTACGACATGATGGAAAAAAGAAAATTCTAAAACCATCGATTCCCCTCCTGCACTTTTCTTGCGAGAGGCTGAAAACAGTATATAGACATGGATGTCCATTTTTATCCTCGGCAAGTGACTTTATCCTTCCAGAACTGCAAAGCTTTCCCTTCCCTCATTTTTAGGAGATGTTGACCATATCAAGTGAGAAGACCTTTGAAACCTGCCATGTCTGTGGTGATCATTGCTTAGAACCAGAGCCAGAGCCAGAGCTGGAACAGGCCTTGACATTTGTTCCATTCCTCCCAGATGGCAACCACAGCTCTCTGTTGTCCTGCTAGTACCTGGGAAAGAAGAGAGGGACGTGAAGGTGTCAGCTCTGCTGTGTGTCCTTGAACAGATTAATTTACATTTCTGGCTCTGGATCTCTTTTCATCATTATCCTCAGAAGGTAAACATGACCTCTAATATTCCTTCCATTTTAGGTAGTTCACAAAAGTAGGACTCTTCCAACTGTGTTCTATCAGCAGGGCCAAGAGCCATGAAGAAGATCATAGCTGGCACCTTTGCTTCCTCGCTTCTAAAATGAGGGTAAGAACACCTACTATGTAAGGTGGCTGGAAAGATTAGATATGACACATGCAAAGCTGCTAGCACAGTGCCTGGCACCTGCAGGTGTCCCCTAAGTGGAGCTTTTTAAATCAAAACCTAAAGATTTCCAGCATAAGCCTCTGCCAGCCTGATCTCTGTCCTAGTGGTCCCTAGCATCTTGGTGGTTTGAGCACATGGCCCCTAAATTACTGCTGGCCACTGGGAGTTCCCAAGTTCAAACATGAGAACAACGTTTCAGGCTCTTCTATTCCATCCAGAGGCCGCCTGGAAAGCCTGCAGAGTTTTCTGTTTCCTTTGGCTGGAACCTTGTGGCCGTGACTGTAGGCTAGCTCCAAGTGTCTGCAAGGGAGGGTTTTCCAAAGGCCAGCCATTTGCTCCGTGGTGCTGGAGCCTGCAACCTTTTTCTCCATCCTTTGCAATTGAGGGGGGAAGGAGCGCAGCAGACCAGGAGCCTGAAGCAGGGCCCAGGATGTCCTTCTGTGTCTGCTTCGCCCAGCTGCCCTCTCCCAGGATGCTAAGCACTCGAGAAGGGCTAAGGCTTCATCACAACAGCAATGTCGTTGTAGATATCGTGCAAGCTAGAAGTTGTAGAAGGATGTCTCACTTGCTCCATGTCCCCACCCCCTGCAGAACCTGAAAAAAAAAAAATCAGAAAATTCCACTTGCTTTTTCCTATTTAATGAGGTCGAACATTCTTAAGGAATGAAAAGCACAGCTCCAGCCTAGCTTTTAATTAGCTTCAGGAGCCCTTGTTTCAAACTAGCCTCGTTCCCAAAGCTATTCTCTCTCTGCTCTGAATGAGATGGAAATTCAATTGCATCTGCCTTGTCAAGTCATAATAAGATGCTCCCCCCACCCGAGGTCACATGGGGAAAGACACTCAGTAGCCAGACAGACGCTGCACTTTTTGACCCCAGCAGGACACCAGAACCTGAAAAGGGCACTTAAAAGAACTCTCATTTAGACCAAACTTGGTGTTGTTTTCATAACCCTATGATGTGAATTTGGGCCAGTTTTTCCACATGTCCGGGGGGGGGGGGGAAACATGGACTTTAGAGCCAAACAGACCCAGGATCAAATCCTACCTTCTCATCCAGGTGCCTGTTTCAGTTAATTCAGTGCTCACAGCTTCTGGCACCCTCATTTGTGACACAGACATTTCTGCTTGCCTTGTGGGCTGACCAGAGGGAGCAAATGAACTATTGCGAGCAAAGCACAATGCCCTGGATGTCATCGGCACTCAAACACCGCTCTTCCTCTTTCTCTCATCTGTACAACAGGGTGCACTGCCCCCACTTTGCCTGTTTCACTGGGTTGGAGCAATGACCCAAAGGGAGTATATGCAGAGAGGGTAGAAGCCTGGGTTTTGTTCTCAGAAGTCAGGGGTCAAACCCCAGTCCTGCTCCTTCCTACCCGCGCAACCCTGGGCAAGCTCGGGAGCCTCACTGTCCGTTCTTATGGCAAGTGGGGACATCACCGTCCGTTCTTATGGCAAGTGGGGACATCAGCAGCTCCTCCATAGGATCACCGTAAGGACTAAATGAGAGAGTGTCCAAAAAAGCCCTTGCCGAGTGCCTGGCGCATGGTGAGCACGCAATAAATATTAGCTACCAACGGCCGCCAGCGCAGCCGAGAGTACGCTATAAAATTTAAAATCCTCTAAGATGCCCATCTCAAATCCTTTCTGGAAGGGATGTGCCAATGTTACCGGTGCTTATGTAAATGTAAGTGGTTATTATTTATGTAGGAGAACATTACTGAGTCTTATTCAGGAAGAAGGAGAGAACAATGCAGAGAAAGGAAAAATTTACGATGGTCTTCAAAGGGGAAAGAGAAGAAAATCACTTCTCACCCAGCGCCGTGGTAGCAGCCCCATATATTAGCTCAGAGCTGCCTGTCTGCAGAAGTTACATCAATAGAGCCTTCGCTGAAGAGAAAAGGGAGAGGAAGGGAATGGAAAAGAAAGGGGAAGAAAATCTCAATCTATTTCCTCTAAAATTCACCTGAAGGCTGTATTTATCCAGCAGAATCTTGCTAAACACCCACCCCAGGGGAGATGCTGCACCCCGAAACCCGACTTGGCCCTCAGGGAATCTGCAGACTAATGAGAACCTTACAACAAGTACATAAATAACTAATTAAAGGTAGAAAGTGAAATGTCATGAATCATTATCATCATCATTACTAGAAGTCGTTTTTATGGGATTCCCTGCACTTGGTATACCATCCTTCTTTCCAAAAAGAATTTGGGGCAATTTATGACATAAAAGAAGACGTACACTGAGCGATAAACAAAACTAGAACAAGAAACTCGAATTAAAGCAAAAAGAAATGGCAAGGCTAATATAATTGTTGGATTAGGCGTCAGATTCAGCTTCGGCTCTGAGCTTCCTGGAAGTCAGGGCAAAATGGGAAATTCATTCCTAAAATTTATTATTTCTTCAATGCGGCCACTCTCTTAAGCAATATACAGAAACCTACACAAGACCCCAATGTTCATAGCAGCATTGTCCACAATAGCTAAATCGTGGAAGGAACCGAGATGCCCTTCAACAGATGACTGGATTAAGAAGTTGTGGTCCATATATACAATGGAATATTACTCAGCTATCAGAAAGAACGAGTTCTCAACATTTGCTGCAACGTGGACGGCACTGGAGGAGATAATGCTAAGTGAAATAAATCAAGCAGAGAAAGATAATTATCATATGATTTCTCTCATCTATGGAACATAAGAACTAGGATGATTGGTAGGGGAAGAAAGGGACAAAGAAAGGGGGGGTAATCAGAAGGGGGAATGAAGCATGAGAGACTATGGACTCTGGGAAACAAACGGAGGGCTTCAGAGGGGAGGGGTGTGGGGGAATGGTATAGACCGGTGATGGGTAGTAAGGAGGGCACGTATTGCATGGTGCACTGGGTGTTATACGCAACTAATGAATCATCGAACTTTACATCAAAAACCAGGGATGTACTGTATGGTGACTAACATAATATAATAAAAAAAAATTAAAAAAAAGAAAAGAAAAAGAAACCTACGCAAGGCCTAATTCAATAATCCTGTACTTTCTATTCAATTGGCAAATGCCAAAGGCATGCATGTCTGTGGATTGTGGAGACATTCAGGTAAGCCAGTAATCATTACCAACATTTAAGACTATGGTCTGGAGTATGAGTTACTATTTTGCTGTTACTGTTTTTCGCTTCTGTTGGGACCTTTTCGCAGCTAGCAACTACACAGAATGGAAGCTATTTCACTTCGTAGAGTTATACGGAAATATACACGTTAGAACACTGAGCCATTTTTGTATCATGATGTTAGACCCGCTAAATCAATTTTCAATGAGATTTCTCGATGCCGGAGGGCTTTGATGTGTCACGGGGCTCTCTTGGCTTAATTGCTGCTGTTCTCGAGTCATGGCCACTTAGGTAGGTGGGAGTGAGTAGAATTAGCCAATTGTACAGAAAAATCAAAGACACTTGCTTGCAAGGGTACCGACTTCTGAGAATTACCATGAATTTTGCATGCCACTGACTAAGAAAGGAAGGAAGGAAGTGACATCTTGAAGGCCCCTGGTTCGGGCGGGCTGCGGTGAAGCCGACCAGCTCTTTTCTTCTTCTGGCTGGTTTCTGGCCTGTTGTGATGTCTTTGATTCACCAGGAGAACTTGAACTTTAAAACCTGGTTTAAAAGACCCTGTTTTGCCTTCTTTTCTAATGCAGTGTATAAAAGTCTTATGAGTTGATTATTGAGGATGATTTTTTTTTAATAAGAAACAAAAAACGAGACAAGCAAAGAAGAAGGGGAAGAGGTACTGCACTGAAAGAAATAGAAACATTGCCAAGAGGAGGAGGGAGACAAAGGCAGTCAGAAGGCCACGGTGCCCACTTCTCTGCTCAGGCCCTGCAGTGCCCCTGACGGGGGAGGGGGTGCCCAGCCCTCGACCATCAAGAGAGAGCCCTGCTCAGGGACCGGGCTGGACAGAGAGCCTGGTCACACGTGCCGGCCAATACCACACACATCTGTTTGATTTGGCACTGCTCACCGACCAGCTGCTGGCACAGAGTCAGAAAGGGCAGGTGGGGGTGTTGCGGAAGGGGCAGGAAGGAGAGAGGGGATTATGCACAGTTGTTCCAAAAAGGAGAAAGGGGGAAGGAGGTGGGGAGGAATGAGGCTGACAGGGGCCGGGGGCAGGCAGGGGCAGGAAGCCCACAGCTGTGGTGGTGGGCACTGCGGCTAATCGCGCTCTGCAGCAGGTGAACTTCCTGAGTCAGAGGCCGCAGGCACAGGGCGATGTCGGGCAGAAAGTCGGGCGCTGGGCCAGGTTTGGGCAAAGTGTCAGGAATGCTTTATCGCTCTCCCCTTTGACCCATCTACTATCTCCCTAATGGTGAGCCTTCCCAGACTCCCAAACTAGCCGCCATGTTGTCCCTCTTTTGCCCACAAGGTTAAAGCTTTTGTTGCCTCCCTCAAGCGTTTTGTTTTGCTTTTTCTTTCTAAGCTCACCAAGGCTTACTTTCTCGAAGCTGTTAAGATCCTCCCAACTATCCAGAGAGAAAGCTGGAAAGAATAAGCCTTCCCACTTCACAGAGGCCCTAGGAAGTGTAAGCAATATTCCTGAAGTCACCTGGCTCAGCCAATGGAAGAACAATTTAGGCAAATGCTGCCTCTTCCACCTCAGCACCATCTGCTCTGCCAAAATTTGCTCTGGTCCAGAGCTTCGACCATGTGCCAGGAGGTTGAGCTGGTGAGTGGTGAGCGTACTCACCAGGGGAGGGCTGTATTATTATGTAACCTCAGTGTGAGATCTTCCACAAGCATAAGTTCTTTGTTCTCCATTTACTCAACGCTATGTGCCAGAAACCATGCTGGTTCTCAAGAAGCTCACCATCTGGGCCATCCCTTTCTGGGTCTCTAACCATGGCCAGTACCTGAAGGGAATCCGTTCCGGGAACTGCCGCAGGTTTGAAAATCTCACACATTCATCACCGGTGTTTCTGAAGAAGTTCTTTCCTACTGTTGGCATCCCATGGGGCACAAGAGGCAGGACATCACATTGCAGCTGAGACTGATTACTGGGTCTGCTCACTGGAACAGCAAGATCTGTTGACCCCTAGGACATTCTCAGGGCCCGGAGATCAAAATAGTTGGAGATAGAATTACCAATATTCAATCTGAATGATATAAAAGAAAGACCATTCCACATGGTATGCCCTCATAAGATAGGTTCCGTCTCTGAAGAGTGTCCAAGGGTCAGATCCTCTCTTCACCACGTATTCGCAGGGTGAAATGAAATCACCCATGTAATGGCATGGATTTGGGCTGCTAGTACCCAAGAGTGAAGAGGGAGGCTTGTCTCCCATAGATGGGACATCCATAGTGGCAACAGCCCCCCTCAATCTCCCACAGGGTTTCTTTATCTTAGACCCTCTTTTCCCACCCTGTGCCACTGTAGTTTAAAACACAAATACTCCAAGTAAACTCTCCTATTCAGGAAAGGATCTTCAGAACATAAGCTATCTACAGATAAGAAATACTGGTGAAGGTAAGTCTGATTCCTCAGTGACCTACCACCAGTCAGGCTTCCCTTTTGAGCTAGCCCCACCTGAAGTCTCTGGAGGCCCTTTGGGTTCTTCCAGAACTGGACCTTCTTGATCCTCCAAATGGAAGGTGGTCTTCCTCTGGTTTTCTTTAGCACAACTCTAGTTTTCTTTAATACAATTTCTTCCCTCTCTCCTTCTGGATCTTATCCCTCATCTCACCAACTTCTGGACACTTGGTTGTACCCCTCCCACAACAGCTCACTCACCTGGACCTCCATCCCCACAGTGGTCGCATGGCTCCCCTCACCCAGCCTCCATGCCTTCCACAGCACACAGTTCACCACAGCCTCTACTCTGCCCATGAGTCATGTAGAGTCACAAGTAATATATTAATTAAATGCATATTTGCATTTTCAAATGAGCTTCCATAGTCTGCATTACAGTTTTGAAGTACTGTAGACATCATATTGATATGAAACATAGATGTCCGTAGTCATCCCATGAAGGGCCCTTTCTCGGGGACCCAAGGCCACAACCAGGATTGACACCCTGACCAGTTGATGCTCTGAGAGCACCCAACTTACTGGTGTGCAGCTCTGCTCCAGGCTGAGAGCTGTTACTGTGACCCAGTCTCGAGTCTGTCCTTTCTGACCTCACACCCTAGGTCCTGTGACTCATCTTATCCCCTATACTGAATCCCTGATTCCATAATCCACCAGTGTCCTCATTCCCACCGAGCTGTCAGGACTCCCAGGAATTCTCATCAGCCACCAGCAGCCACATATCCTGTCCGATAGATTTGGGAACAGGACTTGCTCCCAGCCTCTCCCTGCCTTATTGGTGTCGTGGAAACAGACTCCAGATCTGAATTCTCACTCCACTACTTCTTACCTGACCAACCATCTGATCTTTCTAGGCCTCAATCTCCCCATCTGCAAAATAGGAATAAAAATACCCTGGCAGAGATGTTTTGAGACAGTTTGTGACCATGCACAGGGCTGATCACATACTCTTGCTCAGTGAACAGTAGCTGTTTCTCTTCAGATGACTATCCATTACAGCTGGCACGATACTAACTGCCACCTGGCCTGTCACCTCCTGCCTGTCTTCATATGCTGCTGGCACTGTCCACACCCACTGCCCACACCCACACCTACCTCAGAGCCTCGTCTGGTCTCTGAGTTCCAGCTCTTCCTGCTCCTCCGAGTGAGTCCCGCTGTGTCTGCTCTGACTGGTGGCCAGTGGTGTGCTCTTCCACACTCCACACTCAGGGAACCTCCTGTTGGTAGCTTGAACTTGGCCGTAGGGGGACTCTTGACACCACAGAAATCAACAAACCCTCCAATCAGACTCTTTCCCCTGGAGAGTCTCTCGTGAAACATTTGCAAACACACTAGCATGGACCCCTCATTCTTTCAGTACCTTCTCGAGGCCTGATTGTCTGACCTGAACAGTCACGTGTAGTTCTTTTAAGGGCAGACCTCAGAAGTTTTCTTGCATACACAGACTGGCCTCGCCTTTCAGCGAGAACGCCGCTAAATCCATGCCAAAGTCTACAGAGCGACTCTAGGCTTAGGCATGGAAACATGACACCAGGAAACAAAAAAGTCTAACAAATATACATTAACCTCAGGACTGACCCCACCACTAATGAGTTCTGCTCAGCACAGCCAAAGCGTTTTCTTCCTGCTGGGCTCCCCCCTGGGGATGTAGGCTCCAAGGGCCGAGAACTTCACCTGAGCTCTCGGATGGAAATCTTCCAGGCCCTAAATGACCATGCCCTTCACACCACTCCTTGAATGCTTCTGGCTTGGAAACACTGTTGTCCTGTCACAAACACAGTGGTGGCAGAAGATGAATCCTGTGCAGCTAATAATCCTGCCTTCCCTTTTTGTTTCGAAGGCTCAAAACCATGCATGTTTGCTAAGGTGTAAGCATTCTGAGGGCTCAAATCCTATTCCAATTGGTGTTCCTCAGAGCCCTGAGCAAGTGCCCTGCCCCGTGGCGGTGTTAAATTCCAATTTGCTGTACCTAGGACCACTTTTGGAGTTTGTAATGTTACTTAGTGCCAGGCCATACCTACCTGTATATGGCCTTGAAGAAAGACTCATTAAGAAAATAAACAGGCGAGTGAGCATGCGTGATGGGGTGGAGGAGGGATTTTTTTTTTTTTCTTTTAAGAGGAAATGTTTTCTCGTGGATTTCAGAAAGCAAATCATCATCTGCTATAGTGGAACCCTATCTATCTTGGTGACTGTCATGGGTCTCCTTTTAGCAGTATTTTGTTCCTGCCTGCACTCGGAAGGATTCTCACAGCCCAAATGGGAATACAACCCATCCATCTGTCCATTAAACCTTAAATCCTCTTTTCTCCTTACAGGATCCATAAATTCTACCCATTTCCCTCTATTCACAATTCCAGACTACCTACCGAATGCAAAACAGTTCTCACTACCCCACTTCCTCCGTATACCCGCCCCTTGACATGCTGTCTCTAAAATAGACACAGAAACCTTGCCTTCATGCTGGTGTCTTCAAGGATCATCTTCACAGGGATACCAACAGAGAGTGACAAATGGGAGGGAGGAACAAAAGTTCCAGAATTTTCTCCTATAGTCTCTTTACCCAGGTCTCTGGCCCACGCTAAAATGTGAAATGTGAGCCCATCTTTCTAATAACCCTTCTCTATCTTCTTCTTCTCCCCTCTTGCCTTGAGGGCAATGCCTCCTGTGCCATCAAAGTACTAGTAGTGTGCTTCTAGAAATGGCAGATGTCATGACCTTCCCGAGGCACTTCTCAGCTTACAAATCACTTTCTGTCCATTATTTCGGTGAACCTCGGAACCTCCATGCAACCTAGGCATTGGTGTGACTGCCACTGTTTTAATGGGTCAGTGAACTGTATAGACAGAGTGCCTGATGGAGGCCTGGTCCTGCCCCCTACGTCTCTCTCTCTCTCTCCACCATCTAGTTACCCCACAAAGAAATACAGTGATTAGGCACTGATTATATGTAACCCTGAAAAAGAATCTGATTCAAGAGATTTTTTTTTCAAGGAAATCATTCTCAAATTATGTTTTAACCCTATGTCATGAGGAAAATCGGCACACATTGTGTTTTCCACCCCATTGGCACAGCTTCCTGGCTGATGACCAGATCCCTCCTTTCTTGTTGACATAGTAAATCAGGGTGTCACGGACTGGACATCCAGACGACTTCTTGCTGTGCTTCTAAAATCAAGGTTTGAGCCAAATCTGGATCAAGATGAAAAATTGCCATTTTGCCCTTGCTGGCTTTTTATTTCTTGCTTTATCTGTCCATACTTCCTTCCATGCCTTCCTCCCAGATGATCTGACACATGTACTCCCAGTCACAGAAAGTAAGGCTCTGTTAATTTCCCTTCCTACTTTCTAGTCCAAATTAACTCAGTGCCATTTAGTTCTTCAGACACAGAATACATACTCACTACCCCATGTTGGAATAACCAGAACGTATTTGAAACTATTTATCATTTTAAACTTTTCATTAACTCTCACTGGCCTTTCTGTCCACAAAAATCAGGTATCCCCAGAGCCTTCGGCATGCTGACATCAGCTTCTAGCATGGAGAGGACCAAGGGGCTGCTTGGGGCTAAGCTTAATGGGTCATCTTATTAATCAACTGGAAAGAAGATTAACTCATTCATTTAACACATACTTATTAATCACTTAACCTGAACACTAATAGTACTTGAGATCCAATAGCACATACTTGTTAGGAGTATATTATCCAGGCCTCCCAATTAGACTGTGAGGCCCTTCCTAAAAATCTGGTCTCAGCTTGTCACTACCTGTCTTATGACATTGGGCAACTCACTTCACTTCTTGGGTCCTCAGTTTCCCCATTGTGGGAGGTGGGTAAACAGCATTCTAAATCCACTGACTCACTTTCGTCCCACACAATTCAGCAAATATGAGAGAAGCACAGAACATAAGAGTTCCCAGCAGAGCTCAAAGAAGGAGCGACTGAGTGCTAGTGAAGAGAAACCAGTTCATTGTTGAGGCCGGGAAGTAGGTACGTGGACGTTGGCCCTACAGCTCTGTCCTCTTTTGTGCATATTTGAAAATACCCCTACCAAAAAGAGAACAAAAATAATAGAGGGCAACCTAGCAGGCTTCACAGAGCAGGTAGCCCTGAGCAGAGGTGAAGCATGGGTAGGATTTCAATGAGCCGACACTGGGTCAGGGACCATTCCAGGCAGGGCACATCGCGAGCCAAGGCCTAGCGACTGGAAAATACAAGGTGTTCACAGAGAACGGGGAGTAGTCACGTGTGGCTGCAGCGCAGGGTGCAAGGAGGGAGCGGGGGGAGATGGGATGGGAAGGTATCGTGGGGTCAGAGCCAGAAGGGCCTGAAGAGGCACAGTGAAGAGCCTGTGCTGGATTCAGTTCCAAGGGAAAGTGACCTCACTGGTTAAGCCCGAGTTGGCCCTACCCCTTCTCAGTCGCTCTGGGGGCAGGCCCAGGAGAAGGGCATGTGGCAGAAACTGGCAGAGGAGAGCGCTGGCAGCACCGCCCGGCTTGTTTCTTCACCAGGAAACAAGGTTTCCTGTAACTCAGACCATGAATCAGCATTTCCTCTGTCAATAATACACAGCAAGAAATGCAACAGCTCGGGGCTTGGGGGGAATGGAAGAAAGGAAGGAATATTCCATGACACGCTGGGCTCTGCTCTCCTTTCCCCTCATGAAACACTCCGGATAAGTTCCCAAATCACACTCAGGTTTCAGAAGATAAGTCTCTCAGACAACCTCACAGGATCACGGGAAGATTAAGGCCCACAGAAGACCCAGCTCTCTCGTCACAGTTTGTGTTTCTAGAACCACTAGGAAGGGCACTTTCTGAATTCTTCGGTTTCATAACTAAACGGGGCTCTAACAGCGCTTCACCCTCGCAGAGCTTAGAGTGTGTGTGTGATTTGCCTCTTAGTCTTTACGCATGCCTGTCCAATATTTTATTTGATTCCCATAATAACCCTGTGAGGCACACGGGGAATATTATGCCTATTTCACAAGTACAGATACCAGGGCAAGGAGATGAAATGTTTCTTCCCATGAGATCTGTTTTGAAGAAGCCAGAGCTGACCTCAACCCTTCAAACTCCAATCCAGGGTTATTTTCAAGGTCATAGACTTAAAACAAATAAAGCTTGTAATATTACATAGATAAATAGATATACATACACTGAGCATATTTATTTAAAATATAAATATATCCTCAATTCAATATATCTATTACTGCAGTATATTTTAAATAATTAACTTATGTTATTGAATATAAATAATACAGTATATTTATTTAAAGTATACTTAGTAATTATTAAGTTAATTAATAATATACTAATTTAAAATATTAAAAATATATAGCATATATACATATGTTCTACCTAACACTTGAAAGAATTTTATTCACTCCCTCATTCCATTCATTCATTTATCAAATATTTATTGATACTGCCTCCTCTCTGCCAGGCTTTGTTCTAGACACATTCCATAGTGAGCACAACAGTCAAAAGCTGTGTTTTCGTAAAGCTTACATCGAACTGAGGAACTCAGATAGGGAATGAGATAAAAGTAAAATACAGAGTGTTGGAGAGTCATAAATGCTTTGAAGAATAAAGAAAACCGAGAAGAGGGTAAGAAGTGTTGGAAGTAGAGGTGACACAATTTTATGTAAGATGTTCTGCGACAATCTCCCTGAAAATGTGCCATATAAGTTAAGACCCGAAGAGGTGAGCAAGCAGGCCACGTGGACAGATCTGTGGGGTGGGGAAGCCTGCAAAAGAAAGCGTAAATGCCAAGGCCCTGAGGTGCTGCCTTCTTGGCCCGTGCAGGGAACAGTGAGGGGTCAGGCATGGCTAGACCTGAGGGAGAAAGGGGGAAGGGGGAAGAAGCAGCGAGTGGAGGCCGGCGAGAGTCCTGCATGCCATCATTCAGACTTGGAACTGACCAAGAGAATCTATCATTTACTCAAAACCCAAACTAAGCCAACCAACCAACCAACCAACCAACCAAACAGAAAAAAATTAATATAAAACAAGACAAGGATTAAAATGAGAAATAAAACAAAACAACAACAGAAGCCTGTACCGGGGGTTAAGGTTGGTAATGAAGACAGGGAAAGGAAAAGCAAGGGACACGTAGAAAGAAAGAGAAAGGAAAGAAGTGACCGTATAAATATATTTCTGCTTGTTTCCTCTTTCTCTGTCTCTGCCTCATCTGGAATCTGCATCCAGGATCCAAACCCTCAAGCCAACTGCCATGGACGCTTCCTGAGGGAGCCAGACAGTGGCAAAGTCAGACAGAAGAGCAACGCTATCACCACAAGCTTGGGCCTGGCCCCCAGGCCTCGGTTGGATTCCTATTGAGCTGGGCAGCTCGCACTCAAAAGGTCTCCTCTTGCTCAGGCTACAGGCTGAAAGCAGAACCAAACTCTCCTGAGGCTCTCCTCCCCACACTTCCCAGGGTCAGTGGCCTTCCAAGTAGAGCCCCTCCCAAGCAGCAGGGACAGACCATCCAAGCTATCAGCTCAGCCCTGCGAAATCTCCCTTTCTACCCCAGGAGTCCATCAGACACTTGCTTTTGACCCTGGCTCATCCTTGAGGGTGGAGTGTACATGTGACTGTAGACGGGGGCGTGAAGGAGGGGAGAGAACAGCCTCACCCTCACTCTAGAAGCTAATGTGCTTTCACTTTTTATCCTTTCTCTTTATTAGTCCTGTGGACTTAGTGGGCAAGTTCATATGCAGCTCATGCCCGTAATGCTCCATGACCACCTCCTCACTGCTTTAGAGAGTTTTAGAAGATTTCTTGGTGTGACTTCCCCAAACTTTATCACTGGGACCAGTGAGACATAGCTCAGTCCTGCAAAGTCTTTTTTAAACGTCTGCTTGACTTCCTGCCAGAAGCCACTGAAGGAGATCAGAATAGGACAATCCTTCAAGCCACCCATGGATACTAGGTGGAGAAGTCCCTCACCATGCTTATTAAGTTAGTGAACAAACGAGAGTGATGCTATCACTCAGAGACATGCCAACAACCTCAGTCAATCCAGGCATATCATATTCAGGGCAGGGGGAAAAGAGCTAAAAGAGCTCCCTGAATTGTTGCTCTCGTTCATGCCTTTCTGCATTACCTCCCTCCAAAACTCTCAGCATCCTAGTTTGAGTCTCTTCTGAGCTTTTTTTTAATCAAACGTTTTATCTGGAGGTACTTGTAGATTCATATGTAGTTGGAAGAAATACAGAGAGACTTGTACCCTTTGTCCAATGTTAACATCTTACAAACCCATAGCACAATATCATAACTAATATATTGGTATTCTTACAGTCAAGACAGAGAATTTGATATTTCCATTACCGCAAGGATCTCTGATGTTGCCCTTTATAGTCAAACCCACTTCACTCTCTCTCCCGTCTCCTCCTTAGTTCCTGGCAATCACCATTACGTTAGCCATTTCTAAAATCTTGCCAATTCAAGAATGTAATGCAATGGAATCCCACCACATGTAACCTGCTAAGATTTGTTTTTTCCTATCAGGATAATTCTTAGAAGGAGATTCACCCAGGTTGTGTATTACCAAGTTAGCTCTTTTTTATTGCTGAGTACTATTCCATGTATGACTATATCACAGTTTATTCACCCATCGAAAGACACTTCAGTTGTTTCAAGCTTGGAGCTATCACAAACAAGTTTGCTATAAATACTTGTGTACAGGATTTTGTGTGAACATAAATCTTCCTTTCTTTTCTCTGGAATAAATGAGTATGGTGTTACATGTTAACTTTTTATTTTTTTAAGACACTACCAAACTATTTTCCAGAGAGACTGTATCACTTTACATTCCCACCAGCAATTTAGGAGCAAACCAGTTTCTCTGCGTACTTGCTAGCCCCTGGTGTTGTCATTATCTTTTGTCATCCTAGCCATTCCAATAGGTGTATAGTGATATGTCATGTGCTCTTAAGTTTCACTTTCCTGAACCCGAATGCTGTTGAATATGTTTCTGTGCGTTTACATCCCATTTGTACATCCTCTTTGGTAGAATGTCTCTTCATGTCTCTTGTTGATTTCATATTAGATTGTTTGTTTTAGCTTTTGATGTAGTGTTTAATGATTCATTAGTTGCATGTAACACTCAGCGTTCATCACAACACATGCCCTCCTTAAGAATGTTTTTTAAACTTTGAGTTTTGAGAGTCCTAAATATATATTCTAGATATTAATTCTTTGACAGATATTTTTCAATAGCTCACAAACATTGTCTTTCCAATGAGTACTTTGTCTTTTCATCTTTTTAACAGGACTTTTTATGGAGCAAGTTTTTTTTTTAATTGTGATGAAGTCTTATTTATCTATTTTTTTCTTTTATGGATTATGCTTTTGGTGTCAAGTCTAAGAACTCTGCTTAGTTCTAGATATAGTTCTAGATACTAGTTCTAGACCTAGGATATTTTCTATTTTTTGTATCTAAAGGTGTTATAATTTCATGTTTTACATTTAAATCCATGTTCTATTTTGAGTTAATTTTCATATAAGGTGTGAGACATAGGTTGAGGTCTGTTCCTTTGTTTGCTTTTCCCCATTGGATTGCTTTTGTACCTTTGTCAAAAAACAGATGGTCATATTTGTGTGAGTCAATTTTGGGCTCTCTATTCTGTTCTATTGATCTGTGTGTCCATCTCTCTACAAATACCACACAGTCTTGCTTACTATAGCTGTACAGTATATCTTAAAATGGGGTGACAGATTCCTCTGACTTCATACTTCTTTTTCAAAACTGTTTTTAACTATTTAATTTCTTTACCTTCCCATATAAATTTTAGAATGATCTTGCTGATACATACCAAAAATCTTACTGTACGTTTGAGAAGAATTGTGATAAATCTGTACATCAGTTTGGAGGAAATTGAAGGCTTTACTAGTATGGTAGACAGAATAATGGCCCCTCAAAGATTTCTACATCTCAAGCCCTGGAAACTATCAGTATGTTATTTTATATGACAAAAAGGCTTTGACAATGTGATTAAAGACTTGGAGGTGGGAAGGTTTTTGTGAATTACCCAGATGGGCTCAATGTAATCACAAGGTCCCAATACAAAGGAGGTAGAAGGACCACAATCAGAGGAAGGGACATGTGATGATGCAAGCAGGGGACAGAAAGAGCTTGGAAGGTACTATGCTGCTGGCTTTGAAGATAGAGGAAGTGGCCATAAACCAAGGAATGCTGGTGTCTCCTAGAAGCTGAAAAAGCAAGAAAGTGGATTCTCCCCCCAGAGCCTCTGGAAAGAACCAGTCTTGACAATACTTTGATGTTAGCCTCATAAGACCCAATCTCAAACTTCAGAAATCCAAAACTATAAGAAAATAAATTTGTATTGTTTTAAGTCACCAAGTGTGTGGTAATTTTTTATAGCAGAAATAGAAAACTAGTACAACTATGTTGAGTCTTCTAATTAATGAACAGAAATAGTATGTCTCTCCTTCTATGTAGATCTCCTTTGATTCTTTCTTCAGCACCTTATACTTCTCAGTGTACAAGTCCTGTACATATTTTGTTACATATACATCTAAATATTTTATTTTTTGAGTGATGGTAAGTGATGTTATATTTTGAATTTCAATGTCTGTGTGTTCATTGCTAGTATAGAAAAATATAATTGATTTTTGTATGTTTATTTTGTATCCTGCAACCTTGATGAATTCACTTATTAGTTCTAAGACAGGTTGTTTTGTTTTGTTTTGGAATCCTTGTAATATTCTATGTAGCTATCATGTCATCTACAAATACGGACAATTTTCTTTTCTTTCTGAACTTTATTCCTTTCATTTCCTTTTCTTGATGCATTGCATTTGCTGGAACTTCCAACAATATGAATAAAAGAGGTGAGAGTGGGCATTCCTGCCTAATTCTTGATCTAAGGGACAAAGGATTCAGCCTTTCATCATTAAGTATAATAGTAATTATAGGGTTTTGTAGATATTCTTTTATCAAGTTGATGATATTTTCCTCTAATGATAGATTTCTGAAAGTTTTTATCATGAATGAGTCTTGAATTTTGTTATGTGCTCTTTCTACATTGACAGAGATGATCATTTGTTCTTTCTTATTTAGACAGTGAATATGGTGGATTAACATTAATCGACTTTTTAATATTGGAGCCAGTCTGGCATGTCTGGAATAAACCTTACTTAGTCATAGCATGTAACTTTTTCATAATTGTTGAATTCTGTTTTATACTTTGTGGGTTTTTTTAAAAAAAATTTTCCCTCTATATTCGTGAGAGCCATTAGTCTGTAGTTGTCATTATTTGCACTGTTCGTGTGGTTTTAGTATCAGGGTAATGCTACCTTCATAAAATGAGTTGGGGACTATTTCCTTCTCTTCTATTTTCTAGGAGATGTGTAGAATTGGTGTTAACTCTTCTTTAAATGTTTGGAAGAACTCTTCAGTGAAACCATCTGACACTAGATATTTCCTTTTTGAGAGTTTTAAAATTATGAATGCAATTTCTTTAGTAATTATAGGGTTATTCAAGTTATCTTATCATATTATTTAAGTTGTGGTAGTTGTTGAGGAATTGGTCCATTTCAACTAAGTTGTCAAATTTTTGCGTGTAAGTTGTTGCATCTGCCTGGTGTTTAAAGTTTCCTCCAATCCACCTTTTCAATCTCCTACCCCTCCCTTCCACTGAGGCCCAGTGGATCTCCATGAATTGGGATCTCAGTGAATTGGATTCTTCTCTGGGACTCCTCACACACTCTGTGCTTTCCCACTGCCGTACCTTGCTGTTATCATTCTCTACACCTGGAATACCTCAAAGTTTCATTTTTCCCCCTTCTTATTCAAGGGCCACTAAAAAAACTGCAACCTATCTTTTCTATTTCCCTTTGAACTTTCCTGGCCTCTATTATCTGTGGCAGTTTTGTGGAGTGGACCAGAGATTACCTCATATAGATATTATTTGTGAACATGAACTTATGTCCCCTAGTAGGCTGTGAGCTCTTTAAGCGATGGAACCCTGTACAATTCTTCTTGGCTTCATCCATAGGTCTTGGCATGGGGTAGGGCACAAAACACATTCACAAAGGACATCTGAAGAATTAACTCACGTGGGTCCTCACGTGATAGTCCACCCAAGAATTCGCTTTTACTTTCAGGTTTTCAGAGAGCTCTTTCCCAGCTATTTTTCTAAGATATTTATTTATTTATTTATTTTAACAATAAATAAATTATTTATTTATTTATTTATTTATTTATTTATTTATTTATTTATTTATAGTAATCTCTACACCCGGCCTGGGGCTTGAACTTAAAATCCCTTGATCAAGAGTCACATGCTCTACCAATTGAGCCAGCCAGGTGCCCCTCCCAGCTATTTTTCTGAAACAGGGACTGACTTAACATCTGAAGAGAGCTAGTTCCTTGAGTACTTGGAGGGTAAGAGTCACCCTCAACACCCATTCAGATCTCAAGGGAAAGACACACTGTGTTTTTCAGCATCATGAAGACTGTCTCACAAAACTACAGGTTCATTATGAAGAGATGGGACATAGCCAGGGATCGAGAAATCTACCAATTTACAAAAAGGACACCTTCTCCTGCCATCCAAATTAGCAGTTCAAATTCTCCTTTGCAGCACCATATTAAATGGAGATATATTAAGGAAGTGAGATGGAAAAGTGATCTCCATCTATTCGCAGCACAGCAGGCATCTGTATCCAATATCATCATTGAGAATGACTTTGCATCAAGAGGCCCAGGCTGGGAATGAATATTCTCCAGGGAATCCTCCCACCATCCCAAAATAGGAGCAGGTGAGGTGGCTGGGAAAGGAGGCAGAGGCGGGATGAGACAAAATGGAGAGAAGGGGAAACATTTTCCACTCTTGTGACTCTCAAGATCCATTCTTTGGTGATCCCATTGCCCCCTCCTAGTCTGAACCCCCTAACACATCTGCTCTTGTATCCTTTCATATGATCTCTTAACCTGTTTCCCTGCATCAATCTGTCCTCAATACGACCTCCCTAAAACTTAGCTCTGATTGTACTATTTATGTTTTCCAAGAAACCTTCATACAATCCCTAATGCACAGGAATAATGTGACGTGCCTTCACCAGGCATTCAAGGCCGTCTGAATGTTACAATCCCATCTCCCAGCATCCTAGCTTGCACTAAGCAGGCAAAAGCAGAACAGAAAGAATACAGAATCTAGAGTCAGATCTGAGTTCAAATCTAGCTGTTCTCCTAGCTTCATGAGCTGGGGTAACTTATTTAACCTTGACGAACCCCAGTTTCTTACCAAAAAAATTGTTTAAAGAACAATAGTAATTCAAAAGTTTGTGGTAAGAAATAAATGAGGCCATGAGTGTGAAATACATAGTACATCATAGGTACTCAATAAACGGTAGCTATTCTGACTGCACTGAAGCACATAGAGCAACTTTCCCACCTGTAACACCCCTGAGCCTTTTCTCAGCCATAATGGCCCTGACAAGGTTATCAAATGCCCTTGCACATGGAGTAGGGAGAAGAGACTGACCACAGATGACGGACGGGGATGAGAGAGTATACACCTAAGGTAAGCTGCCTATTGTTAGAAAGAAACGATGAACAGAGCTCGGAGAGGGGCTGTGTATAGTGCAGGTGAGAGAGCAGGTCCAGAAATTCCCAATGGCCAGGCTGAGTCCAGCAGTTTCAGCATCTGGTTTTTTTCCCTGACCCTGAGAGCAAGCCCCTGCCTGCCTTCCTACAGCTGATGAGAACATCTCTCCCATCTCTTCATGCAGCTCAGTTGTCTGTGATTTTTGAAGAGACTTCTTTGAATGCTATGTCCGGCACAGAGGGGAGGCCGGCGGTGGGCAGCTGGGCTGTAAATCTGAAGTCTGTTCGCTATGGCTTGTAGAGCTATCATACCCATTATGTATGTGTGTTATTATAAGGGGCTCAAGGAAAGAGTGTCAAGAGACTCACTTTATAAGTACGTTTATTATTATCTCCGCTGTTCAAGCCACACAAAATAAATGTCTGGCATTTCCAGAAATTGCTATCGATTCAGCAGCAGATTTTACAAGGCCAATCAATAACAGTTTCCTCTGTTCCCCCCTCCCCCAGTGTATATTTATTTGTGATCAGGCTTTCTGTTCCTCCTGTGCTTTCTAGTGCTTGTAATTGGTCCAGAATAAATGGATGATTTCATCTTTTTCCAGGAAAAAAAAAAGAGGGGATAAAAAAACTCTATTATTAAAACTATCAACCTCCCCTATCCAACAACAGAGCTGTGTGCATATACGTATCTGTGTGTGTGAAAGAGAAGAGAGCCTGCCTTCAAGCCTGCCTGCCAAAATAAGACCCTCAGCACGTAAGCCACGATGTGTGGCCTCTCTTCCTTGCACCTAAGCTGTGCCGTAGCAGGAGATTAGGGACCCAGAAAGCCACACAGACCCTTCCAGCCATGGGTTCTTCTAACAGGATGCCTTGACAGCTTACGGTGTCACCAACCGTCTAACAGAGTCTCAGAGCAGGCTAGAACTTCAAAGTTCAACAGCCCAACCCCCTCTTCTAACAGATCAAAGCACAGAGACTCAAAAAAGGAAAGTGGGTCAAAACTCAGGTCTCTTGCCTCAAAATGTGACCTTATTTGGAGACAGGGTCTTGACAGAGGTCGTCACGTCGAAGTTAGGTCCATAGGGTGGTCCCTAACCAATATTATGGGTGTCCTTATAATGGGAGAAATTTGGACACGGAGAGAGACACACAGGCAGAATGCCATTTCAAGATGAGGGCAGAGATCAGGAAGATGCTTTTTCAAGCCAAGGAATGCCAAAGACTGCCAGCAAATTGCCAGAGGCTAGGAGAGAGGCCCGAACAGATTCTCCCTCACAGCCGCAGAAGGAACACTCTGATCTCAGACTCCCAGGCTGCAGAGCAGTGAGACAATAAGCTTCTGTTAGTTTAGCCCCCCAGTTTGTGGTTCCTTGTTACGACGACCCTAAGAAACTAACATACTCCTTTGCCTCCACAGCGAGTGTTGAGGAGACCCAGCCCAGAGGGACCCAGAGCTGAAAGTCAGAAAAATGTAAGAATTATACCAGAGCCTCAGAAACCGTCTTTGGTAACTTTACTCCAAATAAATACAGCATCAGGAGAGAGGGTATGGATGCACACGGAAAATACGCACCCCCAACTTCTCAGACAGGACGAACTTTTTCAACAGTGGAGCAAGTTCACCGCTAAAGCTACTTAAAATCAGCTGTCTGTGTGGTAAGGTAGAGGTCATGCTTCAGTTTGCTCTATGATACGGTGAAGAAAATAGTTTCCTTCAAGGTAAGATAGGAAAGTAAAGAAAATCTATGGCACCTTGGCAAAAAATAATGCAATGGATTCACGAGGACTATGTCACTTACCTCTTCCTACGGAAGCAGGAGGATACTTTTGCAGCCCTGACGGGCTGGTGACTATGTAACTCTGACCAGCAGACAGTAGTAAATGGAAGTGGCCTAAGTGAAGGCATCGAGGAGTTTCTGTGAGCCTTCCAGGCTTTGTCTTCCCTCACCACGGAGGCCCTGGACGTCACCTCTTGAGACAAGGGAGGCACAAATTAAAGTTGACCACTGATGGAAAGGGAGCCGCCTTGGAGAACCATCTGACCTTCAGTGAAGCTTCTATGAGAAAGAAAGGCTCTGATGCCTTTGAGGTTTGGGGGAATCATCTAACATGACACTATGGCCTAACTCAGACAAAGATGGCCTTCCCCTTGGCAATCTGCATTTGACTAGCATACTATTCAAAAGCAAAATAGAGAATAAGCTATTTGAAAAACATTAGCTGTCTACGGCCATACCACTCTGAACGCACTCAATCTCGTCTGAAAAACACGCGCTTGGAATTTCTCATGTTTCTTGTCACTAATAAACAGCCATTGGTAGAACAACCCACCCCAACTATGTCCACATGACTTGCTCTGACAACACAGACCCTGGACGCCACATTCCTGACCACTCCTCCAGTGGGAGCTTGGACCTTGATGGGTAAAAGGGCATTTCCTAACTCACAAGACAGCCTTTCTTGGCACAACCCTGATTGTTAGAAATTTATTCCTTAAAATTATCTATAATCAGACTCTGTTACTTCCACCCACTGACCTCGGTTCTACCCCCTAGAGATCTGCAATAACGAAGAACAAGTCCATACTTCTCCCAAGCTGCTCTTCCCCCACCGGCCCAGGCTGCTGTTTTAATCAAAGGAGATTTCTTTCCAGAAGCCATGTTAATCAAACTATCACTAATAAGTCAAATCCCAATAGAATGTAGGCCCAAGCATTGTCCCAATTATTTTGTTGTGTTAGGATTTTATGACATCAAAAAAATATTTGAAATAAATGGAATTCCACCTGAGGCCTAACATTCTTTCAGTTATAGAAAGATTTGCATAGTAGCAATATTTGTTTTATTGGGATTTAACCTGTCCATCGTTCCGCTGAGTGCCTGAGTAGGAATGTGGGAAATAGCTTTCTATCACCATAAGCTCAGAAAAAAATGTCAGTGAAATGCAGGCAAATAGATTATGATGGCATCGACAGCTCTTTTCATAAGCTAATGGGCTGTCTAACCTATTCATGCCTGCTGTCCCCCATAGGGTCTTGTAAGCACATTGCCAAGGAGATTGTTGGATTTGGCAAATTGATACACTGGGCTTGTTTGACTTCTCATTTCTATGAATGATCGTTAGGTATTTTAACAATATGTGAATGTACTTGGAACGCCAAATGGGGCATTATTTAGGTAAATAAGCAACTCGGTTGAGAGTTGTAGTGTTAACACAGACAAAAATCTATTCTATGGACTCTGAGAAACAAACTGAGGGCTTCAGAGGGGAGGGGGTGGGGGAATGGGATAGGCTGGTGATGGGTAGTAAGGAGGGCACATATTGCATGGTGCACCGGGTATTGTACGCAACTAATGTGTCATTGAACTTTACATCAAAAACCAGGGATGTACTGTATGGTGACTAACATAATATAATAAAAAAATATTACTATAAAAATTTTTTTTAAAAATCTATTCTCCTTTTTGTTAATAATGGATTCCCTCCATGGTTTATGTGGAAAATTTTAAATGCATACATACAAAAGAGGTTTCTTCATCCTGTAATTGATGTTTGATCATCAGGACTCTTATAGAAGAGATAATACACAACTTTACTTGAATATCTAAAGGAATTAAAGCAACATGAGGGCTAAAAAAAAAAAAACACTTGAAAAAACTGGAACCTTACTAGTAAACAAAATCTCTCTCTCTCTCTTTTTTTTTTTTTTTTTTTTACATTTTAAATGAGAATATCTAGCATTGGCATGGCTGAGGAAACACTCCTTGTGGGAGCATAAATTGAGACAATCTTTCTGAAAGGCAATTTGGCACACGTAACAAAAGCCTTTAACGTGTGCATACCCTTTGACCCAGACCCAGTGATTTCACTTCTAGGAATTTATTCTAAGGAAATAACACTGGGCGTGTGCAGAGATTTATTTACAAAGATGCTTATTGCAACATTATTTACAATAGCAGTAATTGAAAAATACTAAACAGCCAACAAAAGGAAATTGGTTTTTTAAGAGACATGATACATTCACTTACACAGCATTCTATTACACGAACCTTAAAAATTGTGTCATAGAAGAACTATTAATATGAAGACAGAATCATAATACACTGGTAAGATTTTTTTAATATGATTTTCAAAACCATCTTTTTAGGATATAAGTTTTGGAAACACTTTTTAAACAAACATACCAAAAAACATACCAAAGTTTAGTAACACTCATGTCCGCACGTTGGGATTATGGGTGGTTATTATTTCCTCTTTATCTTTCCTGAATTTTTCTAAACATCTTACAGTGAACACATAATATATTTGGTGTACAAAAACACTATAATGAGATTGAATCTCATTTGTAAAAAAGTCTAATTTTTTGAGAGGCTGTTGTTACTAGTAAATCAGGAACATCTTTCCTACTGGTGTAACTCACAATGCCAAGTGAAACTTTCTCATTTCTAACAAGTACAGAGCCAAACAGTCTCCGTCTTTTAAAGCAAGTTTGAAAACCAGTGGACAATTCCACAATTAGCCAAATACCTAACTCCATTCCATCTGAAATAAACAGATGTGGGGAATTTTTTAAGCTGTAAGTGGAATATTATCCTCACCCGAGGGTGTTAGATGTGGGGCATCGGAAGTAAAACCTCTGAGATCCAGTTCTAACTCTGACATTACCCGGTGACCTTGAGGAAGCCTCTTAGTCCTTCCATGGGACTCTCAGACTGGAACTATATGTATGTGTGTATATATACCGTGGGGGGGGAGATTTTTTAAAATAAGAAATATGGTCAATTTATGAGCAATACTCCCCAGGCAGTCCCACCTTATATATAGCTTTAGCCATCTCTAGCCTAGAATCTTAATAACTAACAACCAATTATGGTTCAAATGACACAAAGGAAGGAACTGACTTCTTCTCTTTCTTGACTTTTTGTTTGCTTGATGTGTATAAAATAAAGCATACATAAGTGCACAAAGTGCATAGGTCACAAATGTACAGTTTAACAAATTATTGCAAAGTGAATCCCTGAGCAAGCTCCACTCATGGGAAGAAATGACCTACACCCCGAAGGACTACACGTGCGCCTTCCCTATCACACTTTCCCTATCACACCTGCTTTCTCCCTCTAGAGTCACTGCTCTCCTGATTTTATTGTGATCATTTCCTTGATTCGCTGTATGGTTTTACCACCTAAGTATGCATCTCTAAACACTATAGTTTACTTGAGTTTATTTTTGAACTTTATAAAAATGGAATCATACAGAAAAATATTGCCATGATAATGTCGATAAAAAAAATTGTAAAGTATAATATATGCAAGAGTGAATGGTATTATGAGTAGTAATCCTATTATGCAGGGACATAGGCACTGGATTTCAATGCTCCACAGCAGGTGGCTGGTTTCGTGATTTTTGCATCAAATCATTTCCAGTCAGGTCTAGACCACCTCATCCTTCCAGATGGTCAGCACAAGCTCACGTTCAAGGACCCATTAGAGCTCTGTGTTTGTGACTTCCTGTGCCAACTGGATGGAAAAGTACTCACCCAAGGCTGAGGGGGTCTGTAAATACCTGCTTTGTTCATAAATTAGCAGGCTTCCCTCTGTTGAGTGAGTTCCCCAGCTATTATCAAGGCTCTAAGGTCACATCTGGTTAATCGTTGGCTAGAAATCAATACATAGAGAGCGATGGTTTATGATAAGGGCTTGTAATAAGCAAGTTCAAGTTCGAGAGACTGGCTGTCTTTTTGTTCTTAGATGCTAAAAAGAAGCTGCTAATCCCCTTCCCTGCTAGGAAAAAAAAAAAAAAAAACATAACCCCCCTCATGCTGCTACCTAAATCAAGAACTATTTAATTTTTTTTTTATCAGTCCCTTTACCTCTTTGGTCAATTCATTGTGTCCGTAGGCTCAGCTGTTCAAATACCATCTAGAATTTTTTTTTTCAATCCCAAGGAAATGCATCAACTTATTCTCTGGTGTCACAAGACCTCAGGGTCACAGCTACCCTTTGTCCCAGTTCTGGAACAATCCCGACAGTCTTTGATGTTAGCGGCTACCTTGTGAACTGATCCATGGGGCTCCCAGTGCCTGAGGCTCAGTACCATGGGTTTCCCAGCTGGCATTTGGCCAATGCTTGCCATTCCTCCTGTGCAACCACCCATGCGTGTATACATGAGCACATGCATGTGTGAATGAGTGGGTGTGTTCGAGCGTGTGTAGGCATACTGTCTACTCATTCCACAAGTAGACAGCATTACCGTGGATTGTAGCAATAACGTAAGAATGCCTTTCATGTAGTCAATGTTGGGTGAATAAGTGAACAAGTGAGCAATGCTCCACCTGGCTTCCTACCCCAGCATTCCTCCTCTTTTCACAACAGAGGCCACTCAAATTCCACCTTTGGAATCAACACCATACCATTCCTAAGACGAATTTAGGACTTCATCAAGTAGAATTTCAGGGACCTTAGTCCAGTTTCTCAAAAGACTCAGAACTTAGTATACCTGGCCAATCCTCCCAGAGTGATATGAATCTCTATTTAGATCACTGCCTTGTATCTCTCCCACAGTCACCCAGGTGCACTCCAATTTTAGTATCTGGGGCACTTGTTATCTATCCCATACCCTTGCTAACTATCACTGCTCCCACTAGAGACTGGATGTCACCCTCCTGAATCCCAGTAGCTAGGACCATGCTTCCTGACCTCTTATGATGCTCAGATCCTGCCTGAGTCAACATGAGACATTTTGTCTCATCACTGGCAGATTTTCTGCTAGAACCTCCATCTTTCCTTGGTCCTTCCTGATTCTGAACTATAGCCACCTTTCAACATATTCCCCAGATGCCATGTCTATCTACTGAAATTCCTCACCCACTGATAGCTGGGTCTACCTCCAGCTCACCATGATTGTCATCTCTAATCTCTAGTCCATTCTTCTGCTCTGCCCTATCTATTGCCTATGAAAAGACCTTTCAATTTTATAAAAATAATTTTTATTATGTTATGTTAGTCACCATACAGTACATCCTTAGTTTTTGATGTAGTGTTCCATGATTCATTACTTGAGTGTAACACCCCGTGCACCATGCAATATGTGCCCTCCTTAATACCCATCCCCAGCCTATCCCATTCCCCCACCCCCCTCTCCTCTGAAGCCCTCAGTTTGTTTCCCAGAGTCCATAATCTCTCGTGGTTCATTCCCCCTTCTGTTTAGCCCCCCTCCATTCTTCCCTTCCTTCTCCTACTGATCTCCCTGCTATTTCTTGGTCCCTTAAAAAGTTAAAAATAGAGCTACCCTATGATCCAGCAATTGCACTATTGGTATTTACCCCAAAGATACAGACGTAGTGAAGAGAAGGGCTGTATGCACCCCAATGTTCACAGCAGCATTGTCCACAATAGCTAAATTGTGGAATGAGCCGAGATGCCCTTCAACAGACAAATGGATTAAGAAGATGTGGTCCATATATACAATGGAATATTACTCAGCCATCAGAAAGAATGATTACACAACATTTGCAGCAACATGGATGGGACTGGAGGAGATTATGCTAAGTGAAATAAGTCAAGCAGAGAAAGACAATTATCATATGGTTTCACTCATTTATGGAACATAAGACCTTTCAATTTTTAAATTAAAAATAACAACAAATGATAAGAGTGAGACACTATCCAAATAAGCAAAAAGAAAATAACCATAGTCTAACCCCCAAACTTGGTTAAATCTTAATGCAAATAGGGAGATATACCATAGTCATGGATGAGAAGACTCAATACACTTAAGATGTCAATTCTTTATGAACTGATATACAAAGTTAATAAAATTCCAATCAAAATCCCAGCAAGTCTTTTTTTGTAGATACAAGGAAGCTTATTTCAAATTTTATATGGAAAGGCAAAGGAACTAGAATAACCAAACAAATTTGAAAAAGAAGAATAAAATTAGAGACTTCACCCTACTTGATTTCAAAACCCACTATAAAGTAATCAGATAGTGCGGTATTGGCAAAAGGACAGACACAGAGATCACTGGAATACAATAGGGAGGCCATAAATAGACTCACACACAAATATAGCTAATTGATTTTTTTACAGAGACACAAAGGCAATTTATTTTCAAAAACTCATGCTGGAATCATTGAACTTCTATATGCAAAAAATATGAATCACTCACCCTCAACCTCACATCTTATAGGAAAAAATTAATGGAAAATGGATCTCAGATATAAATATAAAATTAATGTTGTAACACCTTTATAAGTGAAATAAGATAGAATCTTCATGATCTAGGGGTAGGCAAAGATTTCTTAGTTATGACACTAGAAACAAAATACATAAAAGGAAAAAAATGATACGCTGATTAGACTTTATAAAAATAAAAACTTTTTTCTATGAAAGATACTATTAAGAGAATGAAAAGACAAGGTAAAGACTGGGAGAATATAGGTGCAAATTACATATGTGACAAAGGATTTGTATGTAGAATATATGTAAATAAAGAGCTCTCAATAGTAAACCATAAGAAAACACACCATCCGATTTTTCAAAATGGAAAAGAGATTTGAATAGACACCTCATCACAGAGGATATACAGATGGCAAATAAACACATAAGGAAATGTCCAACATCATTAGCTATTAGGAAATGAAAATGAAAATCAGGATTAAGATGCCACTATATACCTATTAGAATGGCTAATAGGTCAAAACAAAACAAAACAGAAAACAATCTGATAATAACTCATACCTGCTACCGCTTATACTTTGGTGGTAAATATAAAGGTAAAACTGTTTGGTAGGTTCTTATAAAGAAAAACATTCGCTTACCATATGACCTAGCAAAACACGTGTTTACAGAAAAATCTATACACAAATGTTTATGGCAGCTCTCGGCATAGTGCACCCAAAGTGAAAACAGCCCAATGTTCTTTAACAGACGCATGAATAAACCACTGTGGTACAGCCATACAGTGGGATACTACTCAGCAATAATAGAAACTATTAGCACCACATCTTAAAGGCATTATGCTGAATGAAAGAAGTACATTTTTAAAAAGTTATGTCCTAGTATGATCCCATTTACATGACATTCTGGGAAAGGCCAAACTATTGCAACAGAGAACACATTAGTGACTGCCAGAGATTTGGGTGGAACCCCAAAGAACAGCACAAGAGCTTCTGTTTGTTTCTTTTGAAGCTATAGAACTGTCTGTCCTGATTGTTGTAATGGTCATACAAATGTATACGTAGTTAAAACTCACAGAATTGGGGCGCCTGGGTGGCACAGCAGTTAAGCGTCTGCCTTCGGCTCAGGGCGTGATCCCGGCGATCTGGGATCGAGCCCCACATCAGGCTCTTCTGCTATGAGCCTGCTTCTTCCTCTCCCACTCCCCCTGCTTGTGTTCCCTCTGTCGCTGGCTGTCTCTATCTCTGTCGAATAAATAAATAAAATCTTAAAAAAAAAAAAAACTCACAGAATTGTACTTTACAATATGTGGATTTAAAAAACTAATACTGAAAAAAGTCTTAGCACACTTAGCATGTATTTTCCTATATGCATGTATATTAATAGAAGAATTCTATATTAGATAATACTGTATCACTCATTTTAATTTTAAAACATTGTAAATAAGTTGCAATGTAATTAAATGTGTATCTGCACATTAGTTTTTATTGGTTGGGTTGTATTTCATTGAATGGAAATAACACATATTATGCAAGCAATCCCATGTTGTTGAAAATTTGGGCTGCTCCTGATTTTTCAATATTAGAAATCATGCTGTGATAATCATTCTTGCAGTTAAATATTTGCACAAATCCTTAATTATATTTTGGATAAATTTTTAGAAGTGAACTTGTTGGGTCAAGGTATGAACTTTGAAAGGTTTGATATGTTTTTCAAAATGTCCTTCAGAAAAGTGGTGCCTAAATGTTCCACCCCCCAAGAGGCAATGAGGGTGTTCATTTCTCCATATACTCCCCTATAACCTTGCTCACATGCTGCTATTATATTATGTGGAGTTAAAACTTCTTCAAAGTCCTTCCGTGTACATTACATTCGTCTTTGAACAAAATAACCCACATAGCCTAACATTTTGCCTGGCACATACAAGACACTTGCGTAATATTCATATTTGTTTGTTGGCATGAATAAAGGGATAAATTAATGATCCAGCTGTTTCTTTGGTAATGAATTTTCCTGTTTATCACCAAACTTTAGAGTGCAACAATCATTAATTCAGCACCTAGAGCATGAAATGCAATATATTTTTATCAAGCCTCACAAAAAATAATTTTTAAGCATTCATCCTACTACAATTAGGTATATTTTATATGTACATACTCCTGTCAGTCTACACATTCAAGAATAATAAAGCTTCATTTCTTATGTTGACTTAAAGGTAAGCGTAGATGAAGTTCTAATACTTTCTTCTCACTCTCCAAAATGTTCTTTACACCACCCCAGGCTGCTCACATTTTGCAGATCACTGCCTGGAGGCACCTAGATGCCCGGGGTTCTGCACTGGGCACCATGAAGAATACAGCAATGGATAACAAAGTCTTGCCCTTGGATTTCACAGGCAGCCAAGGAGCAAAGGCCATGAGAACTTCACAGATAACCGGAATGCTTTATGAAAGCAGAGGAGGGAGAAAATTCTCCCTGTTAGGGAGGCGAAGATGAAGCCATGGGGCAGGTCATCAAGTTTACGTTCTGGACCCTGAGGAAGCCCCACTTTGCCTATGTTCTACTCTGACTTCAGCAACGTTGCGGGATGGCAGGGTGGGGGAAGGCTGTTGAGTGGGGGAGTCTGTACACCTGCCATGTATGGCTGTTGGTGGGTTTTTGTTTGTGCCTCTTTTTTCCTGTTTGTTTAATGTATATTTTTTCCTCCTGCCTGCAGGACACAGTGACACACATTTCAGTTTTGGCAAGGGACAATGCCAGAGAGCGTGGGAAGAAGAGGCCCTGCACAGAGGTGGCCAGACTTTAGCAGGCTAATGTCGGATGCTACTTCATTGTCTCCTTGTTTTTAAATATAAGAGCCATACCTTCTAAAGCAAAGACAAGGACAAGGTGATCTCTCAAGACCTCTTCTACTTCACTGACTCTGAGGCACCCAGGAGTAATTATTTTTAAATGTGTGTAAACATTAGATGCATAGGACTCTTCAAGTGTTCCTAAGATGTGGCTTGGCCCCTGTTACTACTCTGCTTAACAGCTTCAGAGAGTCTCTTCTGTCTATGGAATAACATCTTGAAATCTCCATAGTAGCATTCAAGACACTTCAAATTCTGGCCTCCACCTGAACACCTGCTACTTTCCTCCAATCTCCCACCAGACACACTGCACCATGTGCTCCTCCCTGTGCATACTGGCTTTATCCCCATGACAGCTCAGTCAATTCTCTACCACCCTGCCCCATCTAAGTCCCACTCACCTTCTTGTCCCAGTTCAAAAGTCATCATCTCTGGGAGGTCTCCCCACTCCCATATGCCATCTTCCCAGGCAGAATCAAGTTCATTCTCCTTTGAGTTCCTATCATCATTCTTTTTTCCCCCATCACACTTTTCTCAACCTGCCCTGGATTACAGTCATCTGTGTCTGTTCCTAACTCTTAGTTAAGACTGAAAGTTCTCCGAGGGTAGGGTAAAAGGTTGAATTCTCTCTTCTTACTACATAGTATCTCACAGCAATGAAAAGGCAGGATTGCCGACCTGCCCTGGTAAACTGAGGCAATTCTCACTTCACTTAGAAAGCTGCTTAAATTTTCCTAAATCCCAGAAATTTGCTTCAAGCTAGAAGAACAGATTGGCAGGATAAGAAGACTTCAGAACTTTATTTTGACTTCTTGGGTTTAACAAGCATGTGACACTTTCAAATGGTGATGTCTAGGTGTTGAGATGTACCTGGCTGGATCTGAGAAAAGGTAACAATTCATTATTCCTCAGCATGCAGATGATAATAAAATGATGAGCATCTATGAGATTTCCCAGACAAGGTATAAAGTGAGAGGAGAAGTATACCAAAGATAGAACCTTAAGAAATACCAGAATTTTATAGGGGCACCTGGGTGGCACAGCGGTTAAGCGTCTGCCTTCGGCTCAGGGCGTGATCCTGGCGTTACGGGATCGAGCCCCACATCAGGTTCCTCCGCTATGAGCCTGCTTCTTCCTCTCCCACTCCCCCTGCTTGTGTTCCTCTCTCGCTGGCTGTCTCTATCTCTGTCAGATAAATAAATAAAATCTTAAAAAAAAAGAAAGAAATACCAGAATTTTATAGGCAGGGAGGGAAATGCCCACAAAGGAAAGCAAGAAACAGTAATAAGAAAGATACAAATCAAACCAGGAATTTCAAAGTTTCAAAAAGGAAGGAAACAGGAAACAAACTATAGAATGATACATACATCTAATAAAGTAAGAACTGAAAAGTGTTCATGGACCTTGGTAGTTGGAAAGTCCTTCATGATCTTAATGAAACAACCTTCCATTATGGTTATATATCAGTATTAAACCAACAAGAGGACAACTCTTTCCAAAACTTGAATAAAAATGGAAGAAAAGAGATGGGGCAATGGCTTGGGGGCATAGGACCCATGAAGCAAGTTTCTTTGGTTCTCTGTTACTATTGAAAAAAAAAATGAGCATGCTTATTAGCTGAAGAAAAGAAATCAACAGAGAAAAAAATATAGAAGGTATAAAAGAAAGGACTCCAGAAACATAAAAAGAATCATACACAACGACCAAGTGGGATTTATCCCGGGGATGGAAGATCAGTTCAGCATATGAATAGCAATGCACCTTATTAATAACATAAAGGGGGACACCTGGGTGTCCCAGTAGGTTAAACATCCAACTCTTGATTTTTGGCTCAGGTCATGATCTCAGTGTCTTGGGTTGGAGCCCCTCGTCTGGCTCCATGTTGGGTGTGGAGCCTGCTTGGGATTATCTCTCTTCCTCTGCCTGTGTCCCTCCCTGCCTCTAAAATAAATAACATAACATTGCATAACAGAACAGAACAGAACAGAGCAGAACAGAAAAAAGGGATAATATACACAGAAAATGCACTTGGCAGAATCTAGCACCACTTCATGATAAAAACATTCAACAAACTAGGGATAGATGAGAACTTCCCCAGCCTGATAAAGAGGCTCTATGAACACCCACAGCTAATAGCATCATACTTTATGGTCAAAGACCAAAGGCTTCCTTCCTAAGTTGAGGAATAAGACAAGGACATCCACTCATCACTTCTACTCAGTGTGGCACTAGAGATTTTAGCTGGGGAAACTAGGCAAATAAATAAATAAAAGACATCCAGATCGAAAAGGAAGAAGTAAAACTATCTCTAGTCACTGATGACATGATCTCGTATAAGGAAAAACCTAAGTAATCCACCAAAATACTGTTAGAATTAATAACAAGTTCAGCAACGTGGCAGGATACTAAGTCAATATACAAAAATAAGTCATATTTTTATAGACTAGCAATGAAGAGCCTAAAAATAAAATTAGGAAAACAATTCCATTTTTAATAATATTTAAAAGAATAAAATACTTAGGAAAGAATTTAACAAAAGAAGTGCAAAACTTATTAAAATTTATTAAAAGAAATTAAAGAAGATCTAATAAATGAAAAGACATCTCATGTTATTGGATTCGAAGACCGAATATTAAGAGGGAAATACCCCCCAAACTGATCTACAGACTCACTGTAACCCCTACTAAAATCCCAGCTAGCGTTTTTGCACAAATTGGCAGCTGATCCTAATATTCCCATCGAAATGCAAGAAACCCAGAATAATCAAAACAATTTTGAAAAAGAACAAAGCAGCCGAATTCATATGTCCTGGTTTCAAAACCCTACTACAAAGCTACAGTAATCAAGATAGCAGATATTGCCATGATCCATTTGATCAATGGAACAAATTTGAGAATCTAGAAATAGTACCTTATATTTATGATCAATTGATTTTTAACAAGAGCATAAGGACAATTCAAATGGGAAAAGAATAACCTTTTCAACAAATAAGGCTGGGACAAGTGGATATCCACATGTGAAAGTGGATATCCTAATTTACACTATATACAAAAATTAAACCAAAATCGATCCTAGACCTAAAGATAAGAGGAAAAACTCTAAAACTCTTAGAAGGAATATAAAAATAAATTTTTGTAATATTGAATTAAGCTGTGGCTTCTCAGGACACCAAAAGCCCAAGCAACAACAACAAAAATAGACAGATTAGACTTCATCAGATTTTAAGACTTTTGTGCTTTTAGAAGCACAAGAAAACAAAAGTGAAAAGACAAGAAAGTAAAAAGGCAATGCACAGAATGGGAGGAACTATTTGCAAATCATGTATCTGATAAAGGACTAGTATCCAGAATATATAATATAATATATCCAGAACTATGTATATAATATATATACCCCCAACTCAATAATAAAAAGATAAAGACCGACTTTAAATTGAGCAAAGTATCTGAATAGACATTTCTCCATAGAGGACTTACAAAGAACCAATAAGCTCATAAAAAGATGTTCGATATCGTTAGTCACTAGGGAAAAGCAAATAACACGTACAGTGAGATACCATTCTCACTTACCAGGATGGGAAAATGAAAAAGGCAAATAATCACAAATGTTGGTGAGCATACGGAGAAATTTAAACCCTCACGTATCGCTGGTAGGGAGGCAAAATGGTGTAGTTGCTTTGGGAAACAGCGTAGCAGTTCCACAAAATGTTAAATATAGGGTTACCATATGACCCCACAACTCCACTCGTAGGTATTTCCCCAAAAGAACTGAAAACATATATCCACACAAAAACTTGTGCATGAATGTTCATGGCATTGTTATTTATAACAGCCCAAAGTGGAAACAACCCAAATGCCATGAACTGATACATGAATAAACAAATATAGTAGACTATTATCCATCCATAAAAAGGAATGAAATCTGATACATGCTACATGCGACATTGAGTAAACCTTGAAAATGTCATGCTGACTGAAAGAAGCCACTTAGAACAGATCGCTAATTGTGGGAGTCTGTGAAATGTCTAGAATAGGAAACACTATAGGGACAGAAAGGAGGTAGGTGGTTACCCAGAGGTGGGGGGTGTAGGGTAAGGGTAGAGAATGCAAATGACCGTTGACTACTAATGGGTGTGGGGTTTCTTCTTATGGTGATAGTGGTATTATAGGATTAGGGGTGCCTGGGTGGCTAAGTCTGTTCATTCTGGCTCAGGTCATGATCTCAGGACTGCTGGATGGAGACCCCAGCTGGCTCTGCACTCAGCAGGGAGACTACTTGAGATTCTCTCTCTCCCAAAAAGAAAGAAAAAAGATATTATAGGATTAAATAGTGCTGATTAATGCAAAACTTGGTTGACAGACTGAAAAACACTGGATTTTATACCTCAAAAGGGGGAGTTTATAGTCTGTGAGATATATCTCAATGACACTGTTACTGAAAAGAGGGAGAACTAATTTTGGGAAGAAGACCCTGAGCACAAAGGAAAGGCTAAACCTCTGTGTCAATGGAAGACCTGACGTTGAGTGGCTCTAAGAGAAAGAGGGGAGGACTGGTGTGAGGGCGGGTTACGGGGGTGGGGGTGGGGGTGGGAATCCAAGTGCCTCCATTTTCTAGAAACTGGAAATGATGCTGACTCCTGCAAGCAAGGAGATGGGAATTGTTAAGGGAACTTGAAGAAAAACATGATAATTCACAAATGCAGACGAGGCCCTTGAGGACAACGGGAGGAAGAATAAACAAAGGAAGGGTGTCGGTATTGGCTACACCTTTCTTCCAAGGGCATCTGGCCCCCCAGTCAGGACCAGCTGTTCTCCTTTTCCTTTCAGCACCTCCGTGAGCTCCAGGGGAGGCCGAGGAAGACGACTGCGCCAGGAGACCACTCCAACAGGCACGTCTGTTGGGCACCTCAGGGCTGCACCTGACCCCGTTTTTGACATCGCTGGCCAAAGTGCAGCAAAGCCAAGTACTGCAAATAATTGTGACTAGGAGGATTCTTTCCTCCAAAACTTGCCATGAGACAGTTCTGCAAAATATAAATATTAGATCAGGGTGATTGACAGATTAACTGAAAGCTCAAACACAAGCCCTGCAGCCCAGCGTCCTCTGTGATCCCCGCAGCGGGGGAATGGTGGGGTCACCAGCCAGACAACATCAGAGAAACAGACTTCTCCCATACCTACAGCTGGCAGGGCCCGGAGGGTAAATTCGGTTCTGGTGCACCGCCCCCCCCCCCTGCCCCGGCTCACTGTCCGATGAGCAGAAATTATCTTCAGACTCCTTTGCAACACAGACTCCTCCCAGTGCCAGCCCATAAGGCAAATAGTGTCATGTAAAGGAACACCAGAAACTGTTTTTACGAATGTTGAAGGACACGCCAATGTCTCCTGGCAAAGTGGCCCATTATATGGTGTCCTCGGCGGAATAAAGGCCACCCAAATATATCAAGTTCTAATGCCTGGAATTTATAAATGTTACCTTTCTGGAAAAAGAGTCTTCGCAGATGTAATTTAATTTAGTATTCTGAGATGCGGAGATCTCTCTGGATTATCTGAGAGAGCCCTGAAGGCCTTCACGAGTGGCCTTGTAAGAGACAGGCTATGGAAGATGAGGCAGACACACAGGAGAAAGGCCATGTGAATACTAATCAGAGAGACGTGGCCAACAAATCGGGGATTGCGGACAACTGCCAGAAGCTGGAAGAAGCAAGGAACAGATTCTCCCCTAGAACCTCCAGAGGACACGGCCCTGCTGACATTTTGATTTAAGACTTCTGGCCTCTAGAACTGTGAAAGATTGCATTTTTGTTGTTTTAAGCCACCCCGGTTTGTGACAATTTGTCAAGGCAGTCCTAGGGAGTGAATACACCTGGCAGCCATGTTCTCTCAGCAGACCTCACAGTACCTCCCGGTGTGAAAGTGCCCCTGTGGAGAGCGAAAGTTGGTAAGAGTCCATGGGTGTGTCATCTCAACGCCTCGGCCTCCTTTCAGGAGGTTTTTCAATCTCCTTTCCGGGGATTGTTGCCCCCACCCCCATCCCAAGATACCACCTTTACTGGAAAAGAATATGTTAATTGGTTCTTAATTGTAACTCTTGGTGAAAATGCACATTCAAGGTAAGAGAAACACCCAATCTGAAGCCCGAACAGGTAGACTAAGTCCTGATCTACCACTTACTGGGTAGCTTTGGTCTTGGGTAGTTCATTTTACCTCTAGTTCACTCACCTGAAAGTGGTGGTCGTCATTCCTACTCCTGTAAAATGACTTATTGTGAAACTCAATCGAATAAGTTAATGTCTGTTTCTTCACCTGGGTCGTCTCGGAAAAACCGCATGAAGCAAAGCTTACATTACGCATACATGCTGATGCGCGCTTGCTTGGGGGTGGGAAGAGGTGGGATCTCAGGGTGACAAGAATGAGGGGAAAAGAGAAAGGGAAACGAGTCCAAGAAGGTGAGCACCATCCTAGCCACAGCATCACCACAAAATGCAGTCAAGGATCTGTTTTGTGAGATGTCTTGGGATAGGCCTGAGGGAACCCTGGCTATGCGTCCACTGTTGGGGCGGAAAGGGGACAAAGAAAGAGCAAGGGTATAATAGTCACTTCTCTTCTGCTTCCAGCCTCTCAATGATCAAACTTCACCTGTGGAGAATGAACTCGCTTGAACATCCGGGTGATATCACCCTGCCCTTCTGGGCAGCCACTGGGGCCCTGGGATCAGACTCATCTCTTAAACCTAGAAACAGTGAGAAGAGACAAGCTTCTGTGGTCCTGGGCACGGGAGCGCTACAGCAGAGCTCCCATGCATTGAGTGTGATGGAGACCAAGCCAGAGCCCAGCCCTGGTGTGAGGGGGCCTGGGGCTATCCGAGAAAGCCAGCAGCGATCGGAGATGTGGAGGTTCTGCCACGAGCCTGTTGAGGGCCCTGGGAGACCAGAGGGGCCAAGCAAATGGAGAAGCACAGCAACAGGGTCAAGTGCTTCATGTGAGACAGATTTGGAAAATGTCAACTGCCACACGAATATTACTTTACTGTAGCTGTTTTCATTGCCTTGCTTTAATTTGAACCTTTATTGCCTTGAGCAGTTTTAAAGGAATGATCCACCATCCTTTCAGGGGCCCCAACGTGTCATTTATTTGGATATGATTTGTCTCCACTTCAAGTACAGGAAGCAAATCTAGTAAAAGTCTTCGGTGGGAAATCGGTTCTCACCTAGGTGACATGGTGACTGATGGTGGAGGACACAGCCAACTAGGGTTTTAGACACGTCATCCTAGGTTTCCCTGGGAAACAGACTCTGAGAGGGGACCTCGTGAGCAGGGAGTTTACTGGGAATGTGAAGGGAGCAGGTTGGATAGCAGGAGAAACCCAGATGGTCGGCAAGTTGGTCTGCAGCTGGCATGGCCCTTAGGGGTTGCCCTCGACTGAGGCAAGGGGCAGGCCTTCGTACCCCATACCATCTAGGCTTTGAATATGAACTGTGCCCAGGGTGGAGGTGTTGCCCCGGGTAAGGCAGGACGATTCCTGGGAAGAGACTCAGCTGTGATCCCAGCAGTACTGAATGGCTGGAAAGAGTGTCTCTGTTCTGAAGGGGGGGCCGGAAGTACATGATGGCATCCGTGACAGATGTACTTCTGGAGAGAGAGGGAGATGGCTTTTAACCTTGTCTTGGATTTCTTTTGTGGACTGATTCCTTTTGTAAGGAAAACCATGTCCACCTTTTTCATGAGTGAGGGGGCTTTCACCCCTCTTCCTGGTTCCCATTTCAAGGTATGGATTGGACATTTTCAGGTGTTTCAACATCCCTTACTTTTACTCCATCCCACCTCCAGCTCCCACCACCTCGAAGGAGAAAGGGCAGGAGCCAATGTGGTAAAGGCTGTGTTCCCTGTGGGCAGACTGTCTGGGCCAGCATGGCTGCTTGTGGCCTAAGGCTGGGATGACTGGTCCTTGGCCTGTTGTCTCCTCACCTCTTGCCTCCTTGCTGCAAGTGTCTTCTAGAGGCGGGTCTGGCCCACCTGCTCTCCTTTGGCCAGCTTCTGTAGCTGGGTGGGCCACTCAAGTGGCCTACACCCTGTGAATTTCAGGGGTGGAGTTGGCTGCCCCACAGTGACCCCACTTCCACGTTCCCTTCTTCAGTAGTTGACCAGCTGCATATTAGAAATGACCAAGCAATGGATAAAACTGTCTTTTAATCATTTGACTAGTGACCTATCTATCTGTTTTCTACAGTTTTTGCTCATTTAACAAGTATTTATGGAGTATGTATTATGCGCCAGGCCCTGTGCTAAGTGCTGGGAAAGTGGACTGAACAGTGTTAGTCAAGTCTCTGCTTTTACAGAGCTTACGTTCTACTGGGCACAGAGAAACAATAAATCAGCAGGCAAACAAACAGACCGTGTCAGACCTTGGAAATTGCTTTCAAAGGACAGAGAGGAGTGGCTGTACGGGGTGGGGTGGGGTGTAAGACCACCAGATCAGGCAGATAGACATTAATGTCCAGAACGAGCCATCCACGTGGGGGAGGTGTTGCTGGCAGAGAGAGCAGCCGGCACAAAGGCTCTGGGGTAGGAATCGATTTGGCAGGTTTGGGCAACAAAAAGGTCCATGAACCTGGAGGATTGTGAGCCCCAGGGAAGGGGCAGAACATGAGGCAGAGAGAAAGGCAGGGGCCATGGCACAGAGGGCATTATCCAGACTCAGTCATAGTATTTCCCACAAAGTGCAATGCATTCCGTCAGCATGTGCAAGCATTGGGGGCAGTATACGTACACATGTTCTTATTGGAATAATCATAAATTTATTTTGAGTATATAAGTCTATTGGAAAAATATAATTAGCACATCAAAACCATGATTTCCCAGATATTATTATTCAGGTGAAGCTACATTAAAAAGTATTTCGATTTCAAGAGAATATTAAGTCGATCATAATTCAGGTATTACACAGCTACGGCCGAAGACTCAGTTTTAAGAAAACACTGCTTGGGGGCGCCTGGGTGGCACAGCGGTTAGGCGTCTGCCTTCGGCTCAGGGCGTGATCCTGGCGTTCTGGGATCGAGCCCCACATCAGGCTCCTCCGCTATGAGCCTGCTTCTTCCTCTCCCACTCCCCCTGCTTGTGTTCCCTCTCTCGCTGGCTGTCTCTGTCTCTGTCGAATAAATAAATAAAATCTTTAAAAAAAAAAAGAAAAAAAAAAAAGAAAACACTGCTTGCCAGGTAGAAACAAGAGGGGGCCCTGGTCTCAGCCTCTAACATCTGCCCCATGCTGGCAGCTCAGATGTGAGAGGCGGAGAAGTTGTGCTGGTCGGCAGGGAAGGCCCGCTTCCCTCCAGGTGCCCCTCCCTGTGTGCAGTTGTCCGCAAGGGACAGCAGACCCGCCAGGGACTGGGATTCAGGTCATCCAGTCCATGTTAGCATGAGGTGACGCGGCAGGCCCGCTGCTCACCGGTGGAATGAGGACGGGCCTAAGCGTCTCTTCCAGGCTGGGCTCTGCCTTTTCCAGCCTCCCGCGCTGGGCCGGCCGGCAGCAGGGCCGGACTCCACGCGCTGCCTGGGCAAGGGTGCAGGTCCAGGTGAGCTGGGACCTGGGGCCCCGACGCAGCATGTGAAAGAAGACCGCGCGCTGGCCAGGAATGGCTATGTAAGTTAGGCCGCTGGCATTTCTGGTTGGTTTGTTGGTCCCACAAGTTAGTCAACCCGTTACCTGGAATCTCTGCCTTTTGGAGGCTCCGTATCCTGAGGACACGGCCATAACACAAACGTAGGAGATGTGATCATCTGCAGAAAAGAGAGGAGTGGGATGGGCTAGAGGACATGTTTCCTTCGTACCCGGCAGACCATCCTGCAGGGAGGGCCGGTCACGGCGAGTTACGAGAAGGCGGCTTTCATCATCACGCGAAGACCGTCCCGAGCTGGCGCAGGCCAGCGGCCCTCCACAGTCCCACGTGAAGCGTACGAAGCGTTCAAATGAGGGTTAAGACACTGAAGGGCAGGAAAGCCACGGTGTGGGGGTGATATTTGGCATTGGCTGGAAGGGTGGCCCCAGGGCCTCTGGGATCCCCAACTCCTCCCCTGCCATTCTGGGTCTCCCTCCTCTCCTGCCATTGGGAAGGGAGAAGAGGAAGGGAGGGAGAAGGTTTGATGGGGAAGCCTACCCGAACGGCTTCCCTCCTGGAGCTGTGCCCCTGAGGCGCCTGACCCACGGCGCTATGAGACCCCAAAAGAACAGTCAAGGGGGGCTCGTCCACGCCAAGGACCCTACCTTCCCAGATCACAGGCCTCACAGCTGTTTTCTTCTGATAAAATATGCCCAGAGCCAAGCCCAGACCCAGCAGACACAGTGACAGACGCAGAACACCCACATTTGGTGACTTCCCTCCAGGGGCAGAGAATCCAGGGGGAGCGAGGGATGAGAAGGAGGCAGGCTTTGAGGCCAAGAAGGGGGGTGGCCCAGCCCCGGGAGTACAGCTCTGAGAGACCACAGCTCTCCCCAGACAAGCCCCGACTGCTGGAAACAAGACGGAGGACCTTCAGAGGAGAGCTAAGCCAGGGACTCCTGGGCACAAATGCCCTCAGGTCCAAGCAGGTACGCACGAATGAGGGATGTGGGCCTAACTAACATAAAGCGAGAAGAACTGGCAAAGGAATGCAGCAAAATTAAAAGTCAAGAAGCAGAAAGGAAGAGAAGAAAATGGAGAAGCTCACATCAGCAGGCCTTCCATTTGGGAATGAGAAGGCAGACTCCTTGGTAGTGACTTTGAGGATGGTGTGAGGGCAGGAACTTGGGCCTCCTCTGTCCAGGGCAGTGCTTGGCCAGCAGAGGTGGGGTGCGGGGCAGGGTCAAGGCAGGAGGGGCAGCCACAGTCTCAGAGAGAGCACTGGTGGGCTGGGGCTTTAGGAAACTGGGACCCCACACCGACTCTGCCCCCAACTCAGCAGCTTGGGGTAGTAAGCACCTTGCACTTCTCTGGGCCACAAAGACAGTTGAGTGGGTGGTCTTAAACTTCCCTCCAACTCTGACATCATTACTGGGAATGAGAAGCACAAGTCACCAGTTAGACCTTCTTTCTCCCACCCATACCTCTGATCAGACTCGAAGCCTTTGGAATTTAAACTTCTCCGTATGTCTTGAGCTCATCCTCCACTTCCCACCCTCCTGGCCCAGCTTTGCTAGAATCCTCATCCCCTCTCTCCCAGGTGACAGCAAGGGCCTCCTGACCAGTCTCCTTCCTCCTTGCTCTTGCCCATTCCATCTATCCTCAGCTGTCAAATGCTACCTCAACAACAGGGTTGATTACATCACACTCCTGCTTATAGCCCTCTATGGCTCCCCATTGCCTTCTCGAAGAAAACCCAGACTTCACACAAAATTTTGGGCCCTCAAGGAATGAGGCTTCATTTTCACTTCTTCTTCAACTCTCCTCCAAATATCCTATGCCCCCTCAGACTGCTCGCTTGCTGTTCTATTAATACTTTCTAAAATTTTCACACTTGCAAGATTTTGCATATGCTGTTCCCACTGCTTTGAATGCCCTTCCCCATTTTGTATGCCAAGTAGTAGTTGGGGGAGGCAATCTAGCCCTGTCTGGGCAATAAGGGGGTACATTGTTTGTAGGAATTTAAAACCAGTAATAAACGAACTGAAATTTAGCCTTCTTTTTATTGTCACCTTGCAACTAGCAAACATCTATAGGGTTAGAACGCTTGTCCTCACCCGGGCAGACCACTTTAAACATCACACTTCCTTGGAGCACCGCTGGAACATGGAAGCCTCCATGATCCTTCAAAAGCCAGCCTAGGAGTCAACGCATTCTTAGATTTCCTTGAGCCTCCACCACAGCCCTTCCCTCTCCACCCCCGGAGGTAAGGCTTCTCTCCTCCGGACTGCCTATTGTCCTGTGTCCCGTTCTTATTTCCCTGCTCTTGTAATGTTACATTTCCCTTCTGTTTACCAGTCTGTCTCTTCCAGGAGACACTGAATTCCTTGAAGACAGTGGCTATGATATATATATATGCATTCCTGAAGCTTAGCACAATGCCTCGGATATCCCAGGGGCTCAGAAAAGGGGTAATAAGCGAACAAAAGAGTACAGCTTGAGCTCTCCGGGCACTGATTTGGGGCATGATGGGTTTCCAAGTCACAACCCAATTAAAAGCTCCAATTTATGTTTAGAATGCCTGCTCCAAGTCAAGTCTTAATGTTCTGGCTGGAGCTCCTCTCCTTGCCGGGACACGACTGGAAGGTGTTTGGGTGGTATTGAAATGACTCACTGCCCCAGTGGCTTAACGGGATTACCAAGGGGCTCACATTGCTCAATGAAGCATGGTGGGAGCCCCAGCGGTGCCAGCCAGGTCAGAAGCCGAAGCTGTTATCTGTGTGACTGCTTCTCTGGTGCCTGGGGACAGAGGAAATTAAAAGTCACTGCAGCCCGCTAGCTGAGAAGAGAAAGGTTCAAAAGAAACTCAGAGAGTGCCTCCCCACCCTCACGGAACTTCACCCCCTTTCTGTCCTCAAGATCCCAGAAGGCCTTGCTGGAAGGGACTTTGGCTAAAATCTGGGTCAATCTCCTCATCTTGCAGATTGGGAAGCTAACATCCAGAGCGAGGCGTAAACTACTCAAGGCCACACAGCTAATACGTGACAGAATTGAGAGCTGAGTCCGCACTTTTTCATTCTCTGTCCGGTGAGGGAACAGCACGAGCTGGAACGGGCAAGGAAGTGTATCGTGCAGGGAGGGTAAGCGCACACCTGGTTTTGTTTGTTGATTTGGTTTTCCTTTTTTTTTTTAAATTGAGGTGGAAGTCACATAACATAAAATGAACCCTTTTAAAGTCTGCACTTGCGTGGCATTTGGTAGATTTACAGTGTGGTGTCACCATCACCTCTATCCAGTTCCCAGATGTTTTCATCACCCCAAAAGAAAACCCCATAACCATTAAGCAGTCACTCCCCATTTCTCTCTCCCCTCCAAGACTGACGCACGCCAGTCCGCTTTTTGTCTCCGCAGATTTGCCTTTTCTCACCTTTCATATAAACGGAATCATAGAGTGTGTGACCTGTGGGGTCTGGCTTCTTTCACTTAGTTTCATGTGTTTGAGATCCATAAGTCAGCGCTCCCTTCCTTTTCGTGGCTGAGTAATATTCTGGGGTGCAAACAGACCGCATTGGTCCTATCACACGCTTGTTCTGGTTTTAACTGAAGGCCGGGTTCTGAGGTCATAACGAGTCCTTCAGTTCAGCCACGATCCCCTCCTGCTGCGCTCTGGGAAGTCAGGCACAGAGCGAGGGCTCGGTAGCGTCTACCGATCGGCCATCTATGCACAGATGGTCGGGCCGTGTGTCCTGGAAAAGGACCATACACGGAACCCGGGAGCAACCTAGGTTCTGGTTCGAGCTCAACAGATAATCAACCATGTGTCCTGGGACAGGTTCTTGCTCGCTCCAGCCACAGTTTCCATACCTGTAAGGTAGGATAATAATGCCTGTCCAACTGCTCATTCGTCAGGGTCACCGAGATATCTGCAAGTACTCTGTACACGACTGCTCACTGTGTGAACTTTTATCTCATTGAAAAAACAAAAAAACAAAACCCTCCCCACCAGCCACCTTCACCTTCCTGTAAGGGCATGGTTACTGACAGCGGATGGAGACCTACCCCCCGGAATTCCTTTGGGGGGGATATCTAGTTCCTTGGAGAAGATACCTACCTGCATGGGTACAGAAGGGGCTTGAATACGGGGGCACTTTCCTGAGGAAGACCGGGGGAAATCACTTGCTTATTGCTCAGGGAAATGAGGCTGAGAAAGAGAGTTGGGAGTGGGTGTCAAGAAAGCAATGACTGTCTAGTCCATGCTGAGACTCCTCCTCAGGACCCTCTGTCTCGAGTAAGGTTACCAAGCTCACCAAGTCCTGGGCACCAGTGGCTTTTTGTGAAGACCAGGGAAGGAGCTGGACTTTGCTCCTTGAATTGCCTGGGGCACAGCTGGACAGCACACTCAGAGGAGAGGCCGTGGCGTGGGGCGCTGTGACACATCCGTGGGCACCCATGGAAATGGGGCTCTGGATTCAAGGCTCTCACAAGGCTTGGCACTGGGGTTTGGGTCAAGTTTAATCACATCTCCAAGGGCCTTGGCTGACAACAGCATTGCACATAATTGGGCCCCTGCCATGAGGGCTGTGCCCAAGGGCAGTGCCACTGATGAGGGCCACAGTGTCCTTGCACCAAGAATAGAGTGACTTGCACCCTCGCACCTCCTGCAGCCCTCACCCCTGCAGCCACAGGATAAGACCTGGGAGCTCAGCGCTGGTTTGCTTTTGCTCCCAATTGTTGGTTCAGAGGCCCTTAGATGGCAGCCACAAAGGAACAACCTTTGCAGATAAGACAGATCCTTGGAATGGCCCCCGTGTATATTGTGCCCTCAAAAGTAGAGAACGTCTGCAGTAACAGATCTCTCTCTGGGCCTGGTAAACCTCAGCTCTTCTGCTTAGTTGCCAGGTGACATGCTATTTACTGGCTGAGAGCGCCAAGCCAGTCAGATCAGTGTGAGGAGGAGAGCCCTGTCTGACACACTTGGCTTTGTACGAGAGGGAATGCTGCTCCTCGTAAGGGGGTCCATACCCTTTGGCCCAGTCATCCCCTTTCTTGAATTTGATTCTAAAGAAATCAACAAAAGCACAAAGCTAAATACCCTAAAACGTTCTTTACAAAATTATCCATAACACTAAGCAGCTGGAGACATAAAATTGCAACTATAGGTAAAAGCAAGATATGTATTGTGAATCACCACAATGGCATTTCTGTAATCATAAAATAAAGATTGGAGCAATATGGCAAGTGCTTATAATATTAAACAAAAACACAGATTGTGAATGGTATTTGCAATGTGATTGCAACCTCATAGAAATGTGCATTGAATGTGGACAAGAAGATTGAGGGGCGATGGAAAATAAAAACGGTTACAAAAGACAAAAGGACTACAGGTAACATTTTCTTTAACACTATCTTTTATATATTATCGTCTTAGTATTCCAGTAGGTTCAAACCTGTATTCTTATCCAGCTGTTTATCTATGTCTGCTTTCTCCACCCAGCAAGATTTCATACATCAAGATATTTATGGTTCTGTTTGTGCTGACTTGTTCCTACCTCACAATGTAGATCCTTCCGCAAGTGAAACCCACATGATATTGGGCAAGAAGTGTCCAAACAATAATGTTCCAGGCTGCCATGGCTTGGGCAATGTTTAATGATATTGTCACTGTGCCTGCAAATGCAGGATCCATTTTCAGTTTGGACTCTGATCAGGAAGAGACTCTTCCCACCAAAGAGGCTTTAAAATCCTTCCCAGCAACCAGCATGCAGAGACCAGAGCTGCCACCACTGATGAATCCTCACTGGAAAAACGCAGCTCCATCGCCAGCAGTGAAAAACATAGTGCTCCTGCAAGATAAGTGCAGAGTCCCTGTGTGATCAGAGAGCCAGGCACTGCTCCAGCGAGATCGGAGAGCCAGGCAGTGCTCCAGCGCGATGGGTGAGCCAGGCAGCGCTCCGGCGTGATCGGTGAGCCAGGCAGCGCTCCGGCGTGATCGGAGAGCCAGGCAGCGCTCCGGCGTGATCGGTGAGCCAGGCAGCGCTCCTGCGCGATGGGTGAGCCAGGCAGCGCTCCTGCGTGATCGGTGAGCCAGGCAGCGCTCCGGCGTGATCGGAGAGCCAGGCAGCGCTCCTGCGCGGTGGGTGAGCCAGGCAGCGCTCCGGCGCGATCGGTGAGCCAGGCAGCGCTCCTGCGCGGTGGGTGAGCCAGGCAGCGCTCCTGCGCGATGGGTGAGCCAGGCAGCGCTCCGGCGCGATCGGTGAGCCAGGCAGCGCTCCTGCGTGATCGGAGAGCCAGGCAGCGCTCCGGCGTGACCCGCGAGCAGCTGCGGCATTAGTGGAGCTGTCAGTCCCAAGGTGAGCGAGCACAGACTAAGATTGCTCTATGATCAGTAAGTAGAGGTCTAGAACAAGTGATGGGCATTTCTGCTCAGAATCAGACCGTGAGGAATCAGAAAAGCATGGCCCAAAGAAGAGGATGCTAACCCCACAGAGACTCTTTCTTTAGCCCTAGCAACCTGTGTGTCAGATCCCCCTTAGAGCCTTCCTCATCTGGCATCTGAACTCAGAATACAGTCCCTGTAGGATTCGTTTTCTATAAGATCATGCAGGGGATGGTACTTAAATCTCATTCCAGAGTGTGTGCTCAGGCATCCTTCCCACCTCGTCATAAAGGGCTGGGCTCAAGGACATCAGGGTTTGCTCTACAGACACCTGGATCAGGCAAAGTCGATCTGACATCTAGAATCAGGGTCGGCATCCCAAGCCGGCAAGCCTGGGAGAGCAACTACCCTTAGAGAATTCTGTTTGAATAGGCTTGCCTCTTTCCGAATCAGCTATGTGTCCTGGACGAGGAAAGTCCTTGATAATCATTTCCATGAAAACATCACAGAGGAGAAGGATACACGGGAAAATAGTAACTCAGGCTCCTTCGGGGGAGGACAGCAGGGTAACTGAGGAAAGAGTCAGGGGAAAACTTGCATGGCATTCCCTTTACACTTCCCTATATTTTTGAACTACTCATTACCAAATCAAATAAATGGGCGAATAATGAATGGTTAGGTAAAATTAAATAAAAAGAAAATCTGCAGAGGAGATTTGCTCATGGCATTTCTCTGAATTGAAGACTGAGCCTCAGCGATGATCGCAGTGGTGCTGGTAAAAATTAAAAGGTCCAGGGAGAGTCCTGCTTTGTGTAACAGGACCCTCACCATCATCTACGTTTGTTACTTGAAATTCACTTTTTAGAGTCAAGAAAATACCTCACTGTAAAATGCTCATATGTGCCCTTAAAAGGGAAGAAATCAATTCATGTTGATCAAACACAAGTTCAAAATGAGCCCTATCTGTTGGAGGGTCGAGAGAGCAGCCAGTTCCTCCCTGACTGGCACTGTATCTCTGTGGCCTCCAGGGTCTGTGTCTGCCTTGGGAGTCAAAGGAAAACTTGGTGGGAAGCTACAAAGATTCAGAGCGTCGATGCCTCCGGTTCAGCCCTCAGGACCACAAGGCAGGGACCAGGCACAGGAGTGAGCTCAGGCCCTTCACAGTCCTGCCTCGGAGCCCAGGGCCAGGGCGCCTCAGGCCCCCCACCAGCAGGGCGATTCCTGCTGTCCTTCCAACAAAGGCCCTGGGCCCCCTGGGTGCAGTGGTGCCACCGTGGAGGCCGGCCTCGAAAGCAAGGGAAGGAAGCAATAGAAGGGAGAACAGGGAGGTGGCCGCAGGGCTGTTTGCAGCGTCGAGACAAGTACAGGTGTGTGAGCAGCGGGTGCCCAAAGAAGGGCAGGCTCTTGGAGATGAGATGGCATCACCATGTCATTGCCTTTTAACCCAGGGTGTTTTTTGATAACCTTCTGCCAAAAAGGACTGAAGATGAGGTTTCTTAACCCCATCTAAACAGAGTGACTTTGTGAACAGAAAGCGTCAACTCAAAAAGAGCAATGAACCAAAGCGCCAGGTCTGAGCCTCCTGGGGGAATGGTCATTGGTTGTTCCAAAAGCACCTCGAAGCCCCAACAGCACTTGACATCCTGCGATCTAGGTGGCCCCTGGAGAGCTGGGCCTCCAGACCCTGGGAAGGGGAATGTGGCGCACTCAGAGCTCTGCTTGGGGAAAGGAGGACTTTCTGGAAAGTGAAGCTGGAAAATGATGCTTCTCCTTCCGGTTCCCCCTACACCTGCTACCAGGTCCCACTGCCTGAGTCACTGCACCGGTCACAGCTCTCTGATGCTTGGACCTTCGGTGGTTCCTGGCTGTCTCACACTTGAATCTCCTCTTCCCTCTGGCATCCAGGGCCTCCAAAGTCATGTACTAACTCATCTACCAACCTAACTCCCTCATCTCCCAGCCTTACACACCTAGCCATGCCCATCTTTCCACAGGCACCCAGCAAGCCCCTAGCTTTCCCACCATCCTGGGCTGGCTCGTGTCAGGCACTCCCCCGTTTTCTCAGCTCTCCAATGTCACTCTGTGAACTCAGCTTTTCTTCACGCCGAATGCCATCTTTTAGACAAGACCTTTGCTTGTCCACTGTTCTGTACATCTAGACAAAAGGAATTCCTCTCATCTCCTCTCTAAGAGCATCTTCTCTATGTTTTGCTAGGACTTCTTACTTTCTCCTATACATTTGGTTCATTGTGCGATTCTCAGAGCTTTGCCCTGCACGGTACCCTCAGGGTGGCTCCCTATGGCTGACACACAGGGGGTCACCTGTAGATACTGGAGACTGCCTGGAGGGAGCAAGTTCATGGTTGCTAGGAGAGCACAGGCTGGCTGAAGGTCTGCCACATTTGTGCCAGGTGCGGAGCTGGGCTGGCTGACCTGTTCCCTTGTAACTCCTGGGTTTCGTGTATTTGTGAGTCTATGAATAGGCAAAGTGAAAGGCCACACTAAGCATCTTTCCTGCTCCTACCATAATCTCGGGGTCAGAGACATCCCTTAGGGATCAACTCTTTAAATCAGCCTTCATGGCATGCTGTGGAAAGGCGCTCCTTCCAGGAGCTGACTAATGCTGACACTCTCTTCTGTTGTTGCTTGCTGGGCTGGCTGTGTTTTTCCTCTGGCTCTGCTGTGTCTCTCAGGCCGTCTGGCCTGCTGGACCCAGGTAACGAGGGCGAAGAGAGTCCCCCTTCTCTGAGGGGGGCTCCAGAGGCTCTTGCCCTCCCGCGGGGAAATGGAAAAGGCCCCCACACCAGGCTTCTTCCCTTCCGCTGTCTCAGATCCTGCCTTTCTGGACGGGACAGGGCCCAGCACGGGGCGTTCTGTGGTCACAGGAGGAGGAGACAGACAAGGGTGCAGGGAAGGGAAAGAGGGCAAAGAGCGATCCCTTTACTCAAGCATCCTTCAGGGGAAAGGGACAGAATTTGACTGGAGCCTGCTTTCTGGGTAATTCGGCATCAAACAGCAATGAGGCCTGGGATCTTGCCAAGTCTTTGTTTTGTTTTGTTTTTTTCCTTTCCTCCAATCAGCCCAGGGTGCTGGGGAGTGGGAGGGCGTGGAGGGGGTGGGGGCCACACGCACTGGGGGCTGCCGGGGAATGCTGAGCCCGCAGAAGTGGCCCATTGAGAGCTCCCGCTCACAGCTCACAGCTCGCAGCGCAGGGGCGGGTGGCACCCCCAGCCTACCACCACAAGGGCAGCCCTGTCCTGTGGGCAGAGGGCTCCGTCCCAGCCCCACTGGCTCAGAGGGAACAACATTTCCTTATAAGGCCCCGGCCGCCTTGCCAAGGCTGGCTGCTCCGACAGACTGTAGCTTTCCATTCTCCTCGCCCGGCTCCAGTGCAGGCCTTGAATGTAGCCCTTGTTGTCAGGCCCCTCCTCTCCTCCACGGCCCCCACCCCACCCACTTCCATTCCCGGCCAGAGCCAGCCCCACCGAACAGGATAAACAGCCCAGAGGCCTCTCCCACGCAGGGCCTGCCTCAGCTCAGGCCTGCTGGAGGCAGCACAGGGTAGCAGAACACCGGGCTCAGTGGGCCCCGCTGTTCCCCCACCGAGCCGGGTGGCTCAAGCCAAGGTCCTGACTTCTCTGAGCCTGTTTCCTCATCTGAAAAACAGATTCCAACTGCCACAGGCTCTAGATTCTTCGCATTGCTTCCAAAGCCCTTCCCAGTCAGGCTAACCTTCACGGCTTTACCTCTGCTGCTACCCCGCGGCCGGGTTCCCCAGACTCCTGCCCTCGCCCCCACGGGCACCATGTTTCCTCAGGCAGCTGGAGCTCGGTGCACAGGGAAGGACCCCCTTCCTCCCTTCCCAGGAAAACTGAGTCCTTCCTTTCTCTGCTCAGTGTTTGCCGGCACCTCTCTTAGAGTTTTGCTGTGTGGCCATTACAATGATTTGTTTACGTGCCTTCTCCTTTAGCTGGTGATAAGCTCCTTGAGGCTCAAGTGGTCTCTTCTTCCTCTTTATATTCCTGAGCTCTGCCTTGCGCCAGGCCCATGATCAGGGCTTCATGCAAGATCGTTGTGTAAACGCCTGAATGTACAGTGTTGGGCAAGCTCAAAAGAGACAAATGACGTGCGACTACTTTGCAAACTGTAAAGTGCGGTGCCCCTGTATCATGCTACCCTCCACCCCAAATTTTCTTCTGTATTACCCCATCACAACCCTTTTCTCCATCTACCCAGTTCCACATCCTCAATTCCGCGCTCACTGCAACTCCTCGGGGCTTAACATGCCTCACTAAGACATTACTGGTCTCTCATGTCAGTGTCAGGACTAGAAGGGCCTTTGGAAATTATCCAATGGTTTCTACACTAGCATCCACACAGATGTCACCTGGCCACACAAATGGATTAAATGAAGGGGATCTGAGCCCTCAGCCCCACCCCTTTCACCGTTTATACATGCTAGGTTCCCACAGCATTCTCAGAAAAAGGAATCCAGTGGCTTTGCAAGTACACTGATTAATCCAATCTCCATACTTGACAGCTGAAGAAACTGAGCTCCCTAAAAGAAAAGTGGCTTCCCTGATATCACATGAGTCAGAGACATAATCAAGCCCATATCTGGGGTCCCTGACTCTGGCCCTCCAAAGCCTTTGCCCCCTGCACAAGTGCCCACTTAGGGCAGACTGATGAGGAAGGAAGCTGCAAATCTTGCCAAGCTGAGTTCTCCTAAGTCTGGGATGTATCGAGTTCCAAAGAAAGAATTTCAGTCTGAACCAGAACAAATCTTTCTGAAATGGGGATTCTGCAAATTATCAGGTCAGTGATTTGCAAGCACGGGGCTGTTAAGTACTGTAGTGGGACTCTATTCCCCATGATCCTAGCAACAATTTTAAAGAGAAAAATCTTATCCTGGGATGAAATACCCTGTTCTCCATCCACACACTCATTTTCTCGAAAATGGTGTTTGTAGAATGAAGCCCACAGTTGATCACGGACTGTGTTCTAACACCATTTGACACAGAGCCAAATTCAGGTTAGAAGGTGGTCTGCCCCAGGCTCATCCAAGAAAATTTAGTTTCTTGAATACTAAAAAACCTTGCTATAATGAGGTTTCTCCTAGAAGATGCCTAAGGGTAGACCCTGCCAGAAGCAAGGAGTACACGGGGATGCAAGGGCTGGGAGATAGGAAACCGAGCTCTGCTCCCAACTGCACTTTACTGCAAAACCTAGAGCAAGCCAGCTGTCTCCGTAGGTCTTGCTTTTCTCACTACAAAATGGGAATAATGATGCTTCCAAGATCACTTCCAAAGGCAGTGAAAATTAGATCAATTAAGATGATGAATATGAAAGTGCTTTATGAATGATAACAGAAAAACTATGCATCTAAATAAGGGCCAGTTATTAATAGGCAGTGGTTCTCCCCCTGAGGTTGTCCTTATGGGTAGAAAAGAGAAAACAACTTCCTTTTCCAGGATCTCGTAATGTTTGCTCCATCCCCCAGCTCCCTCATGGCCACTGGCAGCAGCACTATCGCTGATCACTTTCCAGGAAATCAAGAGAGGGGTGGGGCTGCGCTTGCTAAGAAATTGTTTCGAGAAGCTGGAAAGCAGACAAAGGGAACCATTCTCTCACCCTGTATTCCCCTCCCCTTTCTTCCCAGGTACAAAGGGAAGGGCTTTGCCAAGTCCAGGCTCTGGACAAACTCTGGGTGAATTGGGGGAGTCATTTCTTTTCTCTGAGCCTCTATTTCGCCGCATGTAAATGAAGGGGTTGGATAGAATGGTATGAAGTTTAGGGGTAAGGATGTCATTTATTGCCAAAAAAGAGAGACTTGAAAGTGAAGAAAGTGTATTATTAATAATTATACCAGGATGACCACAGCAAATAAGACTACCCCGGGCAAACTGGATATACAGATATTTAGTTAAGCCTTGCTTCAACTTGCACTATCATCAGGAAAACAAAACGCCCTCAAGAAAAAAAAATTTCAGTTCCCTTGGTGTTCTCTTGGCCACATTGAACTTCTGACTAGTTCTACAAGTTGTTTTTACATTGTTCTCCGTCATCAAGGGCAAACTCAGTATGAAGTCACGTATATAAAAGAGCCTGCATGTCATAAAGCATTTCTATATCCTTTATTCTCCATGCAACAGCCTTATGAGGCAAGCATGCAAAGATGCCCATCCCATTTTTAAAAAGAGCCTTAGACAAAGTCAAGGATTTGCCCAAGGTCATGGAGCAAAGGGAAGCACAGCCATGTCCTAGACTCTTAGTCCTGTGCTTGTTCCACTGGACCAGGTTAGCAAAGAGGGCGCTTCATCTGCAAACACGGACTGGCTTAGGTTGGCCACCTTCCACCCAAAAAGTTCCTTCTCATTCTATAACAATGATACTGAAAGCACAGTAAAATTTAGACCACCCTTTCCCCCGATACCCTAAAGCATGAGATCATCAGTCTATAGGGTTGACATTAAGAATCAGCTAAATTTACAAATAAGAAATCCAAAACCCAGAGAGAAAAGAGTTGTCTCTATTACCCATCAAAACCCATATCCAAATGGAATTTAGATCCCTATCGTCCTCCTCGAGCAATTCTTTCCATACAAACTAAACACAAATAAGCTTAGGAGAGTAAATGTAACTTATGTCCCTTCACCACCTTTCAACGATTCATGGGTTACCTTTAGATTTTCTAATGTGGAGGAGTCTCGGGCTATCCCTTCCTTCCTCTAGCTTAGAGAAGTGAGAGTTAAGAGTGTGGAAGTCTCGGGCATTGCACCAGGCACTTATTTCTCTTCCCTGCATCTCCAGTGAAGATCAAATTAAATGAAGCTTCTTCATGGGCAAAGCTTCCATAACTCAAAATGTTTACCGGAGTCCTAAGGGCAAAACCAAAGGGAACTTGCCAGGAAGGGAAGAGCACTTGGAAAATGAATAAGGACGCTTGGGTTTGAATTCTGGCTCAGCTTTGACTTTGCCGTACTACCTCGACCAGGTTATTTCCCCTCTCTGGACCTCAGCTCTTCAGCTGTGAAATAAAAGAGTTGGATTAGGTAATGTCTAAACAGTCTTCCAGCTCTAACAAGCTGTGAGTATCCAAACTGTAAATGTAGATGTTTTGGAGTGGAGGGTTGATCAAATTCTTTTCTGTCCATAAGCCTCACAGGAGTCACTGCCCAGGAGAGGTTTTGTCATCACTTCTTGCTGGGGGGCATTCCCTGCCCCTTTGCCCCTTTACCCTATGCCCCTTTGCCTCAGTGCGAGTAACTACTTGTGCCAGTTAAAAGAGGCAAAGGGGCTGGTAACCCTCTCCAGGTCAAACCAGGGGTGTTGAGTTAAATCAGATGCTTTAGCCAAGTTTCCTAATTGGCTGGGTTCTCATAAATTAATACAGCTCTGGCAAACTTTGCTCAAGAATGATCATTTCTTTCCTAATTTATTACCTGTGTTGAGATCATTGCTGCATATATTTCTCTAAGGAACTGTAACTACAAGGCAAAATAATGACTCCATGACATTCATTGATGTCACTGTTTGAGTCCAAGTGTCCCTGAAGACGGAGGAAAACTTTCCAGAAGACAAGGCTTGTTTCTAATACTGACAAACGACAACACAGCTTGTGATTCTGAGCTGAAGGTTCAGAGCCAGGATGCCCATTCTGTCAGTCTTCTTTTTAAGTGGGAGGTGAAGCTGTTTGGAGTCAACTTCTGTGTTTCTACTTGCCTGACACCTGCTCTCTTCTCATACAGAAAGTTCTTATTCAGTGGAAAACCCATCCCATGTGTTATGTACAAGACACTCTTCCCACATAACCAAAGAAGCAAACATATGTCTTGGGACTGGTCCCCACTTAAAGATGAAGACCACAATAAAGGTAAATATGAGACCAAAGCAAGTCAATCCAATTCCTCATGATGACTTTTCTGCTTTCAGGGAAGATGATTATTTTTCCCTGTTGGGTTTACTTAGTTGATAGGATGTACGTCTTACAGGTGGCTATTCTGCCCACATATGGAGGGAGCTGGAGAGATGGAAACCTGATGATACCCTCGGAGCCCCTGGATACAGCTAAGTCAAAGGCAAGCCTACTCATAGGCTTTTTGATTACTAAGCTACTGAATCCCCTCTTTGGTTTAGGCCGGTTTGAGTTAAGTTTCTGTAATTTGCAACCAAAAAGAATCTTGAGTCCTGTTGTTAAATTCTGCATAGAACCTTTTACTCTCAGAGCTGGAAGAACTGCAAATGTGTTCAAGTCTATCGTATATAGAGAGAAACTGAGAGAATCTGCTCAAGATTACCAAAGAAGTAACAAGACTAGATCTCTGAATTAGTCTAAAACATCCCTCAGAGGTCACTGAGTCTAATCTTCACATTGATTCTAATGTCAGTTCAACAGTATGAAATGCAGAAAAGAATGTCCAACTTCAAGCATCATTTTTTTCAAGAGACTTAAGAATGCCAGAGCCCTGAGCCTTCTCAAAATGTTCTGATTCTACATTTGTGTCCTCCTTTTTTTTTCATAGTACTTTGATTGCTATTACATTTCCGGAATGAAATGCCTCACTTCAGGTTGCCTCCACCGGTAACTTACAAATTGTATGAATGTGGACACATTACATATAGCATTGTGCATCCGTTTCTTCATCTCTGAAATGAAGATGATAAAAATAGTGTTCACATCATAGATCTAGTGTAAGCACTGCAAAATTCGAGTAAAGCCTTTAGCCCAATGGCTGCCATGCAGTGCTCCATAACTCTGCCTGGTACTATTAGCTTATGATTCTTGAAACAAGAGAGCCTATAGCTAAGAAAGTCAAAGACCAGAGATAAAAAGGACATGCCTAAGGTAACACAGTAGTTAGTGGAAGAACTAAAACCAAGTCCCAACTTACATGTTCTTTTTGGGGGGGTAGGGGGGAGCAGAGGGAGAGAGAGAGAATCATAAGCAGCTCCACGCCCAGCCTGGAGCTCGATCTCACGACTCTGAGATCATGACCGGAGCCGAAATCAAGAGTCAGATGCTTAACCCACTGAGCCACCCAGGTACCCCTCCTACTTTGAATTGTATTCCATAAACCAGTCGGTCATTTCAGATTGTGTTCACTTGTTCATACTTTCATTGATTCTTCTACTATGATTTCATATGCTCATTCATTCAGCAAATATTTCCTGAGAACCATAGGTTCTTTCCAGCCCTAGGGTCTATCAGTTAGAGACCTGGGTTCTAGTCCCAGTTCACTAATTCACTACTGAGGTCAAAAGCAATGGACTTCTTATCTTTAGGCACCAGTTTCCTCAAGACACTGGCCAAGATATTTCTGAAGCTCCTTCCATGGCAAGTTCCTATTTGCAATCCTGAGTACTACATGTGTGGAGGATACAAAGATGGGGCCGCGGTGCTCATCTAGAGGGGCCCACAGCCAAGTGGGAAAAACAAATACAAATGACGTACCCTTGCTCTACCATGCTGGGGTACAACACATGTCACTTGAACAATGTTTCTTAAATAAATCTGATGTGGCTCCCACATGCCAGGGTTGACAAGAAAGTTGATTTCTGGCATATTCTGGGGGGCCAGCTCCCCTCCTCCAGACAGATGACCGTGTATAAGAGACTCAAATAGAGTTGCACACTGGTGGCCCTTGGGCCCGACGAGGCTTTGCAAGTGTTTTGCTTGGCCCACAGTGGTTTGTTGTTTGTTTGTTTTCTTTTAATGAAGTCAACTTTTAACAGCTGGGAAGTTTCTCATTAAAACCCAGGCTTCTCTTGAAAAAGCATAAGATCTAGCAACACTGGATTGGCATCTTTAGAATGGTAACTGACATCTCAGAGCTTTACTTTTTCGGAGGGGATGCATCTCTCCCTAAATAGAGGTGAACCTTTGGCTTTATCTTTCGCCAGACTGCACGAATTCAGGAAAAATGTCCCTCATGGCTGCTTTCTTATCATGTGACTGTGAAGATATTTATGGGGGAGTCTGAGAGGGGAACTGAATGTTTTGTAATAACCTGAAATAATATATTTTAGATTAATAAATAGAAGTTTCTGACCTTTAATTAGGTATTGATTTTAATCTAGCCATTTAGCCTAGCTAGGGCCCAGCATGCTTTGATATTTCACTGGGAGAAGTGTTTTGATTCCAGACTCAGACAAATAACTTACAAATGTTATCTTCTTTTCCCCTAAGGGCATTTGAGTTGGTGACTCTTAGTCTTACTGTGATGTATTGATGACCTGGCTCTCTGAGGAAAAGCGTTCTGATCTGCGGAGCTTGCCATGGTCTGTGTGGAAACACTCCCACCATGGCCAAATGCAAGGATGGTCTCACAGTTGACTTGCAACATTTCTGAAATTTTAGCAATTAGCTCTTCTGACCCAGTATAAGCAAACTCAGCACACCAGGTCTCTCTAATTCCGGAACATGGGAACATGAAAATGTACATAGTAGGCACCAAATAAATATTTGTTTAGTGAATGAATGAATAAGCAAATGAATGAATGATAAAGGGGAGGGGAGAAGATTTCACATTTCAAAGGTCCCTTTTGGCTCCAACATTTTAGGAGTCAGTGGACTTAAGATTGTAGTTTTGTACCTTCTGATGTGGGTCCAGCTCTTAAAGTAGAGCAGAAGTCAGTGGGGAGGCAGATAAATAAAAGCAATCAGCAGCAGTCAGAGGTGACTCCCTGGAGGAAGTGGTAAATACACTGGGCTTTTCCAGCCTTCGTAATTACTGTCACAAAAGACATCTGTCACCTTACAAAAAGTTTCACCCTAATCTTTATTTCAATTGCCAACTACTCTATTTCAAATGTGACCATGTTTATAAAAACCTGATGGACACACTTTTCAGGAACATCTAGCTTCTAAATTTTCATGTCCTTAAACGTCTCTGTGTGTGTGTGTGTGTGTGTGTGTGTGTGTGTGTGTGTGTGATTATTGGGTTTAATTTGACACAGATAAGAACATGCAGAATTTGCCCAGAGGCCCACAGATCTGACCCCCCTAGCTGACTTGATATCTGAAGGAATGATCTGTTCCGCACCTCAGAGAAGACCCACTTAGGACAGGAAGTGAGTCATCTGTGTTCCACGGAGGACCTATCACAGTTTGGACTATACTAAATGTGAAACAGATTAAACTGGAACGAAATCATGACATATTTGCTCCCTCCCACACTGTGGGATATTTCATAACCTCCTGGTACTTTACCCTGATACTTTCAGGGCTGGAGAGGTCTTTAAAAATCACCTGTCTGACCCTCTTACTCCATGGGGGACACTGAGGCTCAGAGAGAGTGGCGTCTTGTCCAAGTTCACACAGCATATTTAGAGCAGGGCCAGCATCAAATCCCTGTCCTGAATCCCTGTCAAATGTCTTATAGAAATATGTACCTACAAGCCGAGTTTTGTTTTGTTTTGTTTTGTTTAGAGATTGAGAGAGCCAATGCACAGGAGCGGAGGGGGGGTGGGGCGTGGGGCGGAAGAGGAGGGAGAGAGAGAATCCCAAGCAGGCTCCATGCCCAGCACACAGCCCGACTCGGGCCTGCACGTCATGACCCTGAGATCACGACCTGAGCCGAAACCAAGAGTCGGACCACTTCACCAACTGAGCCACCCAGGCGCTCCAACACAAGCTGAGCTTTTAAAGAGAAAATCTATTTTATTCTTTTGTTTAACCGTTCTTAGTAACTTGACGATCTATTGACTAATTATAATTGAAAAATAAAATCATAACAACCGACCTCTAGTTATATTGGGGTCCTCAGACATCCGAAGGAACCTGGCCTAGTAGGCTAAAAGACATCTTCCTAGCGTGACACTGAAGACAATACACGCAAATGTATAGCAGGAGATAAATCCGCTTCGTTTAACTATCAGCCAAGAACTATGTCATTTTAGAAACAACAGAAAGAACCAATTCTCTTCGTTTTAATTTCTGTCGTCGAAATTTCGAGACCATCTCTTGTGATGTCATCACGTTTGTTGGAGACTGAAAGCCAGGAAGGACCCATGGCAGCCTGTGGAACTGTTACACCTGGAGGCCCGGGGACGGCAGGGGAGCTATTAGCTGAAGAACAGAGACACGAGCGGGTGTGAGTTTTCTCATCTGTCAGGTGAGCAGTTGGAGTTTAAAGAGTCACCGAGTTTCAAGACACAGACGGGTGAGCATCTTGGTGCCTGACAGACAGACAGGAATTGCTGTTCTCTTTCCCTCCATCCAGTCTGAAAAGACGCATTCGGGCCCTCTCACACTGCAGGAAGAATTAGAAACACAACCTCTCTCTTCACAGTCCCCCGACTCACCGTCCTCGAACGGACTTACTCCCCAGCTCCCGTGGGCCCCTGGTGTCGGAGAGAAAGCACTGACCCTGGAATCAGGAGCCCATCCACGAAGTCGAACATGAATCAGCTTCAGAACCTCAGACCGGTGCTTCTTCAACTTGAGGTGTCTAGGAATGGCCTGGGGTGCTTTCTGAATGTGGACTCCTGGGCCCACTTCCGGAGCATCTCATCTCAGCAATCTGGGATTGCTCCCCAGCATCCGAATTTTAACCAGCACTCCTAGCGGATCCTGACACTAGAGGTACCAACACTCTGCCAGCCGCAGGGAAACCGTCCTCTGTTCTCTGAGCCATCATTCCCCTGGTGTGGAACGAGGACGTTGAACCGGCATCATGCCTAAGAGCCCTTCCTGCTTTAGACAGTGGAGATCTTACGCCTGGGGAAGCAGCCGGGCCCCTGCCTTGTCCTGAGTTACCCCGGTAGCCCAAACAGGCCACAAGCATACACGGCACTGAGCTCGGCGTGAACTGCAGAGGGGTTCAGGGGCTCCCTGCTACTTCCTCCCATGGCATGCCATCCACCGTGCCCTCTGTGACCTGTTCCCTTCTTCACGACTGCAGGTCCTCAGAGGGTGTCTCCCCAAACCACCGTGTCCTTGGGCACCTGGCTCTCTGAATCCCTCTTCATGCCTTGGATCTGGAGCCCCTTACGCCCACCCCCTCAAGCCCACCACAAAGGACGATGCTCTCCAGATTAACCAAATTGAATGACACAGAAAAAAACAAAACTTGGAAAGGGAGTGAGTTCCTTAAAGATAGGGGATGCTAGGCAGAGGAGATATTTGTTTCCTTAAGATATTCTAATGATCCCATAAAGCAATTACAAATTTATCCTTCAACATTTGTAAATCCTCAAAATTGAAAAAATAGCCATCATAGCTTGGCTGCGGAAAGAGGTTGTTCCCAGCCTCTGGCTCTCCTAGGCAACGGATCTTCTGGTTCTTTCTAATACCCTGAAGCTATGACTTGCCTTAGCCATGGCTTCTCCTACTTACAATTATAAGTTCTTCCCCGCTGGGCTCAGGGGTGCTCACCAGAACCTCCCGAAGGTCAAAAGACTTCCACAATCACCTAATTACTTCAACATCTTAACTCAGGACCCTTCTTTTGAAGGTCTCTTGAGTCTTGCATTTTAAGCTCCAGTAAGTTACTCAACATTGTTTGCTCATCTTCCCTCAACACTTTACTCCCGTATACTTTCAGGTGTAGGTGGTAAAGCTCTTGACCAAAGCACAATATATATGCTCTGGAAAGAGAGGGCCCAAGGGCCCTGGGGAGGAAAAACACAAGTTGCCAAAGGCTCTCAATTCTCGAAGTACAGCTGGAGTGCCCATTGGCTGAGAGCCACTTGTAGTGTGGGTCAGAAAGAGCACAGTCAAGTTTATTCAGCTCTTATTTGCTGAGAGGATGCACTAGCCCTCAAATCTCAGGTAGAACTATTTATGATATGATATGTATAATATGGCATTTTTCAAGGAAAAAAATCTCATTAAAATTAGGGTTAAAGTGAATCAGCATTATTAAATGGGATATAGACCAGAAATTCACCTCCCTTTCCATTATTACGAGGCAAGGAGCCTCTGGTCAACAAGAGATCTCCAGTGTTCCTAAACCGAGCTGATACAATTTCAGACAAAGGCAAAAAAAAGAACAAAAAAAAAACAAAAAAACAAAAAAAACAAAAAACAAACACCTGGACATGTTCATTAGCTCCTTTGGCTTTAACATTCAGTAAACGGATGCTTTCTGTTTGGCTTTTTGAAACCGAACATGTTTTAAAGACACACTTTGTTGGTTTGGCCACGGACATCAATTCCCCTACTTTGGTCACAGTGCCACTCCCTTTTCCTTTGGCAACGCCTTCCTCCAGCCCAGTTCCTAGACCTCCACCAGCTCCGGGGATGGGCTTGGACCAAAGGCAAGCAGAGGCTCCTTCCCTTTCAGCTCCCTAAACTGTTAACTAATAATGACCTTTGCGAGATAAGCCCAGCACTCTTGGAAAATTGAGAGAAGAACTGGGTGTTCATTTACCCTGGGGTTGCTACCAGCCACACGGCCACCACATGAAGTATGCCTGAGCATAGATAGCACCAGAAAAAGAAGGAAGCAAAGACGAGAGATGGGGAGCACAAGTGACAATAGCTCCAATCTCTTGGTTGTCAAACCAGAAGCAAGCTCTGTCCCCAATAATATCCCCCCCTTTTTTTCTTTTGCTTTAGTGTGTTTGAGTTGGGCTTTTGTCACTTGCCACCAAATAATTCTATCGACTTCCCTATCACCTCATTACTACCTAAACAGATCTCCGGGCTCCAGAAATCCCTGGTGGGGAATCATTAACCAAGCACCAAGGAGATCATGGAAATGTGTTTGGTATAGCTGTACAATCCAAACCCAGATCTAATTCAAATCCCAACCTCAAATTCCTCAGGTCACAGATTCCTGTCTCTTAGCACTTACCATATACAAAATTCTCTCAGGATCTATGGCAGCCAGGTGACAGCCACCCCCACCCCCCTCACAAACTGGTAAGAAAACGAAGAGAAAGACTGGGGAGGGACAGAATCTTCTAGATGGGAATCTGGGAGAACTTCATAAAAGAGAGTTACCTGGAGCTGGGCTTTGAAGGGATTGAACAAGTCACAGTTGATCTAGACTAGAACTCAACGTTCTGCCTCCTGGTCCAACATTCAACTTAAACCCAGCAGGGGTGAGTCCTAATGCAGGGCCATGCCTGGAGGAGGAGGGCTGCTGCTATTGGTCCCCCAGGCCCTGCTAATGGATATATAGGGGACTCATGTGGAGACTGGGGCTCAGGCCACCCAGAGGTACACTGGGGGAATCATAAGACAAGGGCCGCATGCCTGTAAATTCATCTCAGAGAATCCAGGAATCATCGAACAGTTGGATATCACAGAATGACACAATGCCGAAGCTAGCAGGGACCTCAGGAATTAATCAGGCCTGCTCATTTGACAGATAAGAGAAGGGAAAACGGAATCGGTCAAGAACTTGTCCAAGATCTCTCCTGCAGAGTCATTCCTAGGCCTGGGGCTCTGGGAATTGGACCAGCTGAAAGGAGATACCATCATTTTTATTCCATCCTAGCAGGAGTGAGAGGGGGAGTCTGGAATTGAATTTTGATAGACGCTGCCTTTTATCGCCAATAGCTTCCTGGGCCTTGCCTGGATTTTCCCGTGGAACGAGCCTCTCCTGTGGCTGAGTCATGCAGGCCTTGAGGACTTTCACTGGCTCTTGTAGCCAATGACGGTTGTTTCATTGGCTTTTTAGCCAATCACTGTAAAATCCCCATGAACAAGCCCCAGCTGGGGAGGAGCTCCTCCCTGGGCTCCACGGGGGCTCCTGGTGAAATGTGGCTGCCATTCTATGATGGCAGCTTGGGGACCAGGTCCCATTGCTTGCCAAGACACTCCTCCAGAGTCTCTGGAACATAATACATCAAAGGAATAATTATTCTAAATACAAAAAGGGGGGCGCCTGGGTGGCACAGCGGTTAAGCGTCTGCCTTCGGCTCAGGGCGTGATCCCGGCATTATGGGATCGAGCCCCACATCGGGCTCCTCCGCTATGCGCCTGCTTCTTTCTCTCCCACTCCCCCTGCTTGTGTTCCCTCTCTCGCTGGCTGTCTCTATCTCTGTCAAATAAATAAATAAAAAATAAAATAAAATAAAATTTAAATACAAAAAGGAAGGCAGGGTACACGCCTATGGGAAGGCTTTTTACCAAAGCACATGAAGGGCCCTGGGGTAGGGAAAAAGGGAGCTGCTTTATTTTCTAATAATCTTTACTTTCCATGGTGCATTTTACCATTCACACCCATTTTCATAGGACTCCTAAAAACCTTGTGAAGAAGGCAAGACAGAGTTATATTATCGCCACCTCCCAGATGAAGTGACAGACTCAGAGAGGGGAAGCAACCTGTTCCCTGTCACCTATCTAAGAAGTGGCAGAACGTGGCCCTCAAAACCCGGCCTGACCCATGAGTGGCCGGTGCTCATTTTACAACTTCTGCAGTCTTTCTGGTCCACAGTCAGGTCTGATTCACAAGTAGATCCGACAAAGGTTGAGAAACCCAGAGCCTTTGCAGGAGTGACAAGGGAGGGAGCTGAGATGGCTGGTTCCTTTGTCCTGGGTCATGAGCCGCACCTCACACACAGAGCAAAGCTACTCCCTTTAAAAAAAAAAAAAAAAAAAAGGATTTTATTTATTTATTTGACAGAGAGAGAGAGAGAGCACATGCAAGGGGAGCAGGAGAGGGAGAAGCAGGCTTCCCGATGCGGGGCTCAATGCAGGGCTCAATCCCAGGACCCTGGGATCATGACCTGAGCCAAAGGCAGATGCTTCACTGACTGAGCCATCCAGATGCCCCAAAGCTACTCCTTTTTAAATCTCTGATATCAGTAACAGGCCAGACTAGAAGAGGTAGTGTTTTATAATGGAAATTAGCAACAGACATTGGATGATGAATGAATGAATGAACAGATGAATGAATGAATTTGCTCACATATTAATTTAGTGCATACATATTGATTATGTTTCAGCCAGGCACTGAAGCTGGACCTGAAACCGCATCTAGGATCTGGTCTCTGCCCCAGGGAAACATACCTTCTAGTAGGGGGAAGAAACAGACACGCAGACACACCATGACAGGAGCCAGAGTGCAGAGAGGTAGATGCGGTCTAGAAGCCCAGAGGAGGAAGATGTGACTAAGCATCCTTCCCGTGTGATCAAACTTGCAACCCTCTGTTGGCATGAGCTTCCCTAGGGTAGCAGGGACCAGCATGAGTCATCTTTCCGTCCCTATCAGACATTACACTGGGAACATTCGAGATCACCAGTCAGTGCTCGCTGAATAAATTCTCCTGGAGAAGTCGTGAAAGGTTCTGCAGTGCAGGTGACCTGGGCCATGTGACTGAGTGTACAAAGCCTTCAAGCCACCTGTCCTACAACAAGGACCTCAGCCATCACATCCTTCCCTGGGTTCTGTGCTGAGAACCATCTGGCCCCAGCGTCCTCTCTCACCGGTCACAGTTATCTTTAACGGTGACGAGTAAGATCAAGGCCCAAGGAACATCACAGTCACTGTAGCCCTGCTCATCCATCAGGGCTGGAACGCTTCACCTTGAACAAGGGAGATAAGAAAATAAAATAACGCCTGACACAGCCTTATCACCTGATAATACAACCTCAGTTTTTTCCATTAAAATAACTGAGAGCCATAGTCCTGTACTTTGGCTGATAAAGAGATCACAGGAAACAAAGCTATTAATTTTTATCTCTGCTGTGCAATAGCACATTTGAGTGAATACAGTATAACCAAGGGAGGAAAAATACGTTTTCTGAGGGTGGAAGTTGGATATGAATTATTTCCCTCCCACCTTTCCTTTTCTCTCACATTCTTCATCCACTAACCTCTAGGAATGTTTAAACCCGGTGGTTCTGGCTATGCTGAAATGTTATAAATCTCTGTCCTTACTCTACCCCCATCTGCAGAGGACTCGGTACAAATACTTAGAATACACCTTAAGGGTGTATTCTAACCAGTTAATTGCCTCTCTAGTCCTCAATATTCCCATCTGTAAAATGAGGACTTAGACAGTTGGCCTCCAGGGGTGCTTGGGTGGCTCAGTTGCTCAAGTGTCTGACTCTCGATCTCAGCTCAGGTCTTGATCTCAGGGAGCCAACTTAAAAAAAAAGAGAGAGAGAGAGAGAGAAAAGAGAAAAGAGAAAAGAAAAGAGAAGAGAAGAGAAGAGGGAAAAAAAGGAAGAGAAGAGAAGAAGACAAGAGAAGAGAAGAGAAGAGAAGAGAAGAGAAGAGAAGAGAAGGGAAGAAAATAAGAGAAGAGAAGAGAAAAGAAAAGAAAAGAAAAGAAAAAAAGACATTGGCCTCCACAATCCCCTCCCAACTTCAATACTTCAGGATCCCATGAAGGAAGGGGACACAGGACAGGTCAGTTTGAAGACAAGGGCAGTCTTTCTAAGCATGAAAGTTGCCAAGTAACAGCAGAACCAGGCAACTGGTCCACCCCGTGCCTAAGTGGGCCCAGCTTGGGTCTTCACCATGGGTGGAGAAGTCCATGGGCCCATGAGGATGTGTACCTGGAGCCTACACTTCCCTTCCAGAGCCAACTCTCGGTACCTGGGACCCTGAAATTTCCCACACAAATGGCCCAATGTCTGTTTCCAGGCCCTCCTGATCCCTCTCCTGGTTCTTCATCCCCGTCACACTCCCAGATGCACGCCCGTAGTACTGGGCTGTGTTCCGGGGTGGGAGTGTGACTGATGTTCAGCCTTCACATCTTACTCTTCCCTGCCCTCAGAAATACTTGAGTGGAAAAGCTCATGAGACACTTGTCATTGGTGTGCCAATGCCTGCTGATGCCTGTGTGTAGCATTGCTGAGGAGGGAAGAGAGTGGGAGGGTGGGGGGAGGACCAGCAGCTTCCATCTGTACTCTTACCTGGCCTGCAGCTGCCGGGGTGGGAGCTGGCCACCACTGCACAACAGGCTGAGGAGGACCCATGTGGCGAGGGGATGGGAAGAAGAGGAGGTGCAGAATGGCCACCCTTCCTAAGCAGGAGCTGTCCAATGGGACCCGTCGCACGCTGACCGGCAAACCAGGCTCCCTCCCAAGCTTGCTTTGGGCCTCGCCTCTGGAGGAATCTGATTTTATATTTTATTTTATTTTATTTAAGATTGTATTTATTTATTTGACAGAGAGAGAGACAGCCAGCGAGAGAGGGAACACAAGCAGGGGGAGTGGGAGAGGAAGAAGCAGGCTCCCAGTGGAGGAGCCTGATGTGGGACTCGATCCCAGAACGCCGGGATCACGCCCTGAGCTGAAGGCAGATGCTTAACGACTGAGCCACCCAGGCGCCCCTGATTTTATAGTTTAAACGTGAGTCTCGGTATCTCTTTCACTTGCTTCGGAATAAAGCTATCTCAGAATCAGCTTCCTTACCACTGAGACCGTATCTATTTCTAAAAAAACAAAAACAAAAAACTGAAGAGGGCTTAGAGTAGAACACCAGAGGGTGGCATATTCTGACCTGCCAGTGTGTGAAGGAGCGGAGTGAATCACGCCAGGAACGGTGTTTACTAAATAGAAGAATAAACCAGCTCTGAGCCTCCTGACTGTCAAGGCAAAAATAGAAAGTGATGTGCTACCTGGTTTTTATTATGTGATCAAAAGTACGAATACCTCTTTTTCAGAGGAGATAACCTTTTCCCCAGGCAGGAAATTTGAGGAAGAGGTTTATCACCTGCAGGCTTACGGAGGAGACCAGAGACCGGATCTTCAGTAGTGATCTTGCCGGCAAGACGTGGAATCGTGCTCCACGCCATCAGTTATTATACTGACGCTTGATAAAATCTGAGGCCATGGTATTAGGGAAAAAAATCGGGAAGTCATTGCTACAGGAACCTGAGCTAATACATTTAACTGACCAAAATAGACACAGGAACAGAACTCAGAAAAATCAAAACAATGGACTATTTAGACAAGCACTTCTCAAACTTCTTCACCCTGTGAAGAGACGAATGAAATTCTACCCTGTAGGATTGGCGGATAGAGGGTCAGTCATGACCTCCTCTACCTCTAGGGCAAGGTGAATTTTATCTTTAAAATGTGTTCACTTTAACTGGCTACTTGACAATAAATTTGTGCTTATTTTAATACAAAATCAACTTCCCCCAAATCTTTGCCAAAGTTGATATCACTATGGCTTTGAGTATTCTCTGGCATTATCAAGTTTCACAAATGTCTGGAAAAACAGGGCTGGCTTATATTCTCTCTTATCTGTTCTTTATAATAAACCAATGAGGGAGGCATGACCCATTTTAATGAATGGGGACATTGGAGAACAGAGAGATTAAGTAATTTTTCCAATAGCGCATGGCACCCAAACGCATAGTACTTGAATGAAACACAGATCTCCGGACTGGAAGGCCAGTGCCTTTACCCAGCTTCCATAACGTTAATTTGCTCTTTTAGGAAATAATCAAGGCGTGAACTGGCCAGCCCACTGTTTCTGATGTTGCATTACTGAAGCACTATACCCACTGAACCACTGAACCTGTAAGGCCACTGCTCCAGCTTTCCAATGTCCCCTCATAGTCCACACTCACATCAAGACATGTTTCCTGATTCATTGCTGGATTCCTCCGGGGAATGAGTCACCTCTTGCTCAAATTCCTCCCTGTAATCAGTGCATACAGCGTCAGCTTCAGGAGCCGGGAGGAGAGAGGAGCCGTTTCTCCCAGAGCATCTCTGCAGATGTCCCAAAGTGGACAACAGTGATAGGAAATCGTTTCTTCTCCATGAGGGCACATCTTCCATCCCAAAAGCCACAGGATGCAATGAGCAGGCTGGAAGGCCAGAAGTCTGGTGACCTGCATCCTGGTCCTAACTCTGCCACCGGATAGTTGTGGGAAAGCCAGTTAACCCATTGGTGCCGGGCGTGCCAGGGAATGATAATGAGAAACAGTGAGATAATGTCTGGGAAGCCCCTTGAGCTCCTCTGTGGCGAGAGGCCGCATAAACACAAGGTGTTATTACTTCCCAGCCACATCAGCCAAGGACATCACCATGAAGGTTCCTACAGAAACCTCCTCTCTCCCCACATGGGAAAGGACAGCCGGGTCCTTGGGCTTCTCGTCCAGCTGATTGCCAAGCTCTGCAGGACGTGGAAGGAGTTGACCATCTGGTTAAAGATGAGGAGCGTCACTGAAGGGAAGGCTTCAATCTTAAAATCACAGACGCTTCCAACTGAAAAGAAAAGTAGCAATTCAGCACACACCCTTTACTTAGAGAAAAAGAAGCTGAGTCCAGAAAGTTTCCTACATAATTCACATTCCCCAAAGTCCAGCCGGACAGGAGAGGAGACGTGGGCTGAAAAGTGGCCAGGGTTCTGGTCTTAGACTCTGCAGAACCCTCTACCTAGCAGGGAACAGGGGCACATTCACGATTTGTGGGCCATGTGAGATGAGCAGTATTGAAAAGCGCTACCAGGACTGTGACAAAGACTGAGCCGGTGTCCCGCAGCCACTGGGACTTGGGCAAACCATTTCAGCTTTGAGCTTCAGAAAAATGGAAACAGGAGGAATGACATCACTCTCCAGCATTTCTGTTATGTCTACAGCTCCCTAATAATTCCGTGACGACTGGCTGATTTCATCCTTCTGAGAAAGCAGGGAAAGAAGCATTGTGAAGCTCTCTCCTGAGGCTTCGAGAGCTGGAGTCCCAGTCATGTGGTCCCGACCTGACTCCCGGATGGGCCACCTGGAGAAGAACTAGGGCGGTAACTAGACTGTAGTCCCCAGTGGCCTGCTTCTGTGCGGGCAATCACCTGTGATCTCTAACTTCCTCCCAGCATTAAAGGTCTGCGGAGCTACACGTGTGACAAAGGGTTCCTGAAGGCTACCTGGTACCGATAAACTGGTTTTAAGTCAGCACTTTGTCCCTTTAAACTCAGCTACCAATAAGACGTTTCTTAATTCGAATGATTTAACACATTTTAGTAAGAACCTCGCATTATTTTACATTTTAATATCTTAAATTTTACAAATGGAATGTGAATCTTCCCTGATATTTCGGGATATGACTACGCCACGGTTAAGCCGTCTCTCTATGAATGGACCTTTGGTAGTCTCTATCTTTTTCTCAATTACAAACGGTGGCGCAATGAACACATTTGTATGTGCCACTTAGAAACACCCCCACACGCACATGCTTTATATTGCATTATAAAAGATAATTACCAAATTTGTACTGATTTGCAGATGGACCAACAGTGTATGAGAGGACTTATTTTCTTACACTCTTGCTAAAACTTGATATCATCACTCTTTTTAATTTTTTTTTTTTTTGCCAATCTGGTAGAATTACATTGTTGATGTTCATTTGCATTTCAAATGTCTTTCCCTTTAAAATGGGAAATAATGAAGTGTTAACACTTAAAATGTGTTCATCTTCTTCAGGGAAAACATGACATATCGAAAGATAAAAGTCTCTGGGGTCAAAGGGCCTGGATTGGCTTCCTAGGTCTGCTGCTAACACACTGGGGGGGGGCCTCTGTCAGGTTGCTCAACATCCCTGGGCTTCACTTTCCTGTCTGTAGAATGGGGATAGGTAAGACTTTGCCTTCATCCAGGATGGGCGATGATTGTCATGAAAGTGCTTCATAAGTGGTTAGCTCTGGGCCCGTATTAAATATTCCCTGACTTTTATCAGGTGAGTAAACTGATGCCCAATGAGGTGGGTTGCATATTCCCAAGCAGCAAGAAATCTCCTTTATAGCTACAATAGCCCTGTCTTATATTGGAATATGTTTAGTCCGACTTTTTTAGTAATCAGAAAGAAGGGGCTGCTGAGATTTTGTTGATCTGTTGGTTGGTTGGTTTTGATTTTTGTTTGTTTGTCTCATGTTTTATTTAACAGAAGCACAAGCAGGACAAGACCTCGGGTAGCTGATGAACCGGAGGGCATCATGTTACCTAAACTCCAGACCTTGGCTTCACCTGTGGAAATGCCCCACCCTCTTCCAAGTTCGTTTCTACGGCCACAAGCACACGGCTTGCTAGAGAGTAAAGTACTCCCCAATCCAGGGAGATGGAAGATTTGATAAAGCTAAGACACACTCAAATTCATAATCGCACCTAGGAGCACTGTGAAGACAAAGAGGATGTTTTATTTTTTTGGCCATGGAGCCCCATTTCCCTTTCCTAAGTAGCACCCCACTCTCAGTCCCCAGGGTCTGAGCAGCCCATTCCCAGCCCAGGGATGGAGCACGAGGCTCGGGCTTACATCAATTAGAACTTTGAGATCTCCAGCCCCAGTGATTGGCTAACATCAGAACACATGCTCCCAGAAACCCAATCAGAGTGTTCCTTGGGATCTTTGCCGAGAAAGCTGAGATAGAGACCTTTTGTATTTTTCCCATGACACATGATCATGAAAGGATTTAGCCCTGGAAACTTCTGGCAGCCTTCTCGAGGGAAAAGAGAGTCTTGGAATGGAGGTGATATCAAGGAAGAGGACCTTAGCAATCTAGAGGGTGAAATCAGATCCTACGAATGTTGCCAAAGCCAGATGTCCTCCTGGATTGCTCAGTTACGCAAGCTAATAAATACCTCCTTCAGGCATACACCTTTGTTACTTTTCTTCCTGAACCTGATGTTCTGTCATTTGTAATAACTGGCACTAGTGAAACCATATACACACATTCATGTTCAATGCTTCTTTCCGTACATGGAAGGCAGGGTGATATCATGGCAGAAGCCGAGGCCTGGAAAGTAGGAGATCTAGGTCTGTGACTGGCTTTGTCTCTTTGGGCTTCAATTTCCATAGCTGTAAATTGAGAGAGGTGGACGGATAAACTTGGGACACCTTCCTGCTCTGAAACTCTCTGAATCCATAAACCTGCCATTCCTGGTGCTCCCGTGGCCACTAGATGCTGAGACTGTCAAACGCTGACTCTTTGAAGCATCCCCTTCATTGTGTTAAAGGAGGGCTTAGGTGGCCACCAATGGAGGGGACCTGAAGAACATGAAACAATCAGGTTCTCTGTATCTCCCCGAGAACTGACTCCAGAAGAGGCTCAGGCTTTGCAAAACCACAGAATATTCTTCCCTCTTGGTTCCTTGGGAAAAGCTCTCAGCACTATGGAGCGTGTTTCTTGCTATTCATGGCTTGCCAGGGGGAACAGCCAAGAAGAAGAGGTCACATGGCCAGGCCTCCCTGGCACAGGATGTTCTGTGCCACCGATGGCTGGGCAAGGAAGAGGATTGCCCGATCCCCTACTGAGGCTGCCTATGAAAGGTGGGCCCCAGAGTTGCCAACACATAATCTGCAATGATCTCTATAAAGGCTTCTATAAAGCAGGATTCATATTCTACAATAGTTGGTTGTCTGTACTCTATGAAGTATTAGGCTAAGCCTTTGCATAGTCACCCTTTTTTCAAACCTCACAACAACCCTGTTGCACCCTGATATCACCAGCAGTTTATAGCTACCGAAGCTGAAGCTCAAAGAGGTGAAGTCCAGGTGACTTGCCTACGGTCCCACAGCCACAGAGCCACAGTGCATTTCACCGACTGAGGACAAGGTAAGGGCCTGTATGGCTGCTCTTACCTCACCTTCTGCCACCCTTCTCCCATAAACGGGACCCACAAACACACAGACCAGAGCATGTGTTCCGGTCCCGGCCCTTCTCACAGCTGCCTTTGTAAACACTCAGAGACAGAGTGTTCTGGCTGTTTGTGTGCCTGTCACTGCTTTGACTGAACTGTGAGTTCTTCATCAGGGCCTGTGTGATCCTGCTGGTGGCTGCCACAGTTCCTTCTACAAAATAGGAATGAGAAAAGCAGTCCTTCTCTCTGGCCAGCCACTGACCTCAGGGGAAGATTGGACCCAGCCAAGGGCCACAAATTTATTGCACTTAGGGAGCAGGCAGGGAATGGAAACAGAAGAAATCCCAAGCCAGGTATGAGAGAGTAGGGAGTGGTAGGAGACGGAGGGAACAAAACGTGCAGGATCCGCCTAAGGCACTCAGTTCCCAAAGGTTCAAAAAATGTACAGCCAAAATAAACGCAGCCTGGGCCCCAGAGCCAACAGTTAGAGTACCTACTATGACTTCACCTGGACCGTTCGGCTTGGCGTGGAATTGATGCGCATCTCACCTACACTGTAACACCAGTCTTCCAAGATGGAGACCATGGCTGAGAGCTTTCATACATGGTTCTCATTCAATACAGTGTGTGGCAGACAGTGGACATTTAATAAATGCTTGCTAAAAAAACTTAAAAAAAATCAAATTAATGTTTACCCAAGCCGCTATAAGCCTCACCAAGCCAACACTCTATAAAGGAGGTTATTGACTCCATTTCCACTGGTCTAGGAACCAGAATATTGATTATAGTGTTTGGGTGGGGAACCACCCATACCAGGAATCTATTTGTGCCATAATACTTAGAGGAGTCCCTTTAGGACAAGAAAAATGATTCATCGAGTGGTCCCCATACTCTAAAATGAAAAACATGCAGTTCATGGTTCTATAGGATATCCAATCAATCATCCATTCACTCAACAATTATGGCACTAGAACCATAATGGTGAACAAAACAGACACAGTGCCTTCCCTCATGGAATTTACAGTCTTGTAATCAACTAATCACATAAATAAATGTAAACTCACATGTGGCAAATGCTCAGAAGTATACAGCACTTTCAAAGGCCTGGCCTGGGAGAATCAAGGAAGTGATACATGACCCAGCTAAAGAGGGGAAGAAACAGCATATGCAAAGGCCCTGTGGAAGAAGTGTGGCAAAGAAAATAATTTGTAAGTCCAGACAAGTCAAGCAGAAGAGGGAGCATGTGGTTTAAGAGGTTGATAGAGGTCAGACCACTCTAGGCTTGTAACCTATGCAAGAATTTTTATCTTTGGGGCGCCTGGGTGGCGCAGTCATTAAGCGTCTGCCTTCGGCTCAGGGCGTGATCCCAGCGTTCTGAGATAGAGCCCCACATCAGGCTCCTCCGCTATGAGCCTGCTTCTTCCTCTCCCACTCCCCCTGCTTGTGTTCCCTCTCTCGCTGGCTGTCTCTATCTCTGTCAAGTAAATAAATAAAATCTTAAAAAAAAAAAAAGAATTTTTATCTTTATTTACAAACAATATGAGTTAATTACTCTGCTAGCGGGAAAAATGGTTGGGTGATGCCATAGCTCTCCATTCCTGTAACCTGCACCCTCTCTGCAAAGGCTGATTGTTGCCCATTTATTTCTATGGGATCTGAGGCAAGGGAGAAGAGTTTTAAACTCTTTTGGATGGAAAAAGTTATTTCACTCTTAGAGTCTCAGCTGCAAATGAGATTTCTCCTTCCAGTGTACCGTGACATTGCCACAGTAATACCATTAGACACCCTTCTGGCAGCAGGACCTCAGAGCCCTGCTGTTACTTATTTCATGTCCAAAGTCACGTAAGCCACTGGTTTTTCATCTTTGGATTATGCAGACCACATTTTAACCTGAAAAATACCACTCCCACTTGATATTAGTTAATACTTCTAAAATTTAATGACACAATCCCCTTTATATTGGCACCAAAAGAAACAGAAATTCTTAGATAAAATTTTTAAAAAATATGTACAAGGTCTATATAAGAACAACCACAGAACTCAACTGATAGAAATTTAAAAAGATCTAAATAAATGGTGAAATAGTCCATGTACATGGATTGAAAACTCAATATTGTCAAGATATCAGATGTTCCCAACTTGATCTAAAAATTCAAAGCAATCTTAATCAAGGGATTAGTGATCCCAAAAAGTTATTTTGTGTATATCAACTAAGTAATTCTAAAGTTTCTATGGAAAGGCAAAAGAGCAAGGATAACCAACATGATATTAAAGAAGAACCAAGTTGGAGGATCAACATTACCTAACTGTAACACTTACTATAAAGTTACAGTAATGAAGACAGTGTGACACTGGAAAAAAAATAAAATAAAATAAGACAAATATACCAATGGAACAGAAGAGAGAGACCAGAAATAGGCTCACACAACTGTAGCCAGCTGATCTTTGACAAAGGAGCAAAAGCAATTCAATGGAGAAAGGAGAGTCTTTTCAACAAATGGTGCTGGAACAATTGGACTTCCACATGCAAAAACACCAAAAAACAAAAAAACAAAGAAAACAAATTTAGACACAACTTTATACCTTTTACAAAAATACCTAAATATAACCCCAAACTATACAACTCCTAGCAGATAACATAGGAAGAAACGTTGGTGACTTTGAGTCTGACAATGACTATTTAGAAACACCAAAAGCACAATACATGAAAGAAAAAATTGGAAATAAGACTTCATTAAAATTAAAAACTCCTACTCTATGAAAGACACTGTTAAGAGGGTGAAAATATAAGCCACAGACTGGGAGAAAATATTTGCAAAACACATATCTGATAAAAGACTGTTATCCAAAGTATACGAAGAACTCTTAAAACTCAGGAAACAAGCAACCCAACTTAAAAATGAGCAACACATTTGAACAGACATTGCACCAAAGAAGATATATATATGGCAAAAAAAAAAAAAAAACAAAGAAATAAACAAAAAACTAGTTTTTTGTGAAAAGACATTTAGCAACATCTGTAATAGTGAATTTCAAATTAATACAATAATGAGATACCAGTATGAACCCATTAGGATGACCAAAATCCAGAACACTGACAACACAAAATGCTGATGAGGAAGTAGAGCAACAGGAACTCTCATTCATTGTTGGTGGGAATGCAGGTTGGTACAGCCACTATGGAAGACAGTTTGTCAGTTTTTTACAAAAATAAACACGTCTTTGCCACATAATCCAGCAACTGCATTCCTTGGTATTTTCTCAGATGAGTTGAAAACTTTTGCCCACACAAAATTCTCCACATGGATGTTTATAGAAAACTTTTTCATATTTCATGTTAAACTTAGGAAGCAACTGAGATGTCCTTCCATTAGAGAGTGCTATATAAACTATGGTTCATCCATACAATGAAATATTTTTCAGTGATAAAAAGAAATGAACTATCAAGCCATGAAAAAATACAGAGGAAACTTAAATGCATATTGCTACATGGAAGAAGCCAATTTGAAAAGGTTAAATACGACATGATTCCAACTATATGATATTCTGGAAAAGGCAAAACTATAAAGACCATAAAAATACTAGTGATTCGTGGAGAGGAAAGGATGGGTGAATTGGTGGAACCCAAGAGATTTTTAGGGTCGTTAAACTATTCTATATGATACTGTAATGGTGGCTATATGTGTGTGTGTATATATATATATATATACACATTTGTCAAAATCCATGGACTATACAACACAAAGAATCATCCCTAATGTGAACTATACAGACTTTATTTAATACTAATGTATCAATATTGACTCATCAACTATAACAAATATACCATATCAACACAAAAAATAAAAATAGGGGAAAACTTGGGGGGAGAGGACAAGGGGATATATGGAAATTCTGTACTTTCCACTCGACCTTTCTCTAAACGTAAAACCACTTTTAAAAACTGCATATTAATTTTTAAATTCTAATTATTGATAAAATATGTGATGACAAAAGCATGGTTTTAGTAGCATGGTCTCAAAAATTATGTTTGACTAATCACAAGAGCATCATATACACTTGAGAAATGCAAGTACATATGAGTAAAATATACCCATCTTTTCCTCTAGACAATCTCGAGCACACATTGATTCAGAGATTCTTTTGCAGTAATTCCATAGGCTTAATAGAATCCAGAGTCTGGGAACCATTGCTGAAGGATTCACAGACACTTCTCAATTAATGAATGAAGTCTGCTCCTTTGGAAGATGAGGAGAATGCTAACCACAGGTCAGTGCTGTTAATGACAAATCTCTCCACATTCTAGGAGACCATAACGTCTTTCTTATTATATAGAAGGAAGGGACTCTCCCCCTTTTAATGCTTTGGCACCTCATTTCTGTTCTAGGCCAAAACTTTTGTCACTTTAAGACTGGGCATAGGAAAGAGCTACAGATAGTGATAGGAAAGATCTTGGGATGCCACCCTATCTGAACCACTCTCCAGTTTGGCCTCATGCCGCATTTTTTTTCATGTGCACCTTAAGTATGAGTCCTAAAAGCAGAACTTTAGAATGAGTCAACATAGCTCAGGGTTGAAGAAGAAAAGAGAGGCTGTCCGGTCCATCCATAGTGATATAGCGCCTGAAAAATTATTAAAAGACACCCCAAAATCATGGTGTTCTGGAGGAATGAAGTATATATTATGAACAACAAAGCTTTCACCACATTTATTAATCCACAGTATTTATTCATTCAGCTCCAGCTCTGTGCAAGACACCAACAGTCCTGCACACTGGCTCTCGTCTAGGTGATAAAAACGTCCTTTTCATTCTGTTCCTTGTAAACTCGAGCACACACTCTGTTGAGCACACTGTTTGCACCCTGCTCTACCTCTAGTCCCAAAGCCTCTACTTCCACTTGTTGGTCAAAACACTGATTCTACCTCTGGAATGGTGAAAGGCCTGGAAACAGTGCCATGAGAAAAATTAAAGGAACTGGGAAGTTTTAGCTGGTGTCCAGAGAACCCACTAGAAATGATCCTCGATTTCACAGATCTGAAGGACCATCATAGGGAAGGAGGGTTGGATATTTTGTGTATGCAGAGCCAGGAACCAGAATTAAAAACTAGTTCTGAAAGTGACAGAGAGATTGTCAAGGATGACATCACTGATGACTGTCACTGATGTCATCTCAGCCAGAGAAAGGACTTTTTAACAGTGAGAAGCTTCCAAGTATGAAATAGACTGTATCAATAGGTAGTGTGCTCCCTACTACTAAGATGTATTCAGAGGTCAGATGATCAACAGAGAATTTGTAATGATTTTTTATTATATTATGTTAGTCACCATACAGTACATCCCCGGTTTCCGATGTAAGGCTCGATGATTCATTAGTTGTGTATAACACCCAGTGCACCATGCAATACGTGCCCTCCTTACTACCCATCCCCAGCTTATCCCATTCCCCCACCCTCCTCCCCTCTGAAGTCCTCAGTTTGTTTCTCATAGTCCATAGTCTCTCATGTTTCATTCCCCCTTCTGATTACCCCCCTTTCTTTATCCCTTTCTTCCCCTACTGATCATTCTAGTTCTTATGTTCCATAGATGAGAGAAATCATATGATAGTTGTCTTTCTCTGCTTGACTTATTTCACTTAGCATTATCTCCTCCAGTGCTGTCCATGTTGTAGCAAATGTTGAGAACTCGTTCTTTCTGATAGCTGAGTAATATTCCATTGTATATATGGACCACAACTTCTTAATCCAGTCATCTGTTGAAGGGCATCTCGGCTCCTTCCACGATTTAGCTATTGTGGACATTGCTGCTATGAACATTGGGGTGCATATGGCCCTTCTCTTCACTACGTCTGTATCTTTGGGGTAAATACCCAGTAGTGCAATGGCTGGATCATAGGGTAGCTCAATTTTTAACTTTTTAAGGGACCTCCACACTGTTTTCCAGAGTAGCTGTACCAACTTGCATTCCCACCAACAATGTAGGAGGGATCCCCTTTCTCCACATCCTCTCCAACAATTGTTGTTTCTTGCCTTGTCTATTTTTGCCATTCTAACTGGCGTAAGGTGGTATCTCAGTGTGGTTTTGATTTGAATTTCCTTGATGGCTAATGATTTTGAACATTTTTTCATGTGTCTGTTAGCCATTTGTATGTCTTCATTGGAAAAGTGTCTGTTCATATCTTCTGCCCATTTTTTGATTTGTTTATTTGTTTCTCGTGTATTGAGTTTGAGAAGTTCTTTGTAGATCTTGGATACCAGTCCTTTATCTGTAGTGTCATTTGCAAATATCTTCTCCCATTCCGTGGGCTGCCTCTTAGTTTTTCTGACTGTTTCCTTGGATGTGCAGAAACTTTTAATCTTGATGAAGTCCCATAAATTCATTTTATCTTTTGTTTCTCTTGCCTTTGGGGATGTGTCATGAAAAAGGTTGCTTTGGCCGATGTCGTAGAGGTTGCTGCCTATGTTCTCCTCTAGAATTTTGATGGATTCCTGTCTCACATCGAGGTCTTTCATCCATTTGGAGTTTATTTTTGTGTATGGTGTGAGAGAGTGGTCAAGTTTCATTCTTTTGCATGTAGCTGTCCAATTTTCCCAGCACCATTTATTGAAGAGACTGTCTTTTTCCCACCGGATGTTTTTTCCTGCTTTATCAAATATTAGTTGCCCAAAGAGCCGAGGGTCCATTTCTGGGCTCTCTATTCTGTTCCATTGGTCTATGTGTCTGTTTTTGTGCCAGTACCATGCTGTCTTTGTGATCACAGCTTTGTAGTACAGCTCGAAATCCGGCATTGTGATGCCCCCAGCTTTGTTTTTCCTTTTCAACAGTTCCTTGGAGATTCGGGGCCTTTTCTGTTTCCATACAAATTTAAGGACTGTTTGTTCCAGTTCTTTGAAAAATGTCCTTGGTATTTTGATCGGGATAGCATTGAAAGTGTAGATTGCTCTGGGTAGCATGGACATTTTAACTATGTTAATTCTTCCGATCCATGAGCATGGAATATCTTTCCATCTTTTTATGTCTTCCTCAATGTCTTTCAAGAGTGATTTATAGTTTCTAGAATATAGGTCCTTTACGTCTCTGGTTAAGTTAATTCCAAGGTAACGTATGGTTTTTGGTGCTATTGTAAATGGGATGGATTCCCTAATTTCTCTTTCTTCGGTCTCGTTATTCGTGTATAGAAATGCAACTGATTTCTGAGCATTGATTTTGTATCCCGCCACGTTACTGAATTGCTCTATAACTTCTAATAGTTTGGGAGTGGCTTCTTTTGGGTTTTCCATATAGAGTATCATGTCATCTGCAAAGAGAGACATTTTGACTTCTTCTTTGCCAATTTGAATACCTTTGATCCCTTTTTGTCGTCTGATTGCTGTTGCAAGGACTTCTAGTACTATGTTGAATAATAGTGGCGAGAGTGGGCATCCTTGTCGAGTTCCTGATCTTAAGGGAAAGGCTTCCAGCTTTTCCCCATTGAGAATAATATTTGCAGTAGGCTTTTCATAGATGGCTTTTATGAGATTGAGAAATGTACCTTCTATTCCTACACTCTGAAGGGTTTTAATCAGGAAAGGATGCTGTATTTTGTCAAATGCTTTTTCGGCATCGATTGAGAGGATCATATGGTTCCTGAGTCTTTTCTTGTTGATATGATGTATCACGCTGATTGATTTGCGAATATTGAACCACGCTTGCATCCCAGGTATGAATCCCACTTGATCGTGATGGATAATCCTTTTAATGTACTGTTGGATTCTATTAGCAAGTATCTTGTTGAGGATTTTGGCGTCCATATTCATTAGGGAAATCGGTCTGTAATTCTCCTTTTTGATGGGGTCTTTGCCTGGTTTGGGGATCAAGGTAATATTGGCCTCATAGAATGAGTTTGGTAGCTTTCCTTCTGTTTCTATTTTTTGAAATAGCTTTAGGAGAATAGGTATTATTTCTTCTTTGAATGTTTGGTAGAATTCCCCAGGAAAACCGTCCGGGCCTGGAGTTTTGTTATTTGGAAGGTTGTTTATCACTGACTCAATTTCTTCATAATTAATTGGCCTGTTTAAGGAATCAATTTCTTCCGGTTTCAATCTTGGTAGTTTATAGGTTTCCAGGAAGGATTCCATCTCTTCCAGATTGCTTAGTTTATTGGCATATAGCTGTTGATAAAAATTTCTAATAATCCTTCCAATTTCAATGGTGTTCGTCGTGACCTCTCCTTTTTCATTCATAATTTTAATAATCTGGGTCCTTTCTCTTTTCTTTTGGATAAGTCTTGCCAGTGGTCTGTCAATTTTATTGATTCTCTCCAAGAACCAGCTTCTAGTCCTGTTGATCTGCTCTACTGTACTTCTGGTTTCTGCTTGATTGATTTCAGCTTTAATTTTGGTCAACTGCTTCCTTGTGCGTGGATTAGGCCTGTCCCTCTGTTGCTGTTCCAGCTTCTTGAGGTGAGAATATAAAAACTGCATTTTAGATTTTTCTATTCTTTTGAGTGAGGCTTGGATGGCTATATATTTCCCCCTTAGGACTGCCTTTGCAGTATCCCATAGGTTTTGGACTGTTGTATTTTCATTCTCATTGGTCTCCATAAATTGTTTAATTTGATTTTTGATTTCCTGGTTTATCGAGTCATTCCTGAGCAGGATGGTTCTTAGTCTCCAAGTGTTTGAGTTTCTTCCAAATTTTTCCTTGTGGTTGAGTTCCAATTTCAGAGCGTTGTGGTCTGAGAATATGCAGGGGATAATTTCAATCTTTTGGTATCGGCTGAGACCTGTTTTGTGTCCCAGAACATGGTCTATTCTTGAAAATGTTCCATGGGCATTAGAATAGAATGAGTATTCTTTGGTTCTGGGGTGTAGTGTTCTATATATATCTAAGAGGTAATAGTGGGGTTAATCTTAATGACTTTACTTCCCACTCCAAATCTGTTTCTATGAGTGTTGGTTGTGTCCATTGATTCCTGCATTACAGATTAGATAATTCTCTACTTCACTTCTTTTTATCTACACATCTTTAGAGTTTAGACAGTGCTTTCGATTGCATGAGCTCATTAACTCCTCAGGACAGATGTTTGAGAAAATTAATAGAATTATTACACTCATTTAATAGTTGAGGAATCTGAAGAAAGGAAAGGCTGAGAGAAGCAAATCAATGATAAAATCAAGGCAATTATCAGACTCCAATGGGGTCCCACTCTTCAAACTATGGAATCACAGGCCAAGAACATTTGTCTCATTCTCAGAATGAAGAGTTGAAGAGTATCAGATTCCAGACGAGAGAGATATGTTTTCTGAGGGGCTAAGAAGCTGTCACTGATATCCAATATTGGGCATGAAAAAAAGCAGAAAATACTGTCTTTGAAGTTAATGGATCAGCTTCTTCTCCCTCACATCATGCTCCAGGGTGAGAGGATGATGACCACCGATCAGGTGTGGAGCAAGGCTTCTGCCCCAGGAGTGGGAAAGAAAGAAGAGAGAAGGTAGTAGTCCTGGGATGATGTGAATTCAGAAAGTCCCAGAGGGTGAGCAGGAAATCAAGATCCTCTTGTTTGTTCCTAGAAGAATGTTTTGCATCTGGAAGTGCAGTCAAACGTCCCCCAAAAGGGGTACAGACTGAACAAACACAAAGAATTCCCAAAGGCTGATGAAGGGATTAACTCCTGTATAATAATCTTGTTGTATTCTTCTCCAAGGCCTTTCATCTGTAGATCTCAGCAGGCTTTGCAAACATCAATTAAATGTTACAGCATTCCTTTGAAGTAAGTATTATTAGGTCCATTTTCCAGACGAGAAAACTGAGAGTCTAAGGGGCTTGCCAGGGGCTACCCAACCAAGATTCTAGGAGACCAAGTGCTTCCAACTTCAGTTGTGCAGAGCTCTGGGTCTCACAGAGAGAGCCTGAGACAATCTGACAGTGTTGTTCCCAGGCTCTGAGAAGGACCCTAAAAGCATTCCCCCCACAATGCTCCACAAGCTCTGTAGAAACCTGGAAGGGCTTTTCCCTTGTCGAAGGTGCTGGGTCCAAAAACCGCAAGACTCCATGAATCATTCCTCAGCCTTCCAGTGGGATGTCATTTCTCCTCTTCAAAGCTGTCAACAACCATTGTTGCTACTTCTTTTATGCTCTACCTTGGGTCATAATTATTTATGTTGGCATCTGGTTTTTCTCTTAAGACTTCAGACAAGGATCTTACATTATCGTTTATGCTTGGTACAAACACAAGGTAAGAAGTAAATATGTTTTTTAGTTTATTTGAAGTGCGGTTGGTGGGAAAAAGTCAGAGCTGCAGATAGCTTCTACAAGGTGCAAGGACCAAAGTTGGTAACGTTTGTTTTCCCCAGAGACAACAATAAGGCCTGCCTACAACCCATGTTTTCATGTGAATAAAGGCACTTCTGGGTTTTCATGACTGCCAAAATCTCTCTTTTTACCCTAGGAGCCAACATTCAGTTGGGAGGTTCAAGCCTGGTCAACATTCAGTGAAGGAGCTTCATGTAAAGCCAGATGTGTGATAAGCATTTATGGTAATAACAGGCCCTTCTTATGAGTGTCATGCTTTATAATTTTTACAAAATATTTTATAAGCACTTTCAAATTTGGTTCTATTAAGACAGCATACAGTGGACAATAGGAAGGTCATTACCTTATTCTGTTGACCAATTTCATCAAGGTTAAGTGGCCTGCTCTCAGTCACACAGTTATTAAATAATAGAACCATGTTAGGAAACAAGAAACCTGGAGAAAGAGAAGAATGGCCACTCTCTATATTCCACAACTTCCTTTCCCTTTCTGGCCTTCCAAAACTGGACTTTTCTTTGTGCTTTCTTCTTTGCCCACCTCTGATGCTTGCGACCTATATCTCGGCAAGATCCATACTGGTCCACTTTTGGTCCTTTTAAGCCCTCATCACCCTATGGGCAGTGCCTGTCCAGCTGGAAATTCAGAGCTCACCTGAACGTGATTTGACTTTCAAGGAAGGGTTGAACAGAAGGTGCAATTTTGCTTCTTCAGGAACCCACTCCCAAAAAGACTTAAAAGAAGAAAGTCTGCATTAGAAGTGTCATTTAAAAATCCATTTGGATATTTTGGTGCAGTTGACCAAGCCCAAGATAGAGATATGCGAGACTTGGGTTATAGTCTGGGTGCCACCGACCAACGGCGGGTCCTTATCTTCATTTCACAGATATTTAATGAGCACCTACTATATGCTAAATATTGTGCTAGGTGCCAGGGACACAGAAATGAAAAAGATTGGTTTCTTACTCTTGAGGAATGAACACTGTATTATGAGACAAGACAGACAAGCAAGCAGACCAAAACATTACAGTATGACGTGTACTTTTATGGCGATGTAACCCTGCTGAGTCTTCCCAGAGGGGGAAATTCGAGCCAGTGCTGACCCCTTCTGAGCACAGGGCACCGTGGGGTGGCATAGTGTGCACGAAGCCAGTCTTGCCAACGAGATCCTGCCAGTTGCATAGTTTCTCTCTTGAGGGGAGTGTGAACACAAGTGGGGACAATTAGTGCTGCAGAGATGGAATCTCTCAGAGACCCAGGATGAGCTGAAGCCAGCAGACAGGAGGAGCTGTGGGATAGGAGAAAAGTAGAGTGGGGCGGTCACTGGGCACTGCAGGAAGAAGTAACAGCCACAAGGACAAGCTGAGGCAGGCAGTGCCCGTGATGGGAGAAGCAGCGGTGGGCCTCCATGGACAGGAGGATGGCCAGACGTCATAGCAGCCGCTTCCAGAATGGCAGCCCACCTTTTCTCATAGTCTAAGTTCCAGCCTCAAAGCCACCAAGAGGCCTTACTCTTGATTTCTCCATTCTATTCAACTCCCATAGCCTGACATAAACAGCATTTCTCTGACTCTTGCAAACTGGACAGAATGAATCCAAATATATAAAAGTGTTTTACATACTTATAAAACACCATGCTTTATGCAAGCGAGACTTGCAGCTGAAAGACTCCACTAGCAGCCAAAACAAAGACAAAATTAGTCTTGCAGGTGGGTGAGGATGTAGGCATGGGCTACTCTTGACTGTGCTGTCAGCACCTTTCAGAGGCTCCTCCAACAGTACAATCATTGGGCCCCCAAACCCCTGCCTACTCTTCAGACACAGCCTCTGTTCAAACAGGAAGCACTGACTACTTGATAATTGCGTGGTGATAACCCAAGGGTTGACCAACCCACTCCACGTTATTCCACAACAAGCTTTCCATCCTAAGCCTTTGGGCCAATCTGCTTTATTTTTCTCAACTCATTAGCATGCCATCAGTAATTACAGATTAAACATCAGCAGTTTTTCGCCCTCTAATAACCCTAATATTCTAGCTATCTACGAAGATAATTAACCTTCGTAAAGGAAAGTGCCCCAGGAAGTTTTCCTCCACACAATAGACCATTATCTTTGTTAATCACCTTTTTCTTTTATTCTAGTATTAGCGTTGGGGTTAGTCCTCCTGTACAGGACAGTGATGGCCACTCCCTGTGATGCTCTCACCATCCTAAATCTCATACAATAGTCATTATCGTCCCCAGCATGCCTCCAAGAAGTTGCTTTATTCGTGCTACGTGACAATCAATTCCAGAGACCTCCCAGACAGCAAAGTGCTCACAAGCCTCTCAGGCAGATCAGACGTGCCTTCTCCCATGTCCTGAGAAGGAAAGAAGGAAAGTGACCTGGCCAAGGTCTTGGAGCAAGGTGAATCCCCTCTCTTCAGACCCACCCAACTATACTCCAGACACAATATGACTTTAATTTTCTCCATGATGTTTGCGGAGTGCCCACCACGTGCTGGTCCTCTGCTAAACCCCGGACATTCAGGCATGAAGAGGAGGAGAAAAGACCATGCCAAGTTCCCAACCAGGGCCAGATTCAGCTATCCATGCTACTGAAAGTGATTCTTTTGTTCACGCATCCAGGAAGTATCTAGTAGACACCTGTGTTGGGCCCTTTAAGGACCTTCTATGTAAATCTCATCTTCTCTATGAGCACTACTCCAACCCACCCCCCCAGGGGAATTAAACTCTTCTTCAACAAACAGTCCCATGCCCTGCCAAGAGTCTGTTTGCACTTCTGCCCTTCATTACAATCCCTTGTTGCTGTAAGAGCACTTCTGACCCGGCTCCGTATGCCCGGCAACAGTGCCTGGTGCATGGGGGGCCCTGTCAGTGCTTGTCGAACTGAATATATGCGAGACGTATGAGGCACCTTATAGGGACAGGTGGGAGTCCTATTACCTATGGTCCTGGCTGTTAAATAATGAAAATGCCTGAAACCAACCACAGCAAAGTAAATGTTCCCAAGATCTTTTGGTGTCTGTGCACCTCCTAAGACCCAGGCTGATGTACCCCTTGTGTTCCCGGGCTCTCTTAAGCAGGGTCACGCTCCTCCTTTCCTGTTGAGATCATCTCACCACGAGCTATCACATTGATCCTCTTATCTCAGCCCCTCAGAAAGCCTGTGAGATAGGCCCAGAAAGGATGTTTATCCCAATCATCCCCAGATGAGACAGGGAAGTGACTGCTTCGGATCCAAGAGTTAAAAAGTGGTCAAAAGCCTGGGCTCAAACTCTTCATTCTTGGTTTGGAGTTCTTGGCATTGATCATACCTACCCGTTGTTACAAATCATAATAATTATAGAAGGCCAAAAATCAACAGAGCCGCAAGTAAGAATGGGCTTGTTTTTACCTTCAGATATTTTTTGGTAACTCCCCAATTGTAGTTGATTTGTATAAATCTAAACTGGGCTGTCTATTTGTTAATAGTCTGTAATAAACAGATGCAGTTGCACCGCCATGCAAAGAACACAGGTGAGGAAGGGTTTACTGGGGCTTATTTGCATTCCGTTATCAAAATAAGATATGAAAAGTACCTCCCAGGAGAAATCAGAACTTTTGAACACTAATATTTCACAGGTCAGTGAGTCTTAATAATTCTAGAGACGTCGATGCCTGTCTGTATCTGCAACTGCTCTTCGCACACACTTATATTTAGCTGGAGAGCACGCTGATGGATAAATAAAAGCAAATTGCAACTGACACACAATATCGGTTCAGATTTATGCTCGAACAGCTTGAGGACACTTTGTAGCCAAGTTTCTTTTATTGATCATATCAAGCGTCCAATCTATTTCAGTTTAGAGGAACTCTGTTGTTCAGTTCTATAGTATGCAAAAAAAAAAAAAAAAAGAACTGGATGTGCAAACAGGTAAGTTACTGCATTTCAAATGAAATTAGTGAATATCATTTATATCTTTTTATAGTAATCTGAGACCAGGTAGATACTGGAGCAATCTTTTGATCAGCATTAAATTCTTTCTTTCCCACTAGAATGTGTTGAGACCGATATGTGTTTTGGTCCCAATTCCCTCTCATTTCCTATCAAGTTTAGAGGACTGTTATCCCAGTGTGAACTGCTAAGAGAGTTGTGGGCTAGAATAAATTTCCCTACCATATGTCTCTGGTGGTGGGGGGAGACCTGTTCCCTACTCTCTATTCTAATGGTTCCTTCAGTGTAGGGAGCTACAAAGGCGGGATACACTGGCCTCTTCACACCCTTAGCTGGGTAGGGAGAATCAGAGTATGTTGTGCTGGGCCATTTGGAAGTGGGGCCATGGCCTATGCACCTTCCCACTTTCCTCCCCTTTACAGCCTGCCCTCAGAGAACACGTGCTCTTGATTGCTCTTGTCCTGATATAAGCGCAGCAATCAAGGCCTTGGACACGTGGGAGGTCTCTACTGCTCCAGCACTGCTGGGGGGAGGACAGATAAGTCAATATAATCCTGGGTTCGGTATTAGGAAGTCCACTTGCCCATGGACATAAACCATACTCTCCAAGAAGGGGAAGTGACATAAGCATGGAACCCAGCAGGTGGGAGCAGCTGTCTCATCAGACTCAAGTTCCAGCTCCGTGAGATGTGGACATCACTCTTCATCCCCCAGCACCTGCTGCCAGGCCAGGCACGTATAGTGGGCTCTCATTATACAGTTAGTGAACGAAAGTAAGTCAGGGCAAGAACTTAGATGTTTTGATTTTGAGCCTCTTACACCCCACTGGCTGCTGTGATCAGCNGGAAACACACTCCAGTCTGTCAAATACCACAACATGCCACCTGCGGCACATTCCCACCGGTGAGGCTCCGGGTTCATCTCACCCTCTTATAGAAACCAAAATGGCTGGGCTGGCATGGGCCATCTCTCCCACAAGGTTTCTTCTCCCTTAGGGGAATCTTATATTTACCATACCTTTCCCCTCTTCTCATTCCCCACTTCCTACTAAGATGGTGCCCCTCGTGCCAGGCTCTTCTGCATGTGCAAACACAGTCCACCTGACCATCTCCTGTCTCTTGTTCAGCTCCCTCCCATTTGCCACAGGAACATCTCTCTTTTTCCTTCTTTCTCCTTCATACACTCTGGCATGAGCCCTGAACCACTCTCAGACTGACAGCCTGACCAGTAGGGCTAGTGATACCCCAAGTTAAAGGCAAAGGAAGGCTTTCATTTTGTAGTGAAATTCACATTACAAAGAACCTGTTTCATCAGCCCCTCAAAGTCCTTCGAAATATCCAGAAGTTTCTCTGAGAAATTCTACCAAAATCTCTATCAATACCCTCATCTTCTGTTTTCCTCAGGTACCAGTGTGCTACCTAAAAACTCAAACAAAACTACCGCCCTATATTTTAAATTACTAGAACGTGTTTTACTATTTTTATCACAAACATACTATGCTTCAATTCTATTATGGGGCCCAGAGACTTTAGAGAGATGGGCTGGGGCTCTGGTTGCCATTTCAAGCATTATCTAAGAGGCACGCCCTGAGCCCCAAAGAACCAAGTCACAGGTAAGCTGCTCATGCTTTGTGATCCTCAGAGAATTCCTCAAGGAGTTCCGTGGTGGACATGCAAAATGAAAATGGGCGGACTAATCATCCTGAACACTGTTGACCCTTTTTCTAAAAACAGTGAATTGTTGAATTTAAACAATTTTGACCAGGGTAGACTAAAGTATGTGTCTTGGAGGAGCATTATATTGTCACGGGAGCCACTGTCTTCCACTCTGATCTGGGATGTTCTCAGCCTTCCTTTTTGACTCAGGAGCCGAGGTCCATCTGTCAGGCCCTCTGCATGCCTGTCTTCCCGCCTCCCTCGTCTGAGTAGTAGCGCGGTAAATGTACGTCTGTGGCGGTTGTGCACCAGGGGTCCCTTTGGTGTCGCATCTGTCATGCAACAGGGCTTGGGACATAGCATGGGTTACAGAACAGAGTTTACCTGGAAAACTTACAAAGTGAAGTTCAGCTGTGGGAAGCACATGAACCAATCTCTTGCTTTTCCACGGAGAGGCATCCTGGGGCCAGGACACCCTGCTGGATCCGCCAATAGCTGCATGTTCCCTTTGGAAGGTCACGCTCGAGAGCATACTTAAGCAGGTGGGGAACTGCGGATTGCATGGGTGCCAGGCTGTCTGGCTTTTATATTCCAGTGAGTTTCGATGTTTACAGGAATTACCTATGAAAGCTAACTACCTAGCACCTGCAAGCCCTGGGGATCATAGGAACTTGGGTTCAGAAAGAGACCCTCCTACCCAGGAGAGGAAACCTCTTGCCAGGTCCCACTGGAAGGTGAATTTGGGTGCAGCTCCTCCTGCTGGGAGAAAGGGAAGCCTCTGGTCCCAAAGAATTAATTGTCCAAGTAATCCGGGATGTGTTCCCAGGGACACGTGTAGGCAATCTTGCTTGCAACAGCAGAGCGGGACACTGGAAGTCGTAGAAAATCGAATCCTTCACCAGAACCTGTGACTCTTTCATTTTCTAAGTTGCCTTTGAAAGTCATGGCATCTGTATCATACTCTACCTCCCCATCTTCCGGGCCACTCTCTCCCTCATGTTTGTTCTCTCTTGTTTGGCCTACTGCACTCCCTCTTAACTCTTCTTCCTGCCTCCAGTCTCTCTGAAAAACATCTATCTTGCACATCACACCAAGCTTAATCCTCCTGATGTACAACCCTGACCTTGTTACTTGCATCAGTCAGGATAGGTGAGGCTATGCAGCAGTAACACACAAATCCTACGGTACAGTGGCTTCAAACAGCAAAGGCTTATTTCTCACTCTCTCTTTACACATCCATGACTTGACAGCTGGGCATTCGGTTCCATGTCATCATTGTCCATGCTCTGAGACCAAGGCTGGGGAACAAGCCACTGTCTGAAGCATTGCTGGGGCCGTAGAAGAGAGAAGAGAGAGTTCTAGATGGTCTCTCACTGCTAGTTAAACATCCTGGGGGTGATGAAAGTCACTTCTGCTCACAACGCATTGAGCGGAACCGGTCTCATGGCCCCATCCGCAGGTGGCCGGGAAGTACAATCCTATCACGTGTTCAGAAGACGTGGATGCAGAACCATTTAACGAGCAGCACTAAGGACTATTGTGTTATTCTTTTGCTTCAAAAGCGAGCACACTGATCACGTCCTCTGTTTTTCAGGACAAAGTCAAAATGCCTTAGGCATTAAGATCTTCCACCCTCTCATCTAACCTCAGGTAACTAAACCAGCAGCATCTCCCACTTCCTACGCGTTTCACAAGGAAGCCACGGCTCACATTTCACTGCACAGATGGTCCTCGTACATCACTGCCCAGCACTCCGCACCTTTCCTCCTGCTGCTCCTCCCATCAAGTTCTAGCCATTTCAACAGGCCAAAGTCAAAAGACATTCTTTCTAGGAAGCCTCCTACAATCCTCCCAACCAGAAGCAACCACTTCTCTGTGCAAGATCTTTAACAGGCAGGGCCCAATCTGTGCCTCTTTATGGTACTTAACACAATTTCTTTTCTTTTATAATGAAGAATATTTATAATTTAGCCATGAGGCTAAAAGGGACTTCAGAGACTGTCTAGTTCTTAAACCTTCTGCACAGCACAGCCAAGTCTTCCATCATCTGTTTAAAACTCCACAGTTTGGGAGAACCCACTGCTTCCCACGCAGCCCATTCTACATTTCTAAACTTGAACAGCTCAGAGTATTTAAAAAGCAACAATAAGAGCACAGTTAAAAGCCCTTTGTCATGTGAAGCTAGTACCTACCTGTCTCCTTTCCAAACAAGGAAACCAAGGCACCCTAAGAGAATAAGAACCTTTCTCTTAAGTAGCAAAGGAAAGTTCTAGTTTAATTTATCTCATTGTGCTGCTCAGAGGCTTCTCAGCTTTTGGACTGTGATGTGGATAATCTCCTAAGAGACTGAGAGGGATGGAAAGACACCAAGGCAACCACCCAGCCTTGTTTACCAGAGCACTCAAGGGTGCTTCTCGCACAGCTGTGCTGAGTGGAAGTGTTTAGATAGAAGACTGTGTGGTCCCGGACAGATGTGGCTGGGCCATGGCTCACTGTCAGACTCTCAACCTGAACCGCTGGGAACACCATGCAACATGCACTGGGCGGCCCCGAGCAGAGCAGTGGAGGAAGCCTGCAAAAGACACCCCCTTCTTAGCAAGCAAACATGAGGACAAAAGCCTACCTAGCATGCTCCGCAGCCTGACTGGCTCCTGGGGGCAAAAAACTCCACCTCTGTCTCGAAAGCATCCTTAGAATATTCTGGTGCATTCTCCAGTTGTTCCATGGAAGAGCACAGCTCTTGAAAAAAAAAAAAAAACATAGACTGCAGAATCACTGTCACTCACTGCGTAGTCCTAGACAAATCACTTCACTTTCACTTTCATGAGTCTTTCCTGTAAAATGAGGCAAATAATACTTTCTCAGATGGTGATAAGGATCAAAAGACCAGAAAAAAAAATGCCCTGCTATGGTCTGGCTCAATAAATCATGGTTCCTTCTAGACTTGCTTAGACGAGAGCAAGTGCCTGACCTGGTTGGTATAGCAGGACCCAGCATTTTCAAAACCTTAGGCTGGTTTGTCTCCAGGTGTTCTCTCCCCTGGGTGAGGAGTCCACAGGGCCTAGGGGACACGCCCACCCAGAGTCATGTTCAGCTCCTAAGACTCCAGAATTCCTTGCCCATGTGGCTCTGAACCCACACTGAGGATCTTGCTTCCCCAGGACTGAACTGTGGAGGACAAAACCCGATGCTAGTATATGTATCTTTAGGCCAAGTGACAACTGTGTGTGGCGTGTAGGGATAGGCCGGGGAGGGGATGGGGTTCTGGATGGATGTTTGTCAAGAGGCTGGAGCCCACATACATGAGGGTCAGACCCTTACAACGCATTGGCAAATGGGGGTGGGAAAAAGAAGGCAAGCTATATAACCCAGGGACCTCATTTTGTACACTTGCCTTGGACTTCACCAACTTTAGGGACAGACCTTGTTCTCTCTCTCTTCTGCATTTCTAATCCCTATCTACCCTAGTCCAGTGCACATTCTGAAGCCACAGCACTTCTTTCCTTTTTATGGCTGCATTATATTCCATTGTAGGTATATGCCAGTTTGTCCAGCATCCACTGATGGATATTTGGTTGTTTCCACCTTTTACCTATTGTGAATAATGTGGCTATGTTCGTTGGTATACAAGTATCGGTTTGAGTCCATGCTTTCAACTTTTAGGGGTATATACCTAAGGGTGAAATTCCTGGGTCATATGGTATTTCTATGTTTCATCTTTTGAGTAATTGCCAAACTGTTTGGCAAACAAGTGGCTGCACCATATTACTTTCCCACCAGCAATATACAAGGGTTCCATTTCTCCACATCCTTGCCAACACTTGTTATTTTCCTTTTATAAAAAATATTAACCTGGGACGCCTGGGTGGCTCAGTCGTTAAGCGTCTACCTTCGGCTCAGGGTGTGATCCCAGAGTCTTGGGATTGGGCCCCGCATTGGGCTCCCTGCTCTGCTGGGAGCCTGCCTCTTCCTCTCCCACTCCCCCTGCTTGTATTTCCTCTCTCTCTGGCTGTCTCTCTCTCTGTCAAATAAATAAATAAAATCTTTTTTAAAAAATTAGCCATTCTAATGGGTGGGAGGTGGCATCACATTGTGGTTTTGATTAGTATTTCCCTAGTGACGATTATTGGGCATCTTCTCAAGTGCTTATTGGCTATATCTCCTTTGGAGCAATATCAGGGATAACTTAATGAGGTAACTAATATTCTCAGGATAATGAAAAGGAAGAAAGCTAAGACTAGGTTAAACTATGTCTAATGCCCAGAGTACTTTTGGGGTGTCTAATAGAGCCAGTCCCCATCTTGCTTCTAGCCTCTTCCCGAAGGCCAGGGTGACAAACTTCACACCAACAGAAGCCATCAGCCATCCCCATGCCTTAGCGTTTGGACCCACTGTACAGTGCTCGCTATACACAACACACTGAATACTCCATCGACCCAACACGCATAAACGCACCCCATTCTCATTTTCGACCCCAGGATTACATTACAGCAGCTGGGAATTGGAGTCCCTTTATAGGATAGCCCCAACCCTCGGTATGCGGTCTGGTCCAAGACCCCAAAACCTATTCCGCAGGATGCATACCCTCTGCAAAGACTGGAATACCCAAGGTTAGGGAAGGGAGGGGCCGCCACCTCCCATCCAAACGGGCTGCCCCCGGCTCAGCCCTGCTCCTTGAATCTCCCCACACAGAGCTTCTGATACAGAGAAGTGAGCCACAGAAAGAAAATGGCCAACAGCCCTCTGCTATCTTTCACCATATGGGGACACGGAAGCTCACGGGGTGAAGCACTTGCCCAAGGTCGCAGTCCAACCGCAACCCAAATCTCGAGCTTGGGTCCCCAACTTCCCAGATTTTGCTCCTGTTGCACACTATGATACGACAAATGTAGAGATAGTCTCTGCCAACATCACCAGTTCGGGTTATGATTTGAGTCAAGATCAGTTTCTTCTGTGCGTTGATTTTCTCACTGCAAAAAGAGGCTGCCAATATTGCTCCAACTAATAAAGCGTGTGTGTGCCCCACACGTGCATACGTGTGTGTGCGTGTGCTTCGAGCCCACTGGAAGGCAGTAACTATATAAATATGTGTGTATGTTTGTACTTACACTTTTTTTCTTCATGACCTAGTTGAGGTGGAGAGACATTCTGGGACGAGGTGAAAATGGCACATACCAATTCTACCTGTTTCTTCCTGCATGACCTAGTCTGGTGTTTCCAGGTAAAACGAGTCCCTTTACTCTAAACAAGGAAGCCGAGCTTGTTCTACCAGGTGCACTCAAACCACCCGAAGTGGGAGCCCGCAGCTGCGGTCTGCATTTTACTGGGGTTATGTCCGTGAGAGCGACAGCGGAGGGAAAACGACCTGGTGGCCTGCCAGGAGCCCCAGACTGGCACCCAGGGCCCAAGGTTCAGGGATAAGTGGGCCACTCAAGAGTTGGAGTGGAGTAACTCGAACCAGTTACTCCCCTGCTCAGGGCCTCCGTGTTTCCATCCGCAAAATGAAGGTGTTAAACTGGATTCACAGATATCAATTTTTTAACGGCAAAATCCTTTTTAAAGATAAAATGCGGGGCACCTGAGTGGCTCAGTTGGTTAAGCGTCTGCCTTCAGCTCAGGTCATGATCTCAGGGTCCTGGGATCGAGCCCCACATCACGCTCCCTGCTCAGCGTGGAGCGTGGAGCGTGGAGCATGGAGCGTGGAACCTGCTTCTCCCTCTCCCTCTGCCGCTCCCCCTGCTTATGCTGTCTCTCTCTCTCTCAAATAAATAAATACACTCTTTTAAAAAATAAAATAAAAAAATAAAGATAAAATGTCATGCAGATCCCTAATGTATAAAAGCAGATAAAAGTGGAACCACTCTGAAGGGACCCTTCCCCATTCCCACCCACATCTATGCGTTCAGCCTCCAGCTCACTGGAATCAAACTCTTCGAAGTAAAATCCTGTATAGTTCTATGCCGTGAGAGGAACAGGTTAGATGTAGGAAAAAAAGAAATGGTCGGAATCGGGAAGTAGGATGATAAGGACAGGGGCTGGGGAGGCAGGAGAGGAGGGCAGAGAGAGGAGTGGGACATGTTTAGGCACGATGGAGTTCTTGGAGAGCAGACTGTTTTTCCACCTCCGATTTCCAGAGAGGAAACTGAGGCCAGACAGCTAAGATATAAACTTTGTAACTTTTTGACCCAGGAAGTGTTGAGAATCATAATAAGGAAATGATTATAGAGTGCTTTGAGCTCCTCAGAGACAAGCAGTATTTAAATACAAGGTATTATTACCTCCACAGAGCTCTCTTTTGATTACCACTGTGCTTGAAAATGTGGGCAGACCACTTTTATTTTTCAAAATTCAGGTGTTCAAAAAAATATTCACATGTACAATACCTACCCTCTCCCCCTTATAAGCTAATTCTCAGCTTCCTTGTCACTAGATAATTTAAATGTTCGAAGAGATATTATTCTAGCTTTATCAGCCAAATTGGCAGTCCCCTATTAGAGACGTCTATCCCTTCCAGCTCACTCTCCTCCCATTATTCGAAGGACTCTTAAATTAACAGTGAAAATAATATTATATTTGGAATTTTAAATGTCAGTACCGAACATCAATTAACTGATGTACCAGGTAGGAATTTATCTACAAGAGACCAAATAAATCAGGTTAGCCCCGAGATATTTGGTTGCTTGATACAGGGCCTGCTGTTGAATCTCAGAAGTCAACCCCCTGAAGTTCAGAATGTTCTTTCAGAACTGAAGGGCTTGAGCGTTCAGCTAGCCCTGGAACAGCACAGGACTCCAAGTCAGAAGGTACGTACATACCTTGTGCATTCATGTCTTCGTTTTACTGTGCATGGGCTGGTTGACCTTGGCAAATCGTTTCACTTCTCCGGTCCTCAGTTTTCTCCTCTGGGGACTGGGGTCCTCTTCCTGTCCTGCCTACTGCCTTCGCAAGACTGCCCCGAGAATCAACACGAAGTGACGTGGAAAACCCCATGCAACCAGCATGAGTGAAGGTTAAGGGCACAGGCTCTCAATCAGACCTTGGTTCAAATCCGGGTCCTGCTACTTACCAGCTATATGACCTTCAATAAGTTGCTTATCTGCCCTCTACCTCAGGTTCCTCATCAGAGAAAGGAGACAATTAATAGTATTTTTCCCATAGGGTTGTTTTGAGAACGTAAAGCCCAAAGCCTGGCCCACGGTCAAGGCTCAGTCAGTGTTGGACTTATTACAAAGCTGCAGGCCTCCACGTGCCCAAGGGTTACTGTTGTTCTCTTTAGTTCCGCTTTCACTGACAACAGACCTGGAGATAACCATGCATCTCTTGTCTCTGAACCGCCTGGGCGCTCCTACTCAAGTGAAAGAAAAAAGGAAATACACTGTGGCCCAGAATGGGGCTCCAGAGAAATCCAAAATGAGCTGTGGTCTAAAAGCGACTTCTCTCCAAGCCTATTTTTAACCAGCTGTGAACTTCTCTAATACGTAAAGGGTGATGCAGCGCTCCCTGAATAGCTCTGCTGACGAGCTGCTGCCCCTTCTGCTACTATGTGAATTTATGGAGTTCTGGTCTCACACTTCATTAAAGAAATATACGATGGTGCTGAGACAAGGGGCCAGACACCTATAACTCTTGTCCCACTCTCCCAGTTATAAATCTTTGTTCCTCAGGAGCTTCTGAAGAGATGTTATCACCTGTTCCTTGTTGGTGGGCTCTCTTTTTTAAGCTGTTTGCAACAGATAGCTTTATTAAGAGCTCACCAAACAAAAGGCCTGGCCCAAAGCACCCTCCCAGCTTTGTTACGAATGCTTCCAGTTGCAAGTAACAGAAAAAACTACAATGACTCAAACAAACAGAGGTTTCTTTTTCTCACGTAAGACAGATAGGAAGAGGATTGCAGATGCCAGTTTAAAGGCAATTCTATTAACTGACCTTCTCTGAGCTTTTTCCTCATGGTTACATTCTGACTGCTGCAGCTACAACCATCACATATATAATTCAGTGAAAAGAAAGAGGAAAGGAAAATGGTGATATCTTTGTCAAGAAATCAAAACATTTCTAGGACCCCTGCAATAATTTACCCTTTTCCCTTATTGGCTACAGATGGGTCAAATGGCCACCCTTATGTGGAAAGCCGTTAGGAAAAATTGTTGAAAGTGAAAGTTGTACCAACCAAGAGTGTCTGCCACAGGAAGGAACAAAAGTGAATGATTGGATAAGCACTATAGAAACAGGTAAATGAATGTTTGATGCAGAGACCTTCTCTTAGACTGACTCACACCTCACCAGTCATTTTTCCTGGTCCCCTCTGCAGGTGCCACACATTCCCATCCCCTTGCTAGCCCCCCAGGTTAGGCTCACAGTATCATTTTTCCTCCTATATTTCACCTCCTGCTCACATGTCTATTTTACTGATAGTGTTTAATCCCCTTAGTGGCAAAGGTTATGTCTTACTCACCACTAGCACAGTGCCTGGAATATACTAGTTAATCAAGAAATAATTGTTCCTGTATTTATTGAATACATTCTCAAGAAAAAATCCAGAAAATATAAGTGACTTATTGCTCAGCACACACATATATGTAAAGCCCTTCAAATCCCTCTTTTGCATTGGTCTATCTAAAAAAAGAAAAAAAGAACCAAAGTTGTGTAAGTGTCATAACCAATGAAACATCAGAGTGTATTAGGGTGATGTCCCTTGTTAATCAAAGAATTCATGGAAATTATTTTTATCCTGTGTCATCTAAAATATTACGTATTGATTTTCATTATTTAATCTGTTTCAGGTTTTGAAGTCATTGACCTAAACAAAGATTGGTGTATCAAAACCAGAGAAGCATGTTAAAAACAAAAATTCCTAAAAGGAATGTTATGGGTAATGTGTTAGAGAGAGGAAGGTACCCAGTGATAGGTCAAGGGGACCCTAAACTGGCTATTGACTGAGATCCCTGTTTACCTTGTAATAGCCCCCAACCCTTCTCTTCAACTTCCCACTAACTGTATCTCTCACCCCCAGCTTAGTAGGTATCTTCATTACATTGGGCCTTGGAAGATAAGTAGGGTTTGGATATGCACACAAGTAATGGCAATAGCAGGAGAAAAGGCATGACAACAGGAAAGAACAGAATCAGAGAGGTTATCTGGGACTGGAGTACATGAGATGGGGGGGAGGCAGGTGAAGAAGGAGATAATGCTGGGGAATTGAGCGGGTGTCAGATCGTAATTCACCAGGGCTTTACATTTGAAGCTGCAGAGTTCAGACGTCATTGCATGAGCAATGGGAAGTTCCTTTTGTTCGTAGAAACATATAAAGTAAGCTATAGTTTTATAAATGTTCATCTGGTAATAGCTGTGTGTATGGAATGGTGGGCCAGAGAGATCGGTTAAAAGGTTTTTGTGATAATCAAGGCAAGAGGTGAAGCAGATCTGAACTAAGGCAGTGGTAGCATGACTGTGGCTGGAGAGTATATTTTGATGTTAAAGTAAGACGTGTAACTGGTCACTCCACCAGGCACGCAAACCAGACCAGCTAAGTGCTGGCCAAGCAGGGGGAAATCTAGAATGAATGGTTCAAGAGAGCTAACTGTAAGGAAGGTCGATCATGGCTTCAAGACCATCTTGAAGAAGACTCTGACTGATTGAACCTTTATCTCCCCTCATAAAAAATAGGTAAGGGCATCTTGTACTCGCACAGATTATTCCCTCTTGCCATATGAGAACCCAGTATCCGGAGGCTAATAACCAGATCTGCAGGGGACGCTTAGCAGATATCTAATACAGTCTACCCCTTGTACTAGAGCAGACCCTCTTGGCCCCACGTGTTTCTTGATTCTGGTGAACTCTCTAGGTCCACACTGACCATCTCCTGACCAGTCACACTGCTCATCTCCTACCCTGGGGGCTTTCTTATTAACACTGCAGCAGGACCAGGTCCCTAGCCCTGAATATGCATGCATGACCTTGATGTATGGGGGTAACACCCTGTGGTGTTTGTCCTTTGTCCAATGGAAGACAGGAGCAAGGCGATAAACTCCTTCTCTATTCTCCACCCCCCCCATTAATGGATAGTCTTCAGATGCAGTTTCTACAGCTGCTTAGGGGTAGAGTCCCATTTATTGAACAATCAATATATATCACAGTAATGACCAACACAACAACCATTTTTGTAATGACTCTCCCTCCTTCCCTGCTTTGCTCCCTTTTTCACTCATGTTGGCTGAGATGGGAGTCCTTAATAAAGAAAAATGACGTAATTGATCTGACTTTTGGGGAGTGTGGGCTAAGACAAAGATTACAATAGGAAAAGTACTGCTCACAATGTACGCTAGAGGGATAGTCAAGGATATTTACTGCAAGATTGGTTGGAGTGGTGGGAAGAACAAGGAGGAGGAGGAGATCATTTAAATGTCAAATGATTAATTCAATAAATGTACATCCATTCAACTATTAGAAACAACTAAGTGTGTGCAAGGCAGTTTGAGCAAGAATGTAAATTCCATAGCAGAGCGATCCCACTTGTTTAAATAAGATAAGGATATGTACTTTAAACAAATATAATACGAGTGTGTATCTTTTGCAATTAAGGGTGTCCATGTGATAAAATCTGATCAATAGAATAGAAGCGGAAGTATTGTATAGCAGTTCCTGGTAACCTGGCTTAAAAGATAATGAGTGTGCTATTTTATCTTTTCTCTTATCCTTATGCCTGAAATGTTAATGTGATGGTTGGAACTTTAGCCACTATCTGAGACCATGAGTGCAAGGTCCATGCTTCAGAGATGGCAGAGAGGCAAGACTGAAGGTGAAGGGCACAAGAGCTCTGAGAGCAGGGCTCTTGTCCAGCAAAAGCAGCCTGCATTCCAACTTCAATGATTTCATTTGCCTCTCTGCAGGGCCTGGCTCTAGGTTTCACAGCTATGTGTAAGAAGGCTGCAAGTCGGTGTGACTACAGACCTGGGCTCCTCAGTAAGTCTTTCCAAATGTGTGTCTTCTCTCTGCGTCTCGAGTTCAACGTACTCCTTTTACGGGATAGAACTTTTTAAAAGGGCACATGTTGTGCCTCTTTCTCTTTTCCTCACCTCCAGTTTCAGGCTTGGTATGCGGTGGATGGGGTACAGTGTTCCCCCAGGGTCTTTTGATTGTCTCTCACTCAGTTAGAACTCTTCTCTAAGAACCTTTGCTGGAGGGCAGTATGTCTGTGCTGTGTGTATATCCCTCCTGACCCTGCTTTTGAGTTCTTTCTCTAGGGTGGGCACTGTGGTGTGTTGAGAAGGAAACTCCTGCTTCTGCCACCTAGTCATCTCCCCACAAAAAGGAGGAGGTATTTGTTGTTAATCCGGCATAGTCGGCATGTCTTCACTGGCCAGAGCCTAAACCAGAGTTTCTTGGTTTTGTTTTGTTTTTTGTTTTTGTTTTTTTAAGTTTCCATTTAAATTCCAGTTAGTTAACATAGAGTGTAAGTTTCAGGGGTAGAATCCAGTGATTCATCACTTACATACAATACCCGGTGCTCGCCGCAAGTGCCCTCCTTAATCTCCATCACCCATTTAACCCATCCCCCCACCCATCTCGCCTCCAGTAACCATCAGTTTGTTCTCTATAGTTAGGAGTATGTTTCTTGGTTTTCCTCTCTTTTCTCCTCCATCATCATTTGTTTTGCTTCTTAAATTCCACGTATGAGTGAAATCATATGGTATTTATCTTTCTCTGACTGACTTATTTCACTTAGCATAATACTCTCTAGTTTCATCCGTGTCATCGCAAATGACAAGATTTCACTCTTTTCTATGGCTCAGTACTATTCCATCCCATGTATATACCACCTCTTCTTTATCCATTCATTGACTGATGGACATTTGGGCTCTTCCCATAATCTAGCTATTGTTGATAATGCTGCTATAAACATTGGGGTGCATGTATCCCTTTGAATTAGTATTTTTGTATTCTTTGGGTAAATATCCAGTAATGCAATTGCTGGAGCATAGGATAGTTCTATTTTTAATCTTTTGAGGAAACTTCATACTATTTTCCATGGTGGCTGCACCAGTTTGCATTCCCACCAACAGTGTAAGAGGGTTCCCCTTTCTCCCCCACCTCACCAACACCTATTGTTTCCTGTGTTTTTTTTTTTAATTTAAATTCAATTAGCCAGTATATAGTACCATCATTAGTTTTTGATATAGTGTTCAATGATTCATTAGTTGTGTATAACACCCAGTGCTCATCACAGCACATGCCCTCCTTAATGCCCATCCCCCAGTTACCCCATCCCCCCACCCACCTCCCTTTCCACAACCCTCAGTTTGTTTTCCAGAGTCAAGAGTCTCTCATGGTTTTTCTCCCTCTCTGATTTCTTCCCATTCAGTTTTCCTTCTCTTCCCCTATGATCCTTTGTGCTATTTCTTATATTCCACATATGAGTAAAACCATATAATAATTATTTTTTTCTCATTGACTTATTTCACTTAGCATAACACCCTCCAGTTCCATCCATGTCAATGTAAATGGTAGGTATTCATCCATTCTTATGGAAGAGTAATATTCCATTATATATGTATACACACCACATCTTCTTTATCCATTCATCTATTGAAGGACATCTTGGTTCCTTCCACAGTTTGACTATTGTGGACATTACTGCTATGACATTGGGGTTCAGGTGCCCCTCCTTTTCACTACCTCTGTATCTTTGGGGTAAATATCCAATAGTGCAATTGCTGGGTTGTAGGGTAACTCTATTTTTAACTTCTTGAGGAAACTCCATATTGTTTTCCAGAGTGACTGTACCAGCTTACATCCCCACCAACAGTATAAGAGGGTTCCCCTTTCTCCACATCCTCACCAACATTTTTTTTTCTCTGTCTTATTAATTTTAACCATTCTAACTGGTATAGGGTGGTATCTCATTGTGGTTTTGATTTGTACTTCCATGATGGCTAATGATGTTGAACATTTTTTTCATGTGTCCGTTGGCCATTTGGATGTCTGTTCATGTCTTCTACCCATTTCTTGACTGGATTATTCGTTTTTTAGGTGTTGAGTTTGATAAGTTCTTTCTAGATCTTGGATACCAGCCTTTTATCTGTTATGTCATTTGCAAATATCTTCTCCCATTCCAAAGGTTGCTTTTTAGTTTTGTTGACGGTTTCCTTTGCCATGTGGAAGCTTTTTATCTTGACGAAATCCCTATAGTTCATTTTTGCTTTTGCTTCCCTTGCCGTTAGAGATGTGTCTTGAAAAAAGTTGCTGTGGCTGGGGTCGAAGAGGTTACTGCCTGTGTTCTGATCTAGGATTTTGATGGATTCCTGTCTCACATTTAGGTCTTTCATCCATTTTGAGTTTATCTTTCTGTACAGTGTAAGAGAATGGTCCAGTTTCATTCTTTGTATGTGGTTGTCCAATTTTCCCAGCACCACTTATTGAAGAGAGTCTCTTTTTTCCATTGGATATTCTTTTCTGCTTTGTAGAAGGTTAGTTGACCATAGAGCTGAGGGTCCATTTCTGGGCTCTCTATTCTGTTCTACTGATTTTTGTGTCTGTTTTTGTGCCAGTATCATGCGGTCTTGATGATCCAGCTTTGTAATGTAGCTTGAAGTCAGGCATTGTGATGTTACAAGATTTGGTTTTCTTTTTCAGCATTCCGCTGGCTATTTGGGGTCTTTTCTGGTTCCATACAAATTTTAGGATTGTTTGTTCCAGCTTTTTGAAAAATGCCAATGGTATTTTGATAGGGATTGCATTGAACGTGTGTAGATTGCTCTGGGTAGCATAGACATTTTAACAATGTTTATTCTTCCAATCCATGAGCATGGAATGTTTGTCCATCTCTTTGCATCTTCCTCAATTTCTTTCATAAGTGTTCTGTAATTTCTAGAGTACCAATCCTTTACCTCTTTGGTTTAGTTTATTCCTAAATATCTTATGGTTTTTGGTGCTATTGTAAATGGGATGGATTCCCTAATTTCTCTTTCTTCAGTCACATTGTTAGTGTATAGAAATGCAACTGTTTCTGTGCATTGATTTTGTATCCTGCCATGTTGCTGAATTCCTGTATGAGTTCTAGCAATTTTGGGGTGGAGTCTTTTGGGTTTTCCACATAAAGTATCATGTCATCTTCAAAGAGTGAGAATTTGACTTCTTCTTTGCCTATTTGAATGCCTTTTATTTCTTTTTGTTGTCTGATTGCTGAGGCTAGGACTTCTAGTACTATGTTGAACAATAGTGGTGAGAATGGGCATCCCTGTCATGTTCCTGACCTGAAGGGAAAAGTTCTCAGTTTTTCCCCACTGAGAATGATATTTGCTAAGCCATGGTTTTAAACTGGACGTCTCCTCCACCTGTCAATGACTCAAAAGAGAAAGGTCTGTGGTGCCCAATAATTCGTAATGTGGCCAGTGTTCCTAGAGCAGACAATCACAATTCCTCTTGGTGTCCTTTAAACTGCCTTCTAATCCAGTTACTCCCTCCAAAAGTGGATTTAAGATCAATGTATCAATAGCCAAGCAACCCTCGATTAAGTGTTCTTTCAACAATAAAAAGTATAAAGAAGAATATTACAATTATACAAGTATATTTTGCCCAAACAAATGGGTAAATTCTCACTTGCCCACTTTGTGGAAAATCGGTGACAAATGCTGCTTCCCAAGCCAGCTCTGTGCCATGGCTTCAGTAGCTACTGATGTACGTGGATTGGGGATTAGCCACTATTTGTTGTCACTTGTTATATATTTGCCACCCTCCTCCTGCCCTCTCTCTGTGTGCCGAATGGTAAACTAACTATGATACTATTTCTACCTCTCTTTCCTGCACCCCCACAGCACCCGCTTCAGACTGCCACTGTGAGCCAGACTCTTCTGCCAGAAATGGAAAGGAGAGCCTCGAACTCTCTCTGGGATGCTAATTTGGGCAAGGCACTCCCTACTCCCACTGGAAGGTAGGTCACCTGCCCGTCACCTTCTCTGCTTTCTGCTCCTCCTCAGAGTGGCAGGCAAGAGAGGGGTCGTGGCCCTGCTCAGCTAGTTCTAGCTAAAGAGATCAGAAATGCCTTTGGAAGCTTAGGAGAGGCAAGAGAAAGACAGGCTTCTCTCTTTGGAAGGATGCTAATGGGAAATGATGCTTGGCATGGGAGTACGCCGTAGTAATAAAAAGAGATGAAAGGTGAGACGGACCAGTTTGCTCTTCAACTTCATTCTTCATCTCTAGACTCTGTTCCCTCCAGTGGCAATCTAGCAGCTGCCTTTTTCTCTCTCTCCTTCATTTCTCTTCTTTTCCTGGAACACGTCTTAGAAAGAGAAAGACTTTCTAATGAGGTAAGACAAGCAGACATTAGCCCCTAGCACCAATTTTAGCTCGGGCAGTTGAAAGCATCCCAGTTAGGCAGTGAACACTACCTGCAGGGCCCATCTGCTCGCCTTTTGAAATGTTTGGCCTTTGCTTTGAAACTTTTTTTTTTTTTTTTTAAATAACCAAGCATTCTCTTCATCAAAAGGACTCTCTTGGGCAGAGGCAAGAGGTTGGGCTTTCTAAATATTCCTTTGCTCTGGGCAAAAAAAGAGAGTATGACGTTTCCTAAATTTACAACATGAATTCCTCTGAGGCATCTAGTTGCCTTGCCTTTCCCTTCCTAAATGTGGGAGACGTCCAAGGTGCTGGAGGGTAGAGACACAGAGGTGAGTTAGACACAATCCGGTACCGTAAGAGTTTAGTCTGGGTAGGCAGAAAAAGGCGCGCACACAAATAACTTTCATACAAGGTAGAAAGTGATTGTTGTAACCCTCACCAGGGGCAGTAGCAGAAGAGGTGGGAGTAAGAAAGCATTCTTGTTGGAATCATTTAAAGAGATTTTCAGACTATGTTGAACCCCCTTTTCAGTTGACTTTCTTATTCAGAATGATTTTGTTTACTTTTATGTTGGCTGATTGGCTAGTTGGTAGGTAGGTAGGTGTGAGGAGCTTCAGTGCCTCTTGAACAATAGAGAGAGAGGTAATAAATATAGATGGCTCTATATCTATGTAGCTATAGATATTTGTATAAATATTCAAGTAATACAGATAGGACCAGGCAACCATGGGAACTAACCAAGTGATACATTCATTCATTCAAGAAATATTTCTTTTTGTTTGTTTGTTTGTTTGGATGGTTTTATTTATTTTTTTATAATAATGTTTTTATTATATTATGTTAGTCGCCATACGGTACATCCCTGGTTTTTGATGTCAAGTTCGATGATTCATTAGTGCACCATGCAATACGTGCCCTCCTTACTACTCATCACCAGCCTATCCCATTCCCCCCCCCCCTGAAGCCCTCAGTTTGTTTCTCAGAGTCCATAGTCTCTCATGCTTCATTCCCCCTTCTGATTACCCCCTTTTCTTTATCCCTTTCTTCTCCTACTGATCTTCCTATTCTTACGTTCCATAGATGAGAGAAACCATATGATAATTGTCTTTCTCTACTTGACTTATTTCACTTAGCATTATCTCCTCCAGTGCCATCCATGTTGCAGCAAATGTTGAGAAATCTTTCTTTTTGATAGCTGAGTAATATTCCATTGTATATATGGACCACATCTTCTTAATCCAGTCATCTGTTGAAGGGCATCTCAGCTCCTTCCACGATTTAGCTATTGTGGACAATGCTGCTATGAACATTGGGGAGCATATGGCCCTTCTCTTCACTACGTCTGTATCTTTGGGGTATATACCCAGTAGTGCAATGGCTGGATCATAGGGTAGCTCAATTTTTAACTTTTTAAGGGAACTCCACACTGTTTTCCAGAGTGGCTGTACCTTAAGATCAAGAAATATTTCTGGAGTACCTACAATATGCCAGGCACTGTGCTCTGGTCATCAAATGGTGACCCAAAAAGGACATGGACCATGTCTTCATGGAACTTAAATAGGGTTTGGAGAAAGTAGAGCTTAGCCAAATAATTATGCAAGTAAACACAATTACAAAGAGAAAAATGAAATTCCAGAGGTCACACATGTGTAGGGGAATTTCTCCCACCTAGGATGCATGGGGAAGAGTATCAAAGAAGATTTCATAGATCAAATGTCATTTTTGCCAGTTTTGAAGATTGTAGAAAATTTGGATATTGAAGGTGGTAGGAGAAGGGGACTCCATTTAGGGGCATAGTGTGAATGAAGGCAGCAAAGCTGGAAAGGGCAGGGTTGGGTCTACATTCTGGAGGAGTAGGAGAGCCACGGAAATTTTCTGAGTGGTGGAAGGACTAGCACCAGTTTAGAAAGTTCGTTTGACAGCATTGCAGGAAAGAGAGGGACAGACAGGAGGAAGGTAGACCCTTGGGAAGCTATCAAAATATAAAACAGAAGAGCAGTGGCAGTGGAAATGGCAAGGAGGAATTGAGAAAAGCAGCCTTGCTGGCTTATATTCCTTAGGGTTTGCCAATCACTAGATGATGGGATAGGGTGAGGGAGTTGGAGAGAAAGGAATAAAAAACATTCTCAATGTTTCTACCCTGGAAACATTGACGTAGAGACTTTGGTGACAGAGGTGGGGGTGGGAAAGTAGAGTTATGGAGAAATCCCATTTGGGGCATACCTACATATCAACACGCTCAGAATGATGAAGCCCACTTTATGGCCAACCCTTACCTTGTTTTTTTATCTCTTCTTCTCTCACTCCTACCCTCCGTGCTCAGCACTCTGTATTACAGGTTGTAAGTTGCCACCATTTTTGATAAGTTAGAAAACTTATCCCAGAATATGATCAGTAAATTCATTTCCCATCCAGAGGCCTCTTTAGCAATGGAAAGTGACTCTGGTGCAATTAAGCAGCCAACACCCAGCCCAGCACTCTGGACACTGCTTCCCTGCCATTCACCAGCTGTGACCTTGGACAAGTCCCTCCTTAGGCTCACTTTCCTCATCTGAAGGAAAAGGGATAATCGCAACTACTCCATCTACCTCGAAAGTTGCCAAAGCCTTCAGAAAGAATCCAGACAAGAGGCAATGAGCCTCTGCCTGCACAAAGACTGTGGCGATCGGGACGGAGAGCCATAAGCTCCAAAAGGCAGCTAAGTGAAGAGGAATGCTGAGAGCATGTTAGGCCAAGAAGAAAGGGTGGGAAAACACATAAACGTCCCCTGAGAGTCTCTGAGCTCCTCCACTGTGCATCAGGAGCAGGTTTTGAGAGTAGAACTCCGACCCTTAAAAATCTGTCTTAGAGGGAGAAAAAGACCATCATGATAGTGGCAGAGTCTGCTGGTTGCCTCTCCACATCTAGTCTCTCCTTTTCAGTAATTACTCTGGTTTTCGACTGAGCACAAAATTAGTCAGCTGGATTTCCCGGCCTCTCCTGCAGCTTGGTGTGCCCATATGCCTCAGTCCTAGTCAGTGAGAAGTCAGCAGAAGTATGTGTGACTTCCAGAAACTCTTCTTAGAGAACTTCACTCTTAACCATTTTTTCTACTCAGACTGCAGATGCAATGGTTGGAGCTCCAGCAACCATCTTTGCCCTGAGTGTGGCCTTGAGAATGGAAGTCACACAGTAGAGCAACAAAAGGGAAGGATCTTGAATCCCTGATCCCTGGGACTATAACTCCTTATCTCAGGCTGCCTACCTTAGAGGTCTGTTAGGTGATTTTATTAGGTTCTTATTGTTGCGCTGAAAAATTACCATAACCTCAGTGGCGTAAAACAGCATAATCTTAAAAATCTTATACTTCAATAGGTCCGAAGTCTGATAGGGATCTCACTGGGCTAAGATCAAGGTGCCATAGGGTACATTCCTTTCTGGAGACTGTAGGGGAAAATCTGTTTCCTTGCCATTTCTAGCTTCTAGAATCTACCTACATTCATTGGATCATGGCCCTCTTATTCTATCTTCAAAGCCAGTACCATGAGACCAATTCTCCTCCTGCTACCCTCATTTGGATTCCTTCTTATGATCCCCTCTTCCGCTTTTAGGGACGCTTGAGAGTACACGGGGCCTACGTAGATAATCCAGGCTTATCTCCGTATGTTAAGGTCTGTTTAGTAGCAACCTTTATTTCACCTGCTTCCTTGACTCCCCTTTGCCATGTACCCTAACATATTCACAGGTTCTGGAGATTAGGACATGGGCATCTTTGTGAGACCATTATTCTGCCTACCACAGGGGTAGAGAAACAAACTTCTATCTTGTCCAAACCACTGTTTTGGGGGGGGGGGGTCTTTTGCCCGTAGCTGAACCTAATGCATTCTTGTGGCAGGCATTTACTGAATACCCACTGTGTATATGGTACTGCTGTGGCATGGTGGTGCCAGCTGTGGTCCGATAACCCTGGATGATTCTGATACCCACAATCTTCCAGAGAATGTGAGACCCACTTCCCAATAGCACCTGGCCCCAGAAGCACCCATATGCCCACAGTGATATCATTCACTACACAGGAGCAGAAAGAGGCTGTTCACTTACCACCTGACCACAGCTCCTGCCTCCCAACATCTGCAGACCTGCCTCAGCACAGGGAAGGAAACTGAGGCCCAAAACCAGGAAGAGATGTGCCCAAGTTCCCACAGCAAGTTCATGGCATTGTCAGGCCTAGAACCCAGCTCTCTGAATACCACTCCTGCATCACATCATTTCCCTTGAGCCACTCTGGGTTATTCAAGGAAGAACGTGGCCCCAAGTACCCAGGCCACAAACTTTGGCACGGGCCAAAGATCATGTTTACCGCTGTCATGGTGATTCTAATAATACCAAATGTTTACAGCATGTGGCTGGATTTTCTATATTCTCCCTCTATCTCAAAATTTACATGACAAAGTTCTCTGCATTTTCTGCCCCTCACAATTTCATGCTTCATTTCTCCTATTTGTTAAATGGGTAACATGACTATAAGAAGTCCAAGTTAAGGGCTCAGGCCTGGGAGGTTATATGTTCCAGTGTCATTTCCAACTTTGCCCTCATCTCTCTGGGTATCAGCATTTCCATCTTAAAAAATGGGAGACAGCCAATGTGCTTCAAAATAATTGCAAAGAGCATCTAATAAAACTCATTGTAAAGCACATTCGCACTATACACAGTATAATCTACCTGCTAATAATAACACATTGAGCAACTAGGAATCTAGCTCACCCATTTGGCTCTGAATCACACTCCCTACTAACGCTGAGCGAACGCGAGGGAACTAGAACCAGGCCAGGACACAGAGCTAGGAGATGCCCAACAGCCAACCTAGTACAGAGATATGCCTGAGCGCTCAGAGGCTGGGAAGGCCTTCACGAAGCTACTTGATGAAACCCTTTGCTCTGCTATTCTTAAAGGTCTGATTTCCCAAGCTCTCTTTGGTAACAGTTTCTGGGTTACACACGCCGGATAGTTGGAAAGACTTCCCTTATGCAATTTGAGTGAGTTTGCTTTGGCTCTGTCTTCCATGGAAATGGAAAGAAAGCTATTCACACACACCCCCATACCCCCAGCCTTACAGTAATATCCTTTCCGATGCCTGATGGCTGGTATTGAGATAGTCTTTCCGTAGCATTTCCCAATGATTATTGTACAAAATGCAGTGGGTTTTGGTGTGGTTTTTTAATCTAAGACTTTCTGCACTGAGTTAAAAATGCTAGAGTCTGAGAATCTTAGAGCTGGATGACGTCTTAGAGGTCACTTCCTCCAAACATCTAGATTCTGCAGGCAGGAAAGTCGAGGTTCTGATGGACATGATGTTGCTTAAGGTTACGACGATAGTGTTGCAACAGAGAACTATAAACAAGGCCTGAAGAATTTTGATGATAACGTATCACTGAATAATATTTAACTTATGCTAATTTCTAATTTTTGCATTCTTCACATAATACCTCCTGATATTTCCTGGTACTCTGATATTTATTTTGAGCATAAGCAGTCATCCCCCCTTCTTGTAGAATAGTTGTTTACTCTTCTTCTGTCAGAGAACTCATTTTCCCTCAATTAAGCATAATCCTGCACATCCATGTCAACTTCTCTAATTTAAGGGGTCAGACTGAATTGTAATTCTACTTTACTTGGCTTCGCCTAACATTTATGGAGCAGCTCCTATAAGCCAGGAACTGTCACAAAGGACCTCATTTGAGCCTCAAAACAGCCTTACCTTGGGGATATTATTACTCACATGTTCGAGTTGAAATAAAACATGGCGCAGGAAAGTGAAGCTGCAGACGAGACATTGTCCACCTGCTAGCACCAGAGTCTTTCGGTTTGTGCTCCCGACAGTATACGGCATCTCATATAATGGCAGCCATCCCACCTCATTCTCCTGTAGTAGTAAGTTAAGGAACGATGCTCCTTTTCCTGTATCCCCACCATGGATGTAAATATTAAGTAGCATAATTAGCCAGGGCTGATACAAAAAGGACGTTACATTCTCTTCAAGTCAAAGATGAATGATAGCTTCCGCATTCCCCAAAATGTAGGTCAATGAGAAGGAAATGTCACCTTTTCTTTTACTATATAGTCACAGACACATAGGTAAGGCAGAAATGCAGATGGTAGACAGTAGAGCGTGATTGGAGTCTGGGCCAAGGAGTGATCATTTCTGAGGGAGGTCAGGGAAAGTGGCTTGGAGAAAGGGCCCAGGCTTCCATGAATGGGAGGACTCAAGTAGGAAGATGTTAGGAGAGAGGCAGCTGAGTCAGAGGTTAAGTGCCGGGACGCAAAGTGAGGAAGGATTTGGGGAAAGTGGTGAAATGAGGAATGCCTAAAGGAACTGAAAATAATTCACTAGGAAGAAAAAAGAAAAAGACAGTTCTAGGTTTCCATGTCTCTGAAGGATGATCCAATCACAGGCAGGTAGGACTTGCTCTGTGAAGTTAAGATTCTGAGTATCAGTTCAGCCACCAAGTCAGTAGTGGTCTCAGGGAACGAGGACCACTGCCAAGAAAGAGGGACATCTTTCCTAACAATTAGGCCAAGCTCCATAGTGGCATGGCTTTGTCTTGGAGAACTGAGAAACTCATCAGAGAAGATATGCTGGTCAAAGCCAGAGAACCCACGGCCCAGGAAGCTGGGTTATAGAAGATTATCTCCGCCCTCTGGGGGGGGGGGGGGCTCAGATGAACTTCAAGGGCATGACTTTGTCTGAATTTCCAAGATTTCAAAAGTCAACGGAGCAAACACAAGAAGGAACCTTTCAAACTTGAGAGCTGCCCCAAGGGAGATGTGTCTCCTCGCAGGATGGGCCTGCCCTGTGCCAACAGTGCTCAGCCTCCGTGTGCAGAGGGGACGATTTCTGAGGCATCTGCCAATCCAGGTCGTAAACTAGACCTGAACAAGTGCTTTTGCATCTTGCATTTTTTATCCCAAAGAATTCTTCAAGAAAAGTCTGAACATTCCTTCCAATCGTCCATCTTCAATTTTTATGATTGTTGCACTATAGGTGAATTTTATCCTAAATATATGTGATTTGGCTGGCAAATGTGTGATTTGATTGACTATGCTCCAAGTGTATGCTTATTAACTAATTTTTAATAATCACATATATATATAAATTAGCTAATTTTTAAGTAATTATATCTAATCACATTTTTGTAGTTTTGTTTTAGTTTTTATTACATATTCATGATTTCATTTAATTCTCATGCAAGCCTATGCCATGAATGGTGCTGTCACGGCTCTTAGAATCAGGATAGCAGGCTTACACGCAGGGCTATGGGAGCTCAACGTCAGCCCAGGTAACCTGATTTACCTTCCCATCAAAGCCCCATCTCCTGACACCTGTTCTGGTCCTCCTCACAACCCCAGCCCGGGCCTCCCACAGTGACTCAGGGCACTGTAGCATTGCCACAGTTTTCTGAGGAAGAAGCTAAAGGAACAAAAGGTCAGTTGATTGGGCCTAAAGTCACAGAGTTCATCCGTGGCTGGGCTAGGTCAGCTTTGAAAATGTAGGCACAGAATCTTTATTTTTGTAAATGGCTCGTAACCCACTCCAGGTCATTCATCTACAGAGACCTGGAGTTGTAAATTCTCCAATCCCCTAACCACAATCACTGAGTCCCCCATCTGTCACTCTGAGCACCACAGATTTCCTCCTATTAATAAGCCAAAGAATGAAAACCAAGATCCATTTCTTCAGAATGTCGGTCATTTCCATATGCCTCTCTACCAGAGCTTCGCAGATCACACCTGGGCTGGATTATTAAATATTGACATCATCTTCCCAAGCAGCTTATGAATGCTTCTTTGCCCCTAAAATGAATATTGGGTAAAATTTTCTGGTAAAAACCATAAAGGAAGTCAATTACAACTAAAGCAACTAAAAAACAAACCAGACAATCTATTTTTCTAGTCACTTCTCTGAGATCTCCCATGCGTCTGTGTTTCTGAAAAGCAGCCTACCTCTGCGCCCTAAAACACCCAGACTTTCCCACTTGCCATCCTTTATTCATGTAAGTGTCTCAGCCTGGAATGCCCCTTTTTCTGCATTCTCAGTCTGTAAGATCTTACTCATTATTTAAGGGTTAGTTCAGCATCATCCTGTAGGAGGCCTTTCCTAACGCCCCATTGGGATGAACCCTTCTTTTCCCCAGCTCTTTCTTCACTCAGTCTGTAGACTGGATTTTCCATTATACGTCTGTCTCCTATACTAGACTGTGACATTTTGAGGACCCAAATCAGGTGGGATTCATGTGGGCCTGGTACACGGGCTCACAGCATGCACTTGACATATGTTTACTGAATGAAGAGAATTACCATCCAATGCCATTTCCTCTTTTCCCTTTTCTTACCAGACATTCAAAGATATTCAACATCTAGGGTGTCTTCCTGCTTACAATCTGTACCGCCTTTTCTACGAATATTCCATAAGGGGTGAGCAAGCTGCTACTGTTATGAAACATTTGCCAGGGATTGCTAGAAATGGTGCGCAGTTCACTGGTTCTATTAAATCGTAAAGGTTTCCTTCCTTCCTTCCTTTCGTTTCTGAATTATAACTCAGCATACTGTTTTCTGTCCGTGTTAAACACTAAGGAGAACTCTCACAAATCAGAAATCACTGACTCTTGGAGCCAGAGGAGCCTCAGAAAGAGGAAGTTACCTGCCCACAGTCAAGGAGCAAGTTCTTGGCGTGCTGAGACGGGGTGGAGATCTCCTACCTTCCAGGCCAGTGCTCTTTCCAAGTCTGGTCATTTGTTATATGGTTTAATTTCTAAAGTCATGCATGGCCCACGCCAGCTGTGAATCCCATCTCTTCATTTGAGAAGAGGGAATCCCAGCTTCATGATGCCTCCTCTGTTAGCCTGATGTTCCCAAGGTCCCCAGGGAGCAAATCTGGCCAGCGCAGGCCTCCTGCTGCCCCACTGCTCTTTGCCGAAGCCCTGCCCACATCGCATGCTCTCTCCTCTCACTGCCCTGGCAGCCACACATGCCTCCAGGCCTCCAGGCCTTACTCTGGCTCCTCTGTTACCAGAGAAGCCCTCTCACTGTATTTTAGACTGAGCAACTCATTTATTCCTCACAACAAACTCATGAGGGATGCAACAGTCTTATCTCCAGGTGAGGCAGAGAGAGGTTAAGTCGCTTGCTTGAGGTCACACAGGTTGTAAATGGTAGAGCTGCCAGTCTAGGTTGTAAGGAGTGGAAACAAAAGGTGAGCCCAGGTCTTCCATCCCAAAGACGGCCCTGCTCTTTCACATCCATTCCATTGTCTCACGAGGTGACACCACATTTCCAAGCTCTTCTTTCTTGAGTACATTTGGGGAAACGAGTTCCTACCCTAGAGAGTCATGTCCTAGGGTATTTAGATGTGACAGAGGTAGGTCTTCTGGTTTGGGAACTTTTTTTTCCTGCTAAAAATGGCAAGCACAGTCATGATTAATACAAAACAATCTGTAAATGGTATACTCACATGTCCTCATTAGAAAAATTCACCTTTAGTGTAGAGTACTCTATGGAAAATTCCAGTGAAGAAAGGAAAATTTCTTAAAGAGCAGTGAGCAATTGTGAAGAGGAATTTTGAAATAGGCAGGACAGGCATTTGGTAACCTCTTGGTATTTGTT